>NC_083345.1:56991468-57354855 GCF_019175385.1 Lycium barbarum | reverse complement strand
GAAAACGTGTCCTGGCCCGGGACTCAGTGAAGGATGTAACGGTAAGCACGAGCAGAGTAATAAGCAACCACATACATACAAATCATCTTTTAAGACTCAATAGATAAGTAAACTAATCAGCTCTCAAGTATCAGGATAATAATCATATTAAGTTCTTTCCAAATGTCATTACAACCTATAACAAAGGACGTTTCAGGATTCTTATACATGTATCAAATTAATATAAGATAGGTTGTGAAAGTCAAGTACACTTCTAATTATGGAATTCTTTAAGAGTAGGAACTTTTAGACATCATATATTAGCCAATCATATACTAGGCTCGAGACAACAGCTCGACTATCCTAAAAGTTCTAACATCAAGGAGACGAATAAAAATCATAAGTCATGCTTGGAACTAGAGAGTAGAATTACCCCAAGGCTCATATTATATCTTACCTACATCTAGGACATGCCAAAAGAAAGAAGGGATAGGCTTTACACACCTTTAATGTTTAGTCGTAATACAACTCGTACATGCTGCCCGGTAGTACTTTATCCTATATTAAGATACCAAAACTATGATTAGGCTACGAGGGAATTCAATACATATTTTAATGTTAATAATCCCTTTTAAACAATTTGACGGCGTTTCGTTCGTATTCAAACCAACTACTACCATTAAGCCAATATTGCTAGTCATGCATTCAAGTGTCAACCCAAGACTATTTAAACATGATGCGAGGGAACTTCGGACAGCCCGTACATTATTCAAAAACAGTCCGACCAACATACCATACAACTTGCAATTGTCCAACTCCAACCAAAACAACAACACGTTTAGCAACATTGTTTATATAATCGCACGAAACTATATTAAAAACATACTAATTTCTACAACAGCCCATAATGACTTCACTCCAATTTTTAACCATCAATATCCTCATTCTTATTTTAGAACCCATTGACAACAACAATCAACATTCAAAATAAATTAACCCATCCTTTTTACTAAAACAGTCCACGGTTTGGACTGTTTTCCTACTTCAACATATACCATTTCTTTTACACCTTAACTCACATATTCACGATGCATACAATGCACCACAATGTCCATAACAACAACAACTAAAGCATCACTTAAATCAGTCCACTAATTCTCCTAAACCAGCCCCTACACAGCCTCAACATAACCACATACAAAAGTCCATAATTTTCATTCCTTTCATACACACTACAACATTCTAACCATCCTCAATATATGTACAAAAAATTTGAGCATTACTTCATATAAGCCTATCACACACGGCTCACTTTAAACTTCAACAACAACAATCCAATACCAACATGCAAAATTATCTACATTCAATTAATCATAAAACACAAGAAAATGATCAACTCTTACCTTGGATACTTGGCCTTTCAACTTGTTCTCAATTTGTACCTTCACTTCTAACACTTGTTCTTGCTATATCAATGGATGCTCCACGTTATTATACACCTCCTAAGGAGTTGAATTTCTTGAGAAACATAATCTTTTTGATCAATTGGAGCAGCTTCATTTTCGGCCAGCTATGGCCGAGACTCTCCCTCTCTATCTCTTAATTTTTTTGGCTTGTGAAGATGAAATGACTTGGTAGTTGAAGTGTGAATCAGAATTTTAATATATATATGCAGTCCATGGGTTGGACATGTGTCCCACCCAAGGTTTAAGCCAATCACATTTGGCCAACTCATGGGTGGGGCCCATACGGCCTACTAAGTGCCTAATTGTGAAGTAATTAAATTTTACTCCCACTTAATAATCTAATCATGGTAAATTTATCCCAAACTTTCATTAATATTTCTATGCCAAACGAAATTTATAGGCAACTTGTGACTTGAAACAAAACCGGGAGTTAAAGTCTCTGCCTCGTACCTTAAAATAGTCTTGTCTTTAACTTGTCGCGTTTCGCTTAAAATATCCCAATGTATAAAAATACGGGATATAACAGGTGCCACCTGAACTGGACGCTCCCCCTCTTCCTCTACCTCGGCCTGCTGGAATCTGGGAAGTCTGCCCTATCGGGCGCATAGAAGAAGAACCAGCAGCTGATCCTGTGGGCTGAACTCCAACTCTACCACTCATCGATGGGCAATCTCACATCATATGTCCAACCTGGCCATAGGCATAACAAGCATCTGAACCTCGGTGACACTGACCGGAATGCAACTTACCGCACTGGCTACATCACAGTACTGGTGGTCTCCGCTGGTTAAAATCACCCCCAAACTGAGAACCTGAGACCCTCGAACTCTGACCTTGTCCTGAATGAATGGAGCGGTCAAATCTCCTGCCTGCAAATCGAGGAGGTGCACTAGTCGCTGACTTGCTTGAATATCTAAAATGTGTCTGCCTTGATCCCCCTCTATATTCGCTATCGGTACCCATAGATCTGGCCCTTTTACACTACCCTCTATCGATATCGCGCTCGCTCCTTTGCGGATGTTGTTGCTCTTCTAAGTTCTAGGCATGGGCCTGAATACGGGAAATATCCATCCCCTCTTGCAACGAAGCTGTCAAGCATCCTTGAATAAATGTGGCCCTAAGCCTCTCACAAACCTATGCACTTCATCTCCCATGTCAGCCACCATAGTCGGAGCATATCTAGGCAATGAGTTAAAGTGAAGGCTATACTCCCGGGCACTCATATTTTCCTGCTTCAAATTTAAGAATTTATCCGCTCTGGCCGGACGAACCTCAGGTGGCAAATAGTGGCGGATGAAGGCATCTACAAATTCTTGCAATACCAGGGGAGGTGTATTTTCCTTTCTTGAAGATACCCGATTATTATACCATAGGACCGCTACATCCCGGAGTCTATAAGATGCCAACTCCACAGATTCAGATTCGGAGGCATGGATGATTTTCAATGTCCTCAACATCTCATCAATAAAACCTTGCGGGTCTTCGTCCGGCTTAGACCCAAAAAGTTTCGGAGGATTTAAGCTCATAAAATCACTGGCTCGAGTACTAGTCGCCCTGTCACCTGAACCTGTACCCTAATGCTGTGCCTAAGCGGCAACTAACTATGTCAATAGCTGAATAGCCTCGGTCATTTGTTGACCCGAAGAAGCAGGTGGAGGAACGGTAGGCATAGGGGTTGGAACTGAAGCCCCTTCTTGTTCTTCTATAATAGGTGGAGTATGAGAAGTGTCGGATGGAGCCTCATTATAAGATTCACTTTCTTCTACATTATTTGGCGACTCCCTTTCTATCCGCCTTTCTGTCGTAGTCTTGCCCTTATGGGTGGTTGTAGCTTTTCTCTTTGGCGGCATCTGTGAAATCATAACGCACAATTAGGGCGGAGGAAATCTTATAACATGGCTCTATCGCACGATCTCATAAGAAGAAGAATGGTCATTTTTCCTAAATGCCTTGTAGCCTCTTATTTATAGATGTGGCGCGCAACACACCATAAACAAGACTCTACTAGACACGGCTCGTAGACACACCCTAGGACTGAACTGTTCTGATACCGCTTTTGTCATGACCCGACGAGGGGCCATAACGGGTACCCGGAGCTAACTACCGAGCAGTACTCATTCTACTACTCATTATACTTATCCTGCACACATTTGTTGTCCTCACACATCTAGTCATATGGAAACCCATTTTCATATCTGCATTTATATACATTTGCCCTTTGGCTATCAAAATAATAGATATACAATGAGGGAAATCATGAAACCATATCACCCACACATACGTATCTATGAGCCTCTACTAGAGTACTAGACATAAGGACGGGACAGGACCCCGCTGTGCCCAAATATGTACACAAAATAATAAATCAAATAGCACCTCTAGAATAATAGAGTGCTCTCGTAAATCTGCTGGTCAGCTCCTATGAATTTGGGTCGCCTCCCTGTCTACCTGTGGGCATGAACACAACGTCCAAAGAAAAGGACGTCAGTACGAATATTGAACTAAGTATGTAAACATAAGCAATGACGACATATCAATAAAATAAGGAGACATCAAGTGAAGAACAACCTGTAATTGACTGTCACTTTAGAAGGAAATAATGCATGCTGACTTACTTCATAAACATCATCATGTCATGTATGCATATACATATATAAGCTGCCCGACCATATAGGTACGGTGTGATAATCATTAGCCCGCATCCAGGCCGCCCGCGTCTGGGGTAACCATCTCATGCCGCCCACTAGTGGTGTCTGCCTATGCCATCTAGACCTGGTGTATACGCTGCCCGCCTTAGCGGTGTCTGCCCGACCATATAGGCACGGTGTAATATCATCATAATGCATGCGTAGGAACTCAAAGACAATTATACTTTATCGGGGTGACATAAGGTCGTGAACCCCCTATTTCATTATGGAGTTTCCTAAGCATTCTGCCTCACCTTGAAGTAATTAGCATATAAGATGAGTGTAGCACAAAGAACGACATCAATTAATCATAATTAGGATCATTAGCTTTGTAAAAGCATCATATCATGAACTTTAGAATGTTTAGACTTAAGCTCATCATCATCATTATCATACTCATAACGTATCTCTTATCTTTATCTCCTATGAAGCTCTTCATGAACATAGACTCATAATTTCCGGAATGTAAGAAGGTCATGGAGAATAAGGGAAAATCATGTCATAGATTCATGCCTTAGAAAGGAAGGGACTAGCCTCACATATTTCTTTTGTTTAGCTACTCTATCGTTTGAACGTTCCCCTCCAATATTCACGTTTCTACCTTCAAGAAAGTTCAGAGTAATGTTAGATAATCGATAACATAAGCGTGTTTGAACTAAAACTAGAGAAAATTGGACAGCATCTCCTTTGGTTATACAACTTTCTCCATATCATATGTCAACTCCCAATCATCAATGATAACATTCATAACATCATAATCAATAACTTTTGTCAAGTTCATCATTATCCAACTCCCACAATTCCCTCTCAAGGTCATCCATAATCATGATCATAATACAACATTACATTCATCCTCATCTAATGTTTCTCCCATGTTCTTAACATCATTCATAACATAATTATAATCATAACATATCAAGAATCGTGATTCATATTAATCTACTACTCAACAATGTCACTATTCTCATGTTTGTAACCCAATTTCTATTTCCTTCTATAATCCAAGTCTTTTAACCTTTCCATAGTCCAAATAACATGAAATGATCATAAAACTTACCTTTGATTGAGTAGGAATGGATTTTGGATAGAAATACTCCACTTGAAGAAAAACCTTAGCTTCAATCCAAGAGATTTCTTGACTTCAAGCAACCCTCCATAGCTTCCTTACACTTGATTTCCTTGGTTTGATGAAGTTGATTCTTGATTTGTCTTGATTTTATGTTGATGAAGTGTGTAGAATCCTCTAGAAGTCTTGAGAGAGATGGAGAAGTGGAAAGAATGAGAAAATAAGAGTGGGAACATGTATTTATACTTGCAACCTATTCAGCCCGTCGGGTATTATACAGACCATTTATAAGGTCCGTATAACATTGTACGGTCCGTATAAGTGTCCGTGGTTCACCATCAGGGAAAACATCTTCCTGTTGGGTGTTATACGGACCGTATAAGTGGTCGTACAACCCTATTTTCCTGAAATGTTTTCTATCGTTTCGTTTGATCTCCAATCCCTTATGGAACCTCCTTGACACTTGTTTAACACTTTATTACCAATCTAAGGAGCGTTATAACTCTTCTTTAAGACATCATCAAGTCAACATTAACTCAATAATTTACACATCCTTCTCCAAAATACAACTTGTGCTCAACATTCTTTAACGAACTTTCTTCTCCTGCATCAAAGGTCTTTAGAAATCTTAATTAGATCGTTAAATAACCTTTATTACTTATAGGAACATCGTATACTTCTCGCACTACGTTGGTCTATTTACTATGCAACGACGAGAAATTTTTCCGAGGTGTAACAGTCTCATTCATCCCCTTCAATTATTCCATATCATCTTCATGATTATCATCACTTTTAGGGGTTTTCAATTGTGAAATTTGTAATAGTAACCCTAGAAATTAATAAACCTTCTAAACTTGATGGGTTGTGGTTGTTATCACTTATTTATCATCTAATGGCTTGGGTTAACTCCTCTTAGTCATGAATTACACCTTTAGAGCCATGAACTAAGTAAATTGAGACCTAGGGTTCCATAAAAATGGTAGCTTGACCATGGAAACTTCATATAGTTGGAATATTTATGTAATATTGTTATAATTTGTTGATTAGTGATTTCTAAGGCCTTTGTTAGGTTGCTTTACACCTAGAAAATTATTCACCCATTGGAATGGGGTAAAGGGAAGGGTATTCTTGAATTGGTATTTGTGACTCATTGACCTATTTCTAGACTTTGAGCGTTCCGAGGCTTAAGGAAGGGAAAAGCTATAGTGGAGTGATTAACATTGTTCCAGCTCTATGTTTGAGGCAGGTTACGGTCTACTTGAGTTAGACTTTGATTAGTTGATTGTATGTGTTGTGAATTCTAGAGGACAAAGCATGTCTAGTCTTCATGCATGATATTGTGTGTTAGAATTCCTATATGTGATTGATTGAGTGACTGTGTAGGCTTCGTGCCCCTATTCATATATGTTGAGTCTACAGTTGTTGTTGGGATGAGGTGTTAATCCTTCTCAGTGAAATTATGATATGGAATGATGTTTTGAGCATTGATAATGAGAGGGTAAGAAATACTGTTATGTATAGAGATATGGGAAGGCACAAATGTGACCTATATTATGGGATCGTGGTCCGAGGTTCGTTCCGAAAAAGAGAGATACATTGATGTGGCCTACGTCCGAGGTTCTTTTTGAAGAGGAGGTTTTTGCTCAGGTCTGATGAGTATCCCGAATGAGTGGTACATGGACACCATGGGTCCCCTGCAGGTCATGACTACTGAGGATTGACATCAGTTAGCATGTGTGTACAATAAGTATGGTTATTGTGGTAGACTTATTCCCATTTGTGTTTTTCGTTGATTTGGTTCCTTGATATTTTGGGTTTCTTGATTGGTGATTATCCGTGGTTTACTCGTTATGGTTTATTTTTTTCATATCTGTTGGATGGCTGTTTATTCTATTGATTTATGAGATATACATGATACTAATCTTAGTCGACCTATAATATCTACCGGTACATAGTGGTTGTACTGATACTACCTTGCTGTATTCCTTTGAGTGCAGATTATGATACAGAGACTGCTACCCGCCCTCACATCCAGTGTTGAGGACGTTGCTGGCAGACTTAGGGTGAGCTTCTATCCATCCCAGGCCGCCCGAATATCTTCCTCTTATGATGTCTATTTCCTATTATTGACTGTCACACCCCACCCTAGGTAAGGCGTGATTGGCACCCGACACCTTGTGGAAACCGAGCGAACCAACTTACAACTCACATCCTCTATGTCTCGAATGGCAACAATAAGATCAACAGGACAAATATGAACATAATATCATGCATAAGTAAATGTACAATAGACCCATGATGCCGACATTACTTCTGTCACACTATGACTAAGCTGTACACAGGAACTGTCTGCAAAGCCTCAATGAACACGAATGAGGTATACAGGTCGGGACAGAGCCCCCGACATACCCTTAACACAATTCATATATATATATATATATATATATATATATGTATATATATATATAGACTCCGACTCGGCAATGCTCTAGGAAGAAGTGGAACCACCACTCGAGACCAGTACCTGAAGGCAGCCTATGATGAAAGATCCTCGTCTCGTCTATCTACACCTACGGGCATGAACGCAGCGTCCAAAAGAAGGGACGTCAGTACGAGCAATATACTAAGTATGTAAGACATGAATAGTAACATCGTAAGAGATACCGAACATGGAAAATAATATAATGAACGTATAAAGATAAAGTAATATAAAAGAGATCAATCTATGCCTCTAAATACCCTTTTAAGGCGAATGTCGTGCATGCTTAGCTTTAAAAAAACTTTTACATACATATACATATATGATATCTTGTCCGGCCATTAAGGCGCAGTAGTATATATAGCATCTTGCCCACCCATTAAGGCACGGTAATATATATAGCATCTTGCCCGGCCATATAGGCGCGGTGTTATCTTGCCCAGCCTTATAGGCGCGGTGTTATCTTGCCCGGCCATATAGGCGCGGTGTTATCTTGTCCGGCCTTATAGGCACGGTGTTATCTTGCCCGGCCATATAGGCGCGGTGTTATCTTGCCCGGCCTTATAGATGCGGTGTTATCTTGCTCGGCCTTACAGGAGTGGTGTTATCTAGCCCGGCCATATAGGCGCGGTGTTATCTGGCCCGGCCTTATAGGCGCGGTGTTATCTTGCCCGGCCATATAGGTGTGGTGTTATCTTGCCCGGCCTTATAGGCGCGGTGTTATCTTGCCATGCCTTATAGGCGCGGTGTTATCTTGCCCGGCCATATAGGCGCGGTGTTATCTTACCCAACCTTATAGGTGCGGTGTTATCCCGAGCTGATCAGTGGGATGCAATGCATACATACATACATACATACATACACTTAAAAATACATAAATGAAATCAACATCATCATTAGCATTACCATTGTCACTATATCATTCCTTAAAGATCAACCATCGTAAGATGAAATCGATAATGTCACGGGAGTCTCGAGAATCATGAACTTTGGTAGCACTAAAAATAGAACCATTATCTTCGCTATAGCTAACCTCAAAGGAACGAATGACATGAGGTGAGACCATCAACAATAAGTAAGATCAAGGGATTCATGGAATGACTCATTAATCTCATAATGCTCTCAACTCATAGCCTCGAAGTTTCTAGAAGAGAATTATCATCATCGTCACAATCATCATAGAACATTTTTCATTTAACATCATAAGAAGCTTTAAGACTCATGAACGTCTAGCTTTTGAAAACAAGGAGCTTATGAAAACATTTATGAAATCGTACCATAACTTAGGAATCATGCCTTTGAAAGAAAGGGACGAGCCTTAACATACCTTTTTGGTCGCCTTAACTTTAACTACTCAACGCTTGTCCTCCCAGCCTCGTAAATCTATATTCAAGAAAATTTATACTATTGTTAGACTCACCTTTATACGCTTGTCTTAGTCCTTCTAATATATCTTTCTAGAATTTGCCGAAATTTTGACAATCTTCGTAAATAAACCAAAAGTAATATTAATAAGGAGAGATTCATACCTTATTTTTGTTAAAACAGCGATATCTCCAATATCCACCTTCAATCCACCGCAAAACCATACTAGAATCACATCTATGCGTTTATCCGAGCTTCGATTAATACTTCATCACTTGAAAATTGCTTACTTTTTGTTTCCCTCTCTGTCTCTCTTCAGTTTCTGGAAATTTCTAGCAAAATCTGATGGAAAAAAGAGGTTATTACCCTTTATATAAGGGTCAAATTAGGGTCGGGTTCACTGTAGCATTTTACTGTAGCAACACTATATCAGTTCCTTTTACTGTAGCAGCACTGTAGCACGCGTTTCTGCTCTGTCAGCTGAACTTGTAACGTCCATAATTCTCTACTCCACTGTCCTATCGACGAGCTGTTTGTTGTGTTGATAACTAGACTCGACGAAATTCATTTTAGGCTTTTGTTTCACCTTAAAACACTTCATATGCTAAGAGATATTCGTCCCCCTGTTTGGACCAAAACTTTCACACAAAACATTACCCATCCTTTCTCCAAAGTCGTACTACTTCATTTCTTCCACTCATTTCCTTATAAAACCTTCCGGTATACCTTATATACATCCTTCACTAATTAAATATACTTAATAATGCTTGCTCCTTATATTCCCAAGTGGTTTTACTTAACCCTAACTCAACGTACTTATGTTTCAAATTTGATAAGTGCTCTTCGAAGATACGGGGTGTAGCATCCTTCCCCCCTTAAAACATTTGTCCTCGAATGTTGCAGTATTGCCAACCCACAACACCATCTTTGATTCGTTAGAACAATTATTATTTTTTTCCTTTGGGGTCCGATTACCATTTTCTTAAACTATAACTTGGGTCAGTCTCTTTTCATTCTTTCTTAACTCTTTTATTGCCTTCAGTCATCTTCTATCACTTCTTTGTAAATTTATCTTAGAGACCTTTCTTTCTCTTTTCACTACCCTTTAGGGCATGTCACTGCATACTTAGGTACGACACAATTGCCCGATACGAGGGATTCAAATCATGGTCTAAAAATATCGTAGTTCATCTTGGCGTAAAGTGCTCTCTTGAGTTATCTTCCATACTTTCTCCCTATGTTTGCCTCATGGTACACTTATTGTCAATTTGTTTCTACTTCTTTTCGTTACCTTCCCGGTATGCCAATACGCCTCGAACTCTGGCCTTGCTAATAAATCTCTCTTTCTGTAGCTTGAAATGTCACAGTTACTTTCAAGTCTAGCATGTTCTTCCCCCCCTTATTAAGAAGGTCCTTACACGCCCATTGCCTTCGAGTAACCGTCGTCTTCGATAATTATCTGCCACCCATCACGATCTTCTTAGGGCCGGGGTTCCGTCATCGTATGGTCTGACTTGTCTATCTTCTTGCTAGTTACAGTCTTGTATCCAATCGGAATACTTATAAGGGTTAGATCCAATTCCGATGCCTTCTTTTCCGTCTTTTCACACCTCTGTCTTTTATGACTAACAGTTTTCCGGACCCGCAAGTTAATAGGGACATCGAGATTCACCACGTCTTTTATGAAGTCTTCGATTATACCTTACTCCTCGTTTTTCTTCCCGACTTTGCTTATAACATATCTGAAACTTCTTTCCCTGAGTTCTTCTTCCATTTATGTCTATATCATCATGTTTTTTTTCAACATTTCTATACCCCTTCCATCCACTACTAGTCCTTTTGCCCGCTTAGCTCACTTACTCATAATCCTTCTTAACTATGCGTTTGTGTTGTAGCTGTGCATCCAAGTTTTTCGAGTGTCCTGCTACTTTTCCTATTAGCACAGAATTCTTACAGTTTACACTCTCTCTATCCTCATTCATCGAACCTTTATCTATCTTTCTGATGCTACGGCCGGGTGGTCTTCCATGCACGTTCCTTACATTTCATTACATTTCCTCTAAATCTCTCGGTCTTCACATGAATTCTTATTCCATGTCATTAATTTTCTAATCAATTGCGTCGACTCATCATCCTCGTTCTTTCCTCGATGAGTAATCGGTTTCCTACCGCCAACTCATTAAAGTATCCTTCTTACTCTCATGGTTAAAGATTTCCAATTACTTTACTCCTCAATGCTCTCCTCTTCTTTCGACCATAAGTCTCAAAATCAGCCCGTATCTATGTGCAGCAATACTCTTTAACTTGACTTGAACATATTGTCACGACCCAGCCCCATGGGCCATGACTAGTGCCCGAGCTGGACACCCGTATGTACCTGTTTAGACATAATCAGACTGACACTATAGACAACATGGGAATCGGCATAGACCCAAAGGTTCTCAATCAATCACAACGTAATAAAATACGCAAGCCGACGAGGCTACCACCACATATCATTATAATACGCAAGCCGACAAGGCTGCCACAACAAACAGAAACATCCATGACAACTATATAGACACAGCTGATCATACTCTATATGCAACCCACACACATGTCTACAGACCTCTAAGAGTATCAACAATGAAATATGATGGGACAAGGCCCCGTCGTACCCCTGGATAAACATATATAAATACATCAGGAGATCTGTACCCAAAAGTCTAGGCTCCGGAACAACGGAGCTCTCCAAGACAGCTGAATGGAAATCCTAAGCTGGGGATCACCGAATCGAGTTTCTTTACCTGCGGGCATGAAACGCAGCCCCCCCCCCCTCCCCCGAAGAACGGGGGTCTGTACGGAATATGTACTGAGTATATAAAGCATGAAATACAGTAAAAGGGATCATAACTGAAGTAGGGAGTACAGGAGACAAGTATAATATCCAGAATACCAAAACACTTGCCCTTTTGAAGCATAAATCATGCATGTCAATATTATATGTCATACCCGGCCCATTATGGGACTCGGTGAATAAGGTCGCCACATACCATCCTTGGCGCCATAAACACATCATAACTCCATAAACACATCATAACGCCATCATATATATATATATATATATATATATATATATATATATATATATACATAAAGATATATTGAGGCATGCACGAGCAGAGTAGTGAGCAACCATATGCAAGTTAAATCATATTTGAGACTCAATAGAATAATCAAAATGAACTATCATTTGAAAATCAAGACAATAGTCATATCAAGTACCCTTCGAATGTCAGTATGGATTATATCAAAATAGAACTTCTGGAATCATATACACGTATCAAGACATAATAAAATAGTTTCTGGAAATCAAGAACATTAGCCATCCTAGTGGCTCTAAGAATAGGAACTTCTTTGGAATCATATATACGTCGTCTGTTTGCTTCACAAAGATCATGCCAAAAAGAAAGAAAGGATAACTTTACATACATGTTAAAGATTAATCGTAATCTCGTTCGCTTCGTCGCCCCTTTAGCCTATTTAATATAAAAGTAACGCTATCGTTAGTAAACTATACTTCCTAGTTCGTAAATCTGTAGCCAATGGCTTATAGAACTCATTCTTTAACTCATACTTTCTTGATAGGGTTTTTCACTAGTTAAGGACTTAACGGAAATCGGGCAGCATTTCCCCTATATATTCGCCTAACCCGAATTTTCAATTATCCTCCTGTTATCACAGAAATACCAAAAATGACAACAATAGAGATATGCATACAAATTCTTACAATTCAGCCCATAACAATTCTAACAATCCAACAATCCTTCTTAATCCTTTTCAACCCACAATTTCATATAACAACGACTTCATGCATTTTCTTACTTCCAATTTCATCCAACCCAATTTTAATTCTTCCATCACGACACTATTAATACAATTACACCACAAAATAAGAAAATCTTACCTAAATTTTCTCGGAGGAATTTCTACACTTAATTGCTCTAATTTCACAATTTCTTCTTCCTCAATTCAATATCCAATGTTGCTATCACCTGCTTGAACTTGTAATTCACTTGAAACTTGATCAAAATATTCAACAAGGCAAATTTTTCTTCATCACCATGTCTGGCCGAGAGTATTAATTAATCATTAATCCTTACTTAATAATCTAATCATAATTAATTAGTCCCTAATCTCCAATAATATTTCTACACTAAATAAAATTTATAAGCAATTTGTGTACTAATTAAAATTGAAAATTAAAAGTTCCTATTTCGTATCCGAAAATAATCCCGTCTTTAACTTAGGCCGATTAGCTTGCGAATAATTCGGCGTATAAAAATACAGGATATAACACATATAGCTGATTCTATAATCCTTTCGATAATTTACTACCTTATTGTCTTCATGTGGCTCACAATACTTTACTCACTTGTTTCTATAAAATCTCAAATTGTACTATTGATCACCTTCCTTGCAGATCATTCAGGATATCTTACTTGTTTATCAATTTTCTTTATAATCACAATAAGTCTCATTCCTATAAAGCCTTTAATATAACCCACCTAAATCCCCTTAATCTCAACTGAGCCATCTAAGAATTCCTTTCTAGAGAAGTTCACAAGTATTAATTCAATATATTTCACTTACCATCCTGTCGCTATGTTTCCCATTTCCCTTACTTCTGCAATGTACACATACTCATATGATTTAGTGTTACACCTTGTAGCTTCGTACGTTAGATTCGTTAGGCGTTAGTTGTTCTAATCGCGGAGACAGGAGTTAGTAGGATATATGAGATTACATATTCCCATATTATGGTTATGGGGGTTTAAGCCCATGAAATGAGCTATGGAAGGATTTAAGAACAAACAAAAAAGGAATGGAGTTTGTGGGAACTTTGGTAAAACTTGGCAAAATATTCGGACAGAATTTGGTCGAAATTGGTGGGGGCATATCTCCTAGAATATGAGGAGTTTTGGTGTGTTTATTTTTTCCAAATTTAATTTCATCGAGTATAGTTTCCAACGCAACAAACCGCTCGTCAATGTGACGTCTGAGTAAAATGTTATGGCCATTCTACGACATACTGTCTGAGTAGAAACGTTTTGCGGACCATTTGATGGCCCGCAGGAATTTTGGCGCCCCGCAGAAAATTCTGCGGTCCGTCAAATTGACACAGCCCAGCATCAAATGGTCACAGTGACCCATATTTGAATGGGCAGTTCTACGGACCATTTTGACGGTCCGTAGGAATTTATACGGCCCGTCAAAATGGGCACAGAATTGTCCGACGGGAGTTTAAGTTCCGCTTTATAAAATTATTCCACTTCATTTGGACATATTATTTTACCAAACCAGATCCAAAGGCTCTCTAAAAACCCTCCCTTACACTCCATAAACTAATCCAAGCCAAAATCCAAGAGAGATTAAATATCAATAAGCAAGAATCAAGATACCCATGTGCTAGAAGTCTTGCTAGGGTTAATAAACTCCAAATATTCTTTGGATATTGAAGCTAGGGTTTTCATATAAGTTGATAGCTTGATCCAAATCTCTTTCTTATGAGATAAAAGGTTAGTTTTCATGCTTATTACATATTATCAAGAATGTTTATTTGTTGAACAACTTGGGTAGAAGGAAAAAGTGGAAGATGAGTTCTAAATGTAATTTTTATGAGGTTTTTAAGTAGTGTGCTAACTTGAGTTATGATTCTTAGTATAATATGGGTAAAATATTGCAATGGAAAGTAATAATGGTGATGAAGAAGCATTATATGAAAATGTGCTAAAATGGGTATGAAGTTGCTAGCATAAATTGAACACAAGGATGAATTTTGAAGACTAGATTGAATGTGAATAGTTGATTATGATATTGTGGATATTATTGTGGTTTTTTGAAAGTTGTTTTGAGATATAGTGGAAGTTGACGAAATAGGGGAAATGCTTCCCAATTTTCATTAGGTCATGAATTATTCTAGTTCGAATTTAGGAGTATCATCAAGGCTTAATCATGTTATGAATCCTTCCAAATGTAGATTATTCAAGCTTCGATGGGGAACGTTAAATAGTTAAGGAGACAAAGAGGTATGTAAGGCTAACCCTTCTTTCATTAAGGCATGGTTCCCTTGCTATGTGTATCCTTTCATGAGCTCCATAATGTCTTCCAAATGACTCTATCTCTAAGGTTTCCAAAGCTTACGATTCTCGATACGTTCACGATTCTATTGTCTCTTTTATATAATAGTTGATCCTATAAGGATAAATATAACGAAAATGATGATGTCAATGATGACGATGATACTCATGAACTCCTATGTATACGGATTTAAGTATGTATGACTATTATGTAACACCGGGCTTATATGCCCGGGTATGGCACCTATCGCGTGCACACCACTGCAGTTGGGTACAGATAACACTGAGCCTTGGTAGGGCCAGGTATGTATGACACCGAGCCTTGTCATGGTCGGGTATGTGAAACCACCTAACCTTCATGGTCGGGTACGCTATGGGTACGAATAT
This sequence comes from Lycium barbarum, assembly GCF_019175385.1. NCBI lineage: Eukaryota > Viridiplantae > Streptophyta > Magnoliopsida > Solanales > Solanaceae > Lycium > Lycium barbarum. Next base: position 57,339,307 of record NC_083345.1, on the reverse strand, counting down.
ATATATGAATATGGATATGGATATGTATATGAATATGGATACGGACATGGATATTTGTATATGTATATATGTATGTATACGAGCACGCACTAGAAATGGAAGGTCCCTATGAAAGACAAGTAAGTAATTATGATGATGGCTCTACTACTCCTTGATTCCCCCATCCTATGCTATTTCTTGTGTTGTCTTTCATCGCTCATAGTATGATATTGATTATGCTTTACATACTCAGTACATTATTCGTACTGACGTCCTTTTGTTTGTGGACGCTGCGTCATGCCCGCAGGTGGACAGGGAGACATGACTGATCCATAGACTTCTCACTCAGGGACTACATAGAGAAGCTTCATTTCATTCCGGAGCTACAGCTTTTGGTATTATTCTTTTTTGTACATACCCACGGGCAAGGCGGGGTCCAGTCCCGCCTATATGACATGACATACTCTTCTTAGAGGCTCGTAGACAGTTGTATATGATTAGATGTCCTTATCCTTGTCGGCTCATATGTTGTATGTCATTTTGATAGCCTCGTCGGCTTGTGTATATGGATATGGGCATTATTATTGATGATGATATAAATGTGTTGTTGCCTAACGAGATTAGCACTATTGATGCATATAAATTATAAGTAAGCCATGTGGTTCACCTAGATGTGAATATGAAAGTACGATAAGAGGTGTCCGGGTGGGTTAGCACTGGGTACCCGTCATGGCCTTTCGGTTGGGTCGTGACAAAAGTGGTATTAGAGCAGTTATGTCCTAGGGTGTGTCTACGAGCCACGTCCAGTAGAGTCTTGTTTATGGGTGTGTTGCGCGCCACACTTATAAACAAGAGGCTGCAGGCATTTTAGGAATGAATAACCTTCTTTCTTCATAAGATCGTGCGATAGAGCTATGACATAAGAACTTCCTTTTCCATAATCGTGTGTCATGTATTTCTGATATGCCTGTAAAGAGAAAGGCTACGGCAGCCCAAAAGGGCAAGACAGTAGCAGAAAAGCGGGCTGAAAGAGCACCGCCAACGGTTGTAGAGAAAAGTGAGTCCCAGAATGTGGCTCAATATCAGTCCTCCCATTCAGTGCCTATTTTTTAGGAGCGTGAGGGAGCCTCAACCCCAGCTTCAGCACCTCCAGCTCCTCCACCGGATGCTTCAGGCTATGATGTAAAAGCGGCCATTTATTTGCTTACTCAATTGGTTGCCGCCGAGACTCAGCGGTAAGGTACAGGGCAAGGTGATAGGGTTGTTAGTGCAAGGGGCCGTGATTTTATTAGCCTGAAACCTCCGAAATTCTTTGGATCAAAGCCGGATGAGGACCCTCAGAATTTTATCGATGGAATGTTGAGGACACTTCGGTTGATACATCCTTCGGACACCGAATCGGTGGAGTTAGCATCTTATAGATTGAAGGATGTTGCGGTTCATTGGTACATGGTTTGGATGGCTTTACGGGGAGCCAATGCGCCTCCCCCGGTATGACAAGAATTTGTAGATGCCTTCCTCCGACATTATTTGCCTCCAGAAGTTCGGTGAGCTAGAGCCGATAAGTTCTTGAATTTGAGGCAAGGAAGCATGACTGCTTTAGAGTATAGTCTCTGCTTCAATTCTTTGGCTAGGTATGCTTCGGCCATGGTAACGGATATGGGTGACCGAGTGCACCGATTTGTGAAAGGCCTAGGGTCACATTTGATGGAGAGGTGCTTGACTGCGTCCCTTCAAGACAATATGGATATTTCACGCATTCAAGCCCACACTCAAAATTTAGAAGAAAGCCTACAACAACAAAGGAGCGAGCGTGAGCATGATAGGGGATATAGCAAGAGGGATAGATCTTCGGGTCCGATGAGTGAGTTTACAGGCGGGCACAGACAACAGTTTTCTAGGCATTCAGGCCATTCTATGACTAGTGCGCCTCCACGATTTACAGGCCAGAGATTTGATAGGTCCACTTATTCTGGGCCAAGTCAGAGTTTCAGAGCTTCGGGTTCCCAGTTCAGGGGTGATTCGGGTCAGGCTAGGCCACCCGTGCCACGATGTTCCCAGTGTGGGAAGTTACATTGGGGCCAGTGTGGACTAGGTTCAGAGGGTTGCTATACATGCGGTCGGCCAAGCCATATCATGCGTGATTGCCCCCGGTTGGTGGTAGGGTAGAGTTCAGCCTTCAGGGTCGGTAGCCGGGTCTTCATCATCGATATGCCCTATAGGGCAAGGTTCAAAGGCGCCGGTCAGCCATGGTAGAGGTAGAGGAAGAGCTCCTAGTTCTAGCGGTCCTCAGCACCGTATTTATGCCTTGGCAGGATGCCAAGATCTTGAGTCATCTCCCGATGTCGTCACAGGTATATTATCGGTATTTTCTCATAATGTATATGCTTTGATAGATCCGGGCTCCACATTGTCGTATGTTACTCCATGTATTGCGGGTCGGTTTGGGGTCAAACCGGAGTCGATCAAACCTTTTGAGGTATCTACATCCGTTAGTGAACCGGTAATACCTAGCCGGGTATATAGAAATTATGTAGTTGTGATTTGTGACCATCATACTATGGTTGATTTGCATGATTTAAAAATGGTGGACTTTGATGTTATCATGGGCATGGATTTGTTGGCTTCTTGCTATGCCAATGTCGATTGTAGAATGAAAATGGTTCGCTTTCAATTTCCGGGAGAACCAGTTTTAGAATGGAAAGGAAATACTGTGCCCCCAAAAGGTAGGTTTATTTCCTATCTCAAGGTAAGGAAAATGATCGCCAAAGGTTGTATTTACCATCTAGTTCGGGTTCATGATGTAGAAGCTGAATCGCCAACTCTTCAGTCAGTTCCCGTAGTGAATGAGTTTCCGGATGTATTCCCGGAAGAGCTTCCAGGCCTCCCTCCCGAGCGGGAGATTGATTTTGCTATCGATGTGTTGCCAGACACAAGGCCTATATCTACTCCTCCCTATAGAATGGCTCCCGCAGAATTGAAAGACTTGCTCGAAAAAGGCTTTATAAGGCCTAGTTCAACCCCGTGGGGAGCACCTGTGTTGTTTGTGCGAAAGAAAGATGGCTCCTTGCGAATGTGTATTGACTATCAGCAACTGAATAAGGTGACGGTCAATAACAAATATCCTCTTCCAAGGACTGACGACTTATTCGATCAATTGCAAGGCGCCAAATGGTTTTCAAAGATAGATTTGAGATCCGGATATCATCAGGTGAGAGTCAGGGAGAAAGATATCCCTAAGATAGCCTTCAAAACAAGATATGGCCATTTTGAGTTCCGGGTGGTGTCATTTGGGCTAACAAATGCACCGGCAGTATTTATGGATTTGATAAACAATGTGTTCAGGCCCTTCTTAGATTCATTTGTGATTGTGTTCATCGACGATATCCTGGTGTATTCTATGTCTGTGGCAAAACATGCGGATCATTTGTGTACCGTTCTTGGAGTTCTCTAGACCCAAGAGTTATTTGCCAAATTTTCTAAGTGTGAATTTTGGTTGACCTCAGTGACCTTTTTGGGGCATATTATTTCAGCCGATGGTATTCGGGTAGATACCCAAAAGATTGAAGCGGTGAAGACTTGGCCAAGGCCAACAACACCTACGGAGGTCCGTAGTTTTCTAGGCTTAGCAGGTTATTACAGGAGATTTGTAGTAGGCTTTTCTTCTATTTTTGCACCACTCACGACGCTGACCCAGAAATTAGCTAAGTTTCAATGGACAGATACTTGTGAACATAGTTTTCAAGAGCTAAAGGATAGATTAACTTCTGTCCCAGTCCTGACACTTCCAGAGGGATCAGAAGGTTATGTTGTCTATTGTGATGCTTCAGGCGTTGGGTTAGGCTGTGTGTTGATGCAACATGGTAAGGTGATTGCGTATGCTTCAAGACAGTTGCGGAAACATGAGAAAAATTATCCGACCCATGATCTTGAATTGGCTGCAGTAATTCATGGATTGAAGATGTCGAGACATTATTTGTATGGCGTCCATGTTGATATTTATACAGATCATAAGAGCCTTCAGTATATCTTCAAGCAAAAAGAGTTAAATTTACGGCAACAGCTATGGTTAGAATTGTTGAAACACTATGATATTGACATTCTGTATTATCCCGGGAAAGCAAATGTAGCGGCTGATGCTCTTAGCCGTAGATCTATGGGATGTTTATGTGATGTTCAGCCAGAGAAAAGAGAGATAGCTCGTGAGCTCCAGCAGTTAGCTGGCCTAGGAGTTCGAGTAGTGGACTCAGGTAGTATGGGAGCTATCGTTCATAATGCGGCGGTCTCGTCACTAGTAGTGGAAGTGAAAGAGCGTCAATACGAGGATCCCATGCTAATTCATTACAGAAATACACTCCCTCAGAAGGAGAAGTCATCATTTGAGATTTCTAGAGATGGAGTTCTTCAATGCTGAGGCAGGTTATGTGTTCCTGATGTTGCAGGATTACGCCACCAAATATTGAGAGACGCCCATTGTTCCCGTTATTCTATTCACTCAGGAGCAACGAAAATGTATCATGACCTTAAATCTATATATTGGTGGAATGGGATGAAGAAAGATATAGCGGAATTCGTAGCTCAATGTCCCAATTGTCAACAAGTGAAAATTGAGCACCAAAAGCCGGGCGGATTGTTGCAAGCTATAGAAATTCAATCTTGGAAATGGGAAGTAATTAACATGGACTTCATTACGGGCTTACCCCGTTCTCGACATAAGTATGATTCTATATGGGTGATTGTGGATAGACTCACGAAGTCAGCTCATTTCTTACTAGTCAGAACTACATATGTGGCAGAAGATTATGCAAAGCTTTACGTTAAAGAGATAGTGCGGCTTCACGGTGTTCCGGTATCTATTATCTCCGATAGAGGGACTCAGTTTATAGCTAATTTTTGGAAGTCCTTCCAAGGGGGTTTGGGGACTCAAGTGAGCCTTAGCATGACATTTCACCCACAGATGGATGAGCAAGCTGAACGTACTATTCAGACTCTTGAGGATATGTTACGAGCATGTGTATTGGATTTTGGAGGTAGTTGGGATGATCACTTACCACTTATTGAATTTTCTTATAACAATAGTTATCATTCTAGCATCCAAATGGCCCCGTATGAGGCTTTATATGGGCGAAAGTGTAGATTTCCAATTGGGTGGTTCGAAGTAGGAGAGACCAAATTGATAGGACCAGACTTGGTCCAACAAGCTATAGAGAAAGTCAAGATTATACAGGATTGATTATTACCAGCTCAGTGTCGACAGAAATCCTACGCAGATAATCGTCGAAGAGACTTAGAATTCCAAGTGAAAGATTGGGTATTCTTGAAGGTGTCGCCAATGAAGGGCGTCATGAGATTTGGCAAAAAGGGCAAGCTTAGTCCCCGGTACATTTGACCATATGAGATTGTACGCAAGGTAGGCCAAGTGGCTTATGAATTAGACCTACCTGCGGATTTGGAGTCAGTCCATCCAGTTTTTCATGTATCAATGCTTCGTAAGTATATAGGAGATCCTTCTAGAATTGTGCCAATAGATGATGTCCAAGTTACTAAACAATTGTCTTATGAAGAAGTCCCCATTGCCATTTTAGATAGGCAAGTACGAAAGCTCAAAACCAAAGAGGTAGCTTCAGTTAAAGTTTTATGGAAAAATAATAATAGAGAGGAAATGACTTGGGAAGCCGAAGAGGAGATGAAGTCCAGGTACCCGCATTTATTTTCACCTTTAGAAGAGATTCAGGCAGAGACGCCATTAACCTCAGGTATGTAATGCTTTTCTTGATGTTTTCTTGGTCGTGTGCGGCCATGGTTATTGTCGTGTTGTTATAGCCCTGTGAGGCGATGTATTTTAGGTTGCTCTGCAGGAGGGTAGTGCCATATTATAGGGGAAACTCTGGAAAAATTTTTGTAGAATCCTTAAGAGTCTATCATTCGAGGACGAAGGTTTCTAAGAGGGGGAGAATGTTACACCTCGTAGTTTCGTATGTTGAGATTCGTTAGGCGTTTGTTATCCTAATCGCGAGACAGGAGTTAGTATGATATATGAGATTACATTTTCCCATATTATGGTTATGGGGGTTTAAGCCCATGAAATGAGCTATGGAAGGATGTAAGAACAAACAAAAAAGGAATGGAGTTTGTGGGAACTTTGGTAAAACATGGCAAAATTTTCGGACAGAATTTGGTCGAAATTGGTGGGGGCATATCTCCTAGAATATGAGGAGTTTTGGTGTGTTTCGTTTTTCCAAATTACATTTCATCGAGTATAGTTTCCAACGCAACAAACTGCTCGTCAATGTGACGTCTGAGTAAAAGGTTATGGCCATTCTACGACAGACTGTCTGAGCAGAAAATTGTTGCGGACCATTTGACGGCCCGCAGGAATTTTGGCGCCCCGCAGAAAATTCTGCAGTCCGTCAAATTGACACAGCCCAGCGTCAAATGGTCACAGTGACCCATATTTGAATGGGCAGTTCTACGGACCATTTTGACGGTCCGTAGGAATTTATACGACACGTCAAAATGGGCGCAGAATTGCCCGACGGGAGTTTAAGTTCCGCTTTATAAAATTATTCCACTTCATTTGGACATATTATTTTACCAAACCAGATCCAAAGGCTCTCTAAAAACCCTCCCTTACACTCCATAAACTAATCCAAGCCAAAATCGAAGAGAGATTAAATATCAATAAGCAAGAATCAAGATACCCATGTGCTAGAAGTCTTGCTAGGGTTAATAAACTCCAAAAATTCTTTGGATATTGAAGCTAGGGTTTTCATATAAGTTGATAGCTTGATCCAAAGCTCATTCTTATGAGATAAAAGGTTAGTTTTCATGCTTATTACATATTATCAAGAATGTTTATTTGTTGAAAAACTTGGGTAGAAGGAAAAAGTGGAAGATGAGTTCTAAATGTAGTTTTTATGTGGTTTTTAAGTAGTAAGCTAACTTGAGTTATGATTCTTAGTATAATATGGGCATAATATTGCTATGGAAAGTAATAATGGTGATGAAGAATCATTATATGAAAATGTGCTAAAATGGGTATGAAGTGGCTAGCATCAGTTGAACACAAGGATGAATTTTGAAGACTAGATTGAATGTGAATACTTGATAATGATATTGTGGATATTATTGTGGTTCTTTGGGAGTTTTTTTGAGATATAGTGGAAGCTGACGAAATAGGGGTAATGCTGCCCAATTTTCATTAGGTCATGAATTATTCTAGTTTGAATTTAGGAGTATCATTAATGCTTAATCATGTTATGAATCCTTCCAAATGTAGATTATTCAAGCTTCGACGGGGAACGTTAAATAGTTAAGGAGACAAAGAGGCATGTAAGGCTAACCCTTCTTTCATTAAGGCATGTTTCCCTTGCTATATGTATCCTTTCATGAGCTCCATAATGTCTTCCAAATGACTCTATCTCTAAGGTTTCCAAAGCTTACGATTCTCGATACGTTCACGATTCTATTGCCTCTTTTATATAATAGTTGATCCTCTAAGGATAAATATAACGAAAATGATGATGTCAATGATGACGATGATACTCATGAAATCCTATGTATGTATGACTATTATGTAACACCGAGCTTATATGGCCGGGTATGGCACCTAACGCGTGCACATCACTGCAGTTGGGTACGGATAACACTGAGCCTTGGTAAGGCCAGGTATGTATTGTTATATCCCGTATTTTTGAACCTCGGAGCATCTGCTGGGGTGGGGCCCACATACCGAAATTTTTTTTGGAAAATTTGAAAAGTCATATGAATCACATATGTAAAGTTAAACACAACTCATGAAGTACCTTTGGACCAAATCAAAGTGGAAACCCTCCAAACGAATATTTTTAAGAAAACGTTTTCGGGTGACCTGACTTTGGGGGGAAAACACTGTATTGTAAGTTTGGAATTTCGAAAATACCTTGAAATAGAAGTTGTAGATAATTGAATTAGCTTTCCATCCATAGGTCGTGGGTTCCCAGGTGACATCGGTACAAGGAGATATGAACGTTTTAAGGTCGAAAGGTCAGTGGGCTAGGCCCAACTCGGGACCAACCGAGTTGGCCCAAAAAAATGAAAAAAAAAAAATTCAGGCCCAAGTGAGGAGCCATTCGGCCATGGTCCATAAAAAGGATCCAAGCCCATGGAATTAAGTCATGTGGTCAATGAATAAAAGACCACTTAATCATCCAAATTCCATAGAACTTTCAAGAGAAAGAATAGGAGGAAAAACAAGAGAAAAACAAGAACAAAAAGAGGGCATTTCGGGTTTGGCCATAGAAAAATCACCTCTCAAAATCTTGCCTCTAAAATTATTTTCTTGTTGAATTCCTACTAAATTAAGTGTCCTCTACAACTTGGTGTAATTGTTTTGGAAGAAGGAGCACTTATTTCTTCAAGTTGACAACTTGTTCAAGTGAAGAAGTTTGTAGAAAAAGGTAAGAATCAATTCCTTTTTCTTATGTTATGAAGGTTTGTTTACGTTGTGGTATGTGGAAATGAGTAGAAATTATGGAAATAAGGAAGTTTGCAAAGTGGGTATGTATATATATATGTAGCCATGGGTGTATATATGTTGTATACATATATGAGTTGAATTTTATGTTGCATTCTAGTTGTGGTTATGATGGAAATTATATTGGGAATGAAAGTTGAATGAATTTTGGTTGAAGTTGGAATGTAGATGATTATGTCACTTTAGAATAATTTTGTGATATTATGGAAATGAAGTTGTTAAGATGTGAATTATGATTATGGTTGATGAATTTGGAAGTTGGAAACTTGTTATGAAGTTGTATGCCAAAGATTTGATGTTTTGCATAAGTTATGATTTTGGCGGAAGATTGTATATCATGTATATCGAGTGTATATCTTAAGGAAAACGATATGAAATGTTTCTAGAACTATATGGTGATGATCATGATGGTTGTTGAATATGAAATTATTGATCTTAGTTGAAAGTTGGGTTGAATTGAAGATTATGTCAACTTGTGAGTAAAATGACTAGTTGAAGGATATTGGTGTTTTTAATGTTCATTGTTGATATTGTTGTTGTCGTTTGGGTTGTTGTTGATGATTTATAGCCGAGTTGAATTCTCGGGGTGTCATATGTATAGGGGAAGTGCTGCCGAAATTTCGGTAGCCAAATATGCTTAAAGTTGAAATAATGGCATTAATAATTCACAATTGGTAAACTTGACCAATTGCAGTTTTTCGACGAAACGGGAAGTGAGTTTGGAAAGGCTTAGGGAGCGCGAAAGGTATGTAAAGCAACCCCAATTCTTCCCTTGGCATGCCCCTAGTGTGTTAGGGTCGGATCCGGGCCTCGAAGGACCTCTTGGCCCTCGGAATCCGCAAGACAAAATTTCAGTTTTTCCTTCAGTAGAACTGAACCATTTTGATACGCTTTTTCTGAAATTATGCAATTTTGCTCTAAATTATTCAGAAAATCATAGAATGTTTGTATAACCTTTTTAGGTGATACTATATGCTTAGAGGGCACAATTTGAGCCTGCCGCCTTGTTTGTCCCAAGGCGGGCCCGCTATTTACGGTTTTGCCCCTAATGTGTTAAAGCTTCCTTTTTAAGCGATTTTTGAAAGAAATGTTTTAATTACCCTACTAATCGCTTAACGAATATTATTTTAAATATTCTGTTAAATATTATAAATTATTTTGACACTCGGAATGACTTCGGGAAAGTTATACTTCTGTAATTTATTATGATATCCGAAATACATTTATTATGATTCCGTCCGACCCCATTGGATTTGTTTGTCTTTGATACGCTTCATCGAGTCTTTGAAAACATTTATTATATTTTTAAATTGCATTAGTCTCTCACTATTCCATTCGTGGATGTCCCAATGTTTCCCACACTGAGCCCGGGCCAGGATATGTTGTCAAGCGAAATTCTCTGCATTGTTCGCCGCTTCCCGATGTGAGGGGGCAGGTATACGCGTACATGGGTCTATGGAGTATGATGTGCCATGTCCGCCTATTCTGATCTGATCTGTATGGCCATTTTGATATGACATTATATGATACGGGGCCACGCCCCTTTTTCTGATTCCTCTGTATAGTGGCACCAGCATCGGGAGGGTGGCCACATTCTGTCTGCCGAGTCCCGTGTCAGGGACCGGATATGATATGATATGATATGACATATGTTTCTGTACGCATTCTGTCTGTTTTGGAAATATGCATTTGACACTCTGGATTCTGTACTCATTTTCTGTAACCATTATGATTTGACTTCTGTGATTCCGCTTTACATATTCAGTACATATTTCGTACTGACCCCCTTTCTTCGGGGGCTGCGTTTTCATGCCGCGCAGGTACTGACGACAGGTTCGTTGATCCACACGTTTAGGATCCTATTTCTGCTATTTGGGGCGCTCTCTTCTACAGAGCCCATCTTTTGGTACAGTCTGTCACTGCTATCTGGATATGTACTTTGTTCAGGGTATGACGGGGCCCTGTCCCGTCTTATGATTATGATATGTTCTGTAGAGGTCTGTGGATACATCTGTGTGGGTTCTGTACATATGTTTGGGATATTCTGTTCTGTGATGGCCTTATCGGCCTATGTGTGCCAAGTCTGCTTTTCTGCTAAATTTTGTAGCGACCACTAATATTATTATTATATTATTATTCTGTAGTTAATATGCTAATTTGGGGTATCGGGTACGTATAGGTGCCCAGCTCGGGCACTGGTTGCGGCCCACGGGGTTGGGTCGTGACAAAAGTGGTATCAGAGCGGTTCGTCCTCGGAATGTCCACAGACCGTGTCTAGTAGAGTCTTGTTTATCAGTGTGTTGTGCACCACACCTATAAACAGGAGGCTACAGGGCATTTAGGATACTACCCTTCTTTCTGTCTTAGATCGTGCGATAGAGCTGTGTTATCAGGATGACCCCTTCCTAACGAGTGGCTATATTTGCAGATATGCCTCCAAAAAAGGCGACAGCGGCCCAAAAGGCCAAGTCAGTTGCCGTAGGAGAGACTAGCCGGGTCCAGAGGACTACCAGGGCCCAGGTATATATTGCTCCTGAGACTTTGCCCCAGACAGAGGGTTTTTCTACACCGCCACTCGTGGAGGAGATTGGGGCAGCCGTAGCTGCAGATCGGGGGACGGCTCCACTACCAGCTCCCGCAGTTCCAGTACCTGAGCCTCCAGCTCCACGGCCAGGCACTGAGGATCAGTCTATGAGGGAGGCAGTCCAGTTGCTGACTAGACTTGTGGCAGGGCAGGTTCAGGGGCATGGACTGGGAGGTGACCGGGCAGTCAGGCGTGATAGTTCGAGAGCCCGTGAGTTTTTGACTTGTAACCCTCCAGAGTTCTTCGGAACAAAGCCCGAGGAGGATCCTGAGGAGTTTATTAGGAAGATGCGACGCACTCTAGATTTGATTAATGCTTCCGAGACAGAGTCAGTCGCGTTAGCTTCGTACCGGTTATATGATGTGGCGGCAAACTGGTACGAGTCATGGGGGCTATCCAGGGGGGACGGCGCTCCTCCAGCAGTTTGGGGCGATTTTTCTCAGGCATTTCTTGGACACTTTCTGCCCCCAGAGTTGCGACGAGCCAAATCTGATAGATTCTTATTATTGAGGCAGAAGGGCCGCAGTATTCGGGACTATAGTTTGGAGTTTGATTCCTTGGCCCGATATGCACCTACTGTGGTGGCTACTATGGCGGACCGGATGCATAGATATATTATGGGGCTGGATCGGTATTTTGTTGATAGCTGCTTAGTATTGGCTGCTCAGCCCGGTATGGACATTGCCCTATCCAGGCCCATGCCCAGGGCCTGGAGGATCGGGGCAGAGGAGGACACCAGCCTGACAGGGGCCAGGATCGCAGACAGCCCAAGAGGGCCAGGTCATCTGGAGACTTTCGGGGCAGACAGCCCCAACAGCCGCAGCAGCCTAGCAGATTTTCATCTCAGTCGGCGCAGAGCGCGCCTCCCCAGCCTGCAGGTCGCAGATTCGATAGCCCAGGGTATTCAGGAGCAGGCCAGAGCTCCAGGGCTTCAGGTTCGCGGACAGATAGGGGTTCTGGTCAGATGAGGCCACCCAGGGTTCAGTGTTCTTTTTGCGGCAGATACCATACGGGAGAGTGCTACAGAGCCACCGGTGCATGCTTTTCTTGTGGCCGTCAGGGCCATTCTGTGAGAGATTGCCCGTATAAGGGTAGTTCGGGTGGTGCAGCGCAGCCTACCGGATCAGCCGCTGGGTCTTCATCTTCGTCAGTGGCTATACGCCCTACGGGGCAGGGTATTTCGGCACCAGCGGGTCGCGGCAGAGGCCGTGGTGGAGCTTCTGGTATTAGCGGTCCTTCGAACCGCATTTATGCTTTGGCCAGCCGCCAGGATCAGGAGGTATCTCCTAATGTCGTCACAGGTACTTTATTGGTCTTCTCTCGATCTGTGTATGCACTAATTGATCCAGGTTCGACTTTATCATATATTTCACCCCTTGTTGCCGGTAAAATTGGTATTATGTCTGAACCTATAGAGCCATTTGAGGGAGCCACACCGATAGGGGATTTTGTTGTAGCGAAATAGGTTTATAAAGACTGTTCTGTGATCGTTTGTGACCGTGACACTAAGGCAGATCTGGTAGAGTTAGATATGACTGAATTTGATGTTATTATGGGTATGGATTGGCTAGCTTCCTGTTACGCTAATGTTGACTGCCAGAATAAGGTAGTTCGCTTCCAGTTTCCCGGGGAGCCAGTTTTAGATTGGGCTGGAAATACAGCATCGCCGAAAGGTAAGTTTATTTCATACCTTAAGGCAAAGAAAATGATTAGAAAGGGTTATATCTATCATCTGGTACGGGTGCAAGACTTGGACGCAGTGACGCCGACACTTCAGTCAGTCCCCGTGGTTAATGAGTTTCCAGATGTTTTCCCCGACGAGCTTCCAGGTCTTCCACCAGAGCGGGAGATAGATTTCTCTATTGATTTACTCCCAGACACTCAGGTGCGAGTACGAGAGGCCGATATCCATAAGACAGCTTTCCGGACCCGATATGGGCATTACGAGTTCAGGGTTATGTCTTTTGGGCTTACTAATGCCCCCGCAGTATTCATGGATTTGATGAACCGGGTATTCAGGCCATTCTTGGATATGTTTGTAATTGTATTCATTGATGATATCCTGGTTTATTCTCGGTCTGAGGCGGAGCACGCAGATCATCTGAGATCGGTATTAGGGGTACTCCGGCATCAGAAATTATATGCGAAATTTTCTAAGTGTGAATTCTGGCTGTCTTCAGTGGATTTCTTGGGGCATGTTATTGCAGCTGATGGTGTCCGGGTGGACACACAGAAGATTGAGGCCGTGAAGAATTGGCCCAGACCTACGACGCCCACAGAGGTACGCAGTTTCCTGGGGTTAGCAGGTTATTACAGGAGATTTGTGGAGAAGTTTGCTTCGATTTCAGCGCCTTTGACAAGGCTGACTCAGAAGGGAGCTAAGTTCCTGTGGTCTGATGCTTGTGAACGGAGCTTCCAGTTGCTGAAGGAGAAGCTGACTACAGCCCCAGTTCTGACTCTTCCAGAGGGACCGGACGGGTATGTTATTTATTGTGACGCTTCTGGCATGGGGTTGGGCTGTGTATTGATGCAGCATGGCAGAGTTATAGCGTATGCTTCCCGGCAGCTCAAGCAGCATGAGAAGAATTATCCTACCCACGATCTAAAGCTCGCAGCGGTAATTCATGCTCTGAAGATATGGAGACACTATTTATATGGCGTTCATGTGGATATCTATACTGATCATAAGAGTCTCCAGTATATTTTCAGGCAGAGAGAGCTTAATTTGCGACAGCGGAGGTGGCTGGAGCTTCTGAAAGATTATGACGTGGATATTCTGTATCATCCGGGTAAGGCTAATGTTGTTGCCGATGCGCTCAGTCGGAAGTCTATGGGCAGTTTGGCCGATTTACAGCCAGACAGGAGAGAGATAGCCCGTGATATTCAGCAGTTGGCTAGTCTCGGGGTTCGTCTGGCCGATTCTGGAGATACACGGATTTCTGTTCGAGGGGTTTCTGAGTCATCCCTCAGGGACGATATTAAGCGGCGTCAATACGAAGATCCTGTCTTAGCTCAGTACAGGGACACAGCCTATGATAAGGAGAGGACTCCGTTCGAGTTTTCACCGGACGGTACTTTGTTATACAGAGGCAGGTTGTGTGTACCTGATATTGCAGGCCTTCGGCAGCAGGTTATGAGCGAGGCACATTATGCTCGCTATTCGGTCCATCGTGGGTCTACGAAGATGTACCATGATCTCCGATGCTTATACTGGTGGGACGGCATGAAGCGGGATATTGCAGAGTTCGTCGCCCAGTGCCCTAATTGTCAGCAGGTCAAGATTGAGCATCAGAAGCCGGGTGGACTGTTGCAGGAGATGGAAATCCTGACTTGGAAGTGGGAGGTTATTAATATGGACTTCATTACAGGTTTGCCTCGCACTCCACGAAAGTATGATTCCATCTGGGTCGTTGTTGATAGGCTGACGAAATCAGCCCATTTTCTTCCCGTCAAGACTACTTATTCCGCCGAGGATTATGCCAGGCTCTATATTAGAGAGATTGTGAAGCTTCACGGAGTTCCTATATCTATTATTTCTGACAGAGGTGCCCAGTTTACGGCGCGTTTCTGGAGGTCGTTTCAGGAGGGTCTAGGGACTCAGGTGAGTCTGACCACAGCCTTTCATCCTCAGAGCGACGGGCAGGCCGAGCGCACTATACAGACGCTGGGGGATATGTTGCGGGCCTGCGTTATTGATTTCAGAGGCAGCTGGGATGATCACTTGCCATGGATTGAGTTTGCATATAATAACAGTTACCATTCCAGCATCCAGATGGCTCCGTACGAGGCTCTATATGGCAGGAAATGCAGATCGCCGATTGGCTGGTTTGATATTGGCGAGTCAGAGTTGATTGGCCCAGATATGGTCCAGCAGGCCGTGGACAAGGTAAAACTTATTCGGGAGCGACTGTTGGCAGCCCAGAGCCGACAGAAGTCATACGCGGATAAACAGCGTCGACCGTTGGAGTTTCAGGTAGGCGATTGGGTATTCCTGAAGGTATCGCCTATGAAAGGCGTGATGCGGTTCGGCAGAAAGGGTAAGCTCAGTCCGCGTTATATTGGGCCTTATCAGATTGTTCGGAAGGTTGGAAATGTCGCCTATGAGTTAGATTTGCCATCTGATTTGGAAGCGGTACATCCGGTATTCCATGTGTCTATGCTCCGCAAATGCGTTGGTGACCCTTCCAGAGTATTCCCTGCTGATGATATTCAGGTGACGGAGCAGTTATCGGACGAGGAGCAGCCCGTATCTATTTTGGATCGTCAGGTAAGGAGGCTTCGGAATAAAGATGTAGCCTCTGTTAAGGTACTGTGGCGGAACGATAATAGGGAGGAAATGACATGGGAGGCCGAAGAGGAAATGAAGAAGAAATATCCTCATTTGTTCTCTATACCCACAGGTAACCTTAAATCCCTGCTTTAATTTATTCCAATATCAATCGTGTGTCATATGTGATGTCTGTAAACATGAACTCCCCCAAAGTATTTTCAAACCCTATGAGATTAATTTAACATTCGAGGACGAATGTTCTAAAGGGGGGGAGGATGTTATATCCCGTATTTTTGAACCTCGGAGCATCTGCTGGGGTGGGGCCCACATACCGAGATTTTTTTTGGAAATTCTGAAAAGTCATATGAATCACATATGTAAAGTTAAACACAACTCATGAAGTACCTTTGGACCAAATCAAAGTGGAAACCCTCCAAACGAATATTTTTAAGAAAACGTTTTCGGGTGACCTGACTTTGGGGGGCAAAAACTGTATTGTAAGTTTGGAATTTCGAAAATACCTTGAAATAGAAGTTGTAGATAATTGAATTAGCTTTCCATCCATAGGTCGTGGGTTCCCAGGTGACGTCGGTACAAGGAGATATGAACGTTTTAAGGTCGAAAGGTCAGTGGGCTAGGCCCAACTCGGGACCAACCGAGTTGGCCCAAAAAAATGAAAAACAAAATTTCAGGCCCAAGTGAGGAGCCATTCGGCCATGGTCCATAAAAAGGATCCAAGCCCATGGAATTAAGTCATGTGGTCAATGAATAAAAGACCACTTAATCATCCAAATTCCATAGAACTTTCAAGAGAAAGAATAGGAGGAAAAACAAGAGAAAAACAAGAACAAAAAGAGGGCATTTCGGGTTTGGCCATAGAAAAATCACCCCTCAAAATCTTGCCTCTAAAATTATTTTCTTGTTGAATTCCTACTAAATTAAGTGTCCTCTACAACTTGGTGTAATTGTTTTGGAAGAAGGAGCACTTATTTCTTCAAGTTGACAACTTGTTCAAGTGAAGAAGTTTGTAGAAAAAGGTAAGAATCAATTCCTTTTTCTTATGTTATGAAGGTTTGTTTACGTTGTGGTATGTGGAAATGAGTAGAAATTATGGAAATAAGGAAGTTTGCAAAGTGGGTATGTATATATATATGTAGCCATGGGTGTATATATGTTGTATACATATATGAGTTGAATTTTATGTTGCATTCTAGTTGTGGTTATGATGGAAATTATATTGGGAATGAAAGTTGAATGAATTTTGGTTGAAGTTGGAATGTAGATGATTATGTCACTTTAGAATAATTTTGTGATATTATGGAAATGAAGTTGTTAAGATGTGAATTATGATTATGGTTGATGAATTTGGAAGTTGGAAACTTGTTATGAAGTTGTATGCCAAAGATTTGATGTTTTGCATAAGTTATGATTTTGGCGGAAGATTGTATATCATGTATATCGAGTGTATATCTTAAGGAAAACGATATGAAATGTTTCTAGAACTATATGGTGATGATCATGATGGTTGTTGAATATGAAATTATTGATCTTAGTTGAAAGTTGGGTTGAATTGAAGATTATGTCAACTTGTGAGTAAAATGACTAGTTGAAGGATATTTGTGTTTTTAATGTTCATTGTTGATATTGTTGTTGTCGTTTGGGTTGTTGTTGATGATTTATAGCCGAGTTGAATTCTCGGGGTGTCATATGTATAGGGGAAGTGCTGCCGAAATTTCGGTAGCCAAATATGCTTAAAGTTGAAATAATGGCATTAATAATTCACAATTGGTAAACTTGACCAATTGCAGTTTTTTGACGAAACGGGAAGTGAGTTTGGAAAGGCTTAGGGAGCGCGAAAGGTATGTAAAGCAACCCCAATTCTTCCCTTGGCATGCCCCTAGTGTGTTAGGGTCGGATCCGGGCCTCGAAGGACCTCTTGGCCCTCGGAATCCGCAAGACAAAATTTCAGTTTTTCCTTCAGTAGAACTGAACCATTTTGATACGCTTTTTCTGAAATTATGCAATTTTGCTCTAAATTATTCAGAAAATCATAGAATGTTTGTATAACCTTTTTAGGTGATACTATATGCTTAGAGGGCACAATTTGAGCCCGCCGCCTTGTTTGTCACAAGGCGGGCCCGCTATTTACGGTTTTGCCGCTAATGTGTTAAAGCTTCCTTTTTAAGCGATTTTTGAAAGAAATGTTTTAATTACCCTACTAATCGCTTAACGAATATTATTTTAAATATTCTGTTAAATATTATGAATTATTTTGACACTCGGAATGACTTCGGGAAAGTTATACTTCTGTAATTTATTATGATATCCGAAATATATTTATTATGATTCCGTCCGACCCCATTGGATTTGTTTGTCTTTGATACGCTTCATCGAGTCTTTGAAAACATTTATTATATTTTTAAATTGCATTAGTCTCTCACTACTCCATTCGTGGATGTCCCAATGTTTCCCACACTGAGCCCGGGCCAGGATATGTTGTCAAGCGAAATTCTCTGCATTGTTCGCCGCGTCCCGATGTGAGGGGGCAGGTATACGCGTACATGGGTCTGTGGAGTATGATGTGCCATGTCCGCCTATTCTGATCTGATCTGTATGGCCATTTTGATATGACATTATATGATACGGGGCCACGCCCCTTTTTCTGATTCCTCTGTATAGTGGCACCAGCGTCGGGAGGGTGGCCACATTCTGTCTGCCGAGTCCCGTGTCAGGGACCGGATATGATATGATATGACATATGTTTCTGTACGCATTCTGTCTGTTTTGGAAATATGCATTTGACACTCTGGATACTGTACTCATTTTCTGTAACCATTATGATTTGACTTCTGTGATTCCGCTTTACATATTCAGTACATATTTCGTACTGACCCCCTTTCTTCGGGGGCTGCGTTTTCATGCCGCGCAGGTACTGACGACAGGTTCGTTGATCCACACGTTTAGGATCCTATTTCTGCTATTTGGGGCGCTCTCTTCTACAGAGCCCATCTTTTGGTACAGTCTGTCACTGCTATCTGGATATGTACTTTGTTCAGGGTATGACGGGGCCCTGTCCCGTCTTATGATTATGATTTGTTCTGTAGAGGTCTGTGGATACATCTGTGTGGGTTCTGTACATATGTTTGGGATATTCTGTTCTGTGATGGCCTTATCGGCCTATGTGTGCCAAGTCTGCTTTTCTGCTAAATTCTGTAGCGACCACTAATATTATTATTATATTATTATTCTGTAGTTAATATGCTAATTTGGGGTATCGGGTACGTATAGGTGCCCAGCTCGGGCACTGGTCGCGGCCCACGGGGTTGGGTCGTGACATGTATGACACCGAGCCTTGTCATGGCTGGGTATGTGAAACCACCAAACCTTCATGGTCGGGTACGCTATGGGTACGAATATGTATATGAATATGGATACGAATATGTATATGAATATGGATACGAATATGTGTCACGACCCAGCCCCGTGGGCCGCGACTGGTGCCCTACTGGGACACCCCAAACGAACTCACACCCAGATCATCATAATCAGACTCGTCCAAACACAATATACGATACTCAAACTCAACATCGTAATCAGACATCTACCGAACACTCATCCTAAGCAGTCGCCCGTACAAATCAACAAATCACAAATCAGAAAAGAGGCGGAAAATACATCGCCAAATTTTCACACACACACATCCGAAGGGTGGCGGAATGCACATCGCCCCCAGAAGCATACACATACATACACAATCAGAGGCCGACTTGGCCATAGTAGTGTACGGGCCGCTTAAGAACACAAAACTGACTCACATGCGAACACACCGGACCCACGACCCACAAATCTGACTACAGGCCTCTAGACAAAACAGAACATAAGAACATAGGACGGGACAGGGCCCCGCCGTACCCACTCATCCAAATGTACAGAATACAGACACAACAAAAGATATGTACCAAAAGTAGGCTCCGGATCAAGGGGAGCTTTCCAACACAGCAGAATGAGTAGCCTAAACTGGAGAACCACCCAAACGAGCTTCTGTACCTGCGGGCATGAAACACAGCCCCCGAAGAAAACGGGGGTCAGTACGGGAGAAGTACTGAGTATGTAAAGCAGAAGGTACAGAAATCACAAACACAGCTGGAGTCAGAAAGAACAAACACACCGTCATCGCAACAAAGCAAACCTGAGCGGGAGGCGAACGTACAAATGCAAATCAAATCATGTATAGGGTTTAGGAACGTGGTCACCCCCCGACGCTGGTGCCACAACACATCATAGCTCCAGAAGTTTTCAAATCTCCGTACAATCTCCAGACACATCATATCACACACACATCATATCATCAGAACATATCAAATGCCATATCACATCATAACTCCATAAACGGTAACCGGCCCTATGGCGAGGCCTCGAAAACCGTAACACATCATAACTCCCGAATATAACATAGTGCGCACGATCACAAAGTCGGCCCGGGTACCGACGAGCGAAATCATAGCAGACAGCACGAACAGAGTAGTGCAGAAACCATATGCATATCAAAAATAATTTATCGAACTCAACATATAGTTTACATATAAGTATACACTGACACCAAGAGGCTCGAAGTAGGAATCGGATTGATAAAAGTAGGCATATAGAGGTTACGAAGTTCCGAGCTGTCAAATTCGTAAGAAAACTGTTCATGAGTCACTCTTTCGGGATTCTCACATCATCCAAAGTACAGAACGTGCATTAATGGCACAGGAAGTTTCCAACGCATCCTTGGGTCATAAACAAACAGTCGCAGATTAAAACAGACACAAACGAATCAAACAAACCGAATAAGGGGAGCCTCGGGGCTCGCGGGCCCACCTCGGGTCAAATTGAAGCGGCGGACACAAATCGCAGGTTTTTGGCTTCATATAGTCATTTACAAAAGTTTCGAAGAGTTTCGGACTCAACAGCACAAGTTATGGAGGTACGAGCGTTCTTTTACCCAAATGGGACCAAAAGGTTTCAATCGCGCTGAATGAATAGTGCTTGAACTTGAACCTCGATTTCCGAGAGCAAAGTTATTCCCGAGATTCTGAAATTTACCTAGTAGGTCTAGGACATGCCAAAAGAATAAGAGGTAGGCTTTACATACCTGGTTGGCGCCTTACGCTCCTCAAATCGCAGTTCCCGTTTCGTCCAGAAACTGCAAATGGTCACTTTTACCAGTTACTATTCATGAGAATTAACATATTCATCTTTGGGGCTAAACTTGGCTACCGAAATTTCGGCAGCACTTCCCCTATAAATCAAACACCCCCGAGACTTAGCTCGGCTCAAAATACAACAACAACAACAACCCACACATCATTACACAATACGAATCACAATCAAACACACTAACTTCACAATTGCACCTTATTTCATAAGTTGGTAATCCTATTTCCAAACTTCACAATTTCAACTTATATCCACATTATTGTATTCATTCATTCAAGATTATTCCATTACATAACAAACAAGTTCCAAACCGCATACAAGCATCCCCAAAGTTCACTACTTTCCAATTTTCATTCAAACACCAAAAGTTACGACGAACGTTCTAATTTGCGTCGTTTCATTCCAAACTCACTTTCATCAACCATGAATCATATTCAAAGTCTTTAGTATCATAAATATACTATGATATACACAAATATACCAAGGGTATACACTTTCCGATAACGTCAAAAATTATTTTCTAATACCAACTCAATTCCTTAATCAATCCTTTACAACATAATGACCACAACAACACATTATTCAAACTAAACAAGCTCAAATTCTTAGGCCTTTCACCTCCCTCACTTTTGGCCAAACACACCCTTTATACACACACACACCATGCACAAACACAACCCCATTCCAAAATCTTCACACTAATTCAATCAACAACACATATACATCCATTTCATATCATTAAAACATAAAAATCTTACCTTTTTCTTGAGTTTCCGCCTTGCCGCAAACGTCGCTCTTTCTCCGAACTAATTGTATCACGTCGGAGAGCGTCTTGAGCACTTCACCACTATGTAAAACTCAAGATTTTTGAAACAACAACCAAGGTTGGAAATTTTTCCTTCTTTTTCTCTCTAGTGGCCGAAACCCCCTAACTTTGTGTTCTTTGATTTTTTTCTTGTTATGGTCTTGATAAGGCCAAGCCTAAATCATATATATCCACTTATAGGTCATGTGCATAGCACATGACCTTAATGAAATGGACTTGGGTTTTCTCCTTTGGGCCGGCCAATACTCAATTGGGCCTCAATTTTTGTATTGCATTTTTCTTGGCCCAATTCACTAAACGCCTCGTTTTGTAATTCCCGAAACCAATTTCCGAAATTCCAAATTTACCCTCGGCCTTCCCCGAGGTCTTAACATTTATGACTCCATAACCAACATGTTCATATTCACCAAAATCAAAATATTTCCTCAACGCACACAAGTCTTCTTTCTTTCTTGATTTCCCGTTATACGAAAATACGGGACATAACATTCCTCCCCCCTTAAGAACATTCGTCCTCGAATGTTGAATCGAACTCATGGGTGTCGTACTACTCCGGGAGGGTTCTCTTGATAGTTGTCCTTTATTGATTTCTCTGACATGTCTTCTTTACCAATACTAGGGTAGATTCTTCACATCACTGACTCAAATACCTTCATAGTACCTTTTCTCATACTCTACGTAATCACCGAACTCTGCATTATATTCTTGTAAGGGACGGACGCTTTCCAGACATCGTTGTCAATATCATCCTCTTTTCACACTCCAGAGTTTCCTTACCTCATCGTCGTAATCTCACTTTACTTCATATCAGACACTTCATGCCAAATAGATTCAGAACTAAAGCCGGACACGCATAAACATATCGGACGGATTCATAATTGGAGGCAGACATACTCAACTATGGCGGACGGATTCGTAGTCAACATCAAGGGGTACGGAAGCATATCAGACACATCTGAGATCGGAGTCAAACGTACAAAGGTGTAACAAACAAATTCGTAGACGGAATCAGACACACGGGGATATACTAAACGGATTCACAATCAAGCCAGACGTACGGATTCATATCGAACAAACCCGAAATCAGAAGCATACCGAATCGTGATCAGACAAACCGAAATGTATCAAACACACGCACGGTCAAAATCAAACGCACCGAAGCATATCAGATGGATGTATATCCAGAGTCAGACCCACAGAGGTGTGCCAGACAGAAACGGATTCAGAATCAAACGCACAAAAGGTTCATCGGACGGAACACAGTCGAACGCAGGAATACAGAGGCGTACTAGGCAAAGCCTCATCGGGATCGGGAGTGCAGAAGCACCACAGATAGGTTGTCAATTTAGGATCAAATTATTCATATTAAGGCTCCAGTAATTCATGAGAATTTCCCTTTATTTGCAAACTCACTCACCAAATCATCACACAATTCGTCTTGCGTCTTACGTATCGACTTCCTTCAAAATTCCACTTACTCACACTGCTTATCTTCTTTTTACCACAACATTAGTTTCCGGGCTCGGCTCTTAGCCCTCATGGCCCTGAATGAAAATCATACACACACACATACACATACACATACACGTACACACGTGTACTCATACCTTACTGGCGAACATCTCTGGCTGTTATTCGAATTTGTTTAATTTCCCAAGAGGGGTCGTACCCTTTTCTTTTTGCCCATTTAGTCCGCCTCGTTCCGCGCGACTCTCGAAAGGGGCACTAATTATTCCACACTCATTCTATTTACCTTTGGTTACCCCAAGTTTTCATTTTCCTTAATCATACTTACACTTGTGCAAAATTTTACATTACTTCCCAGGGAGTCACCCATCCCAGAATTGCTCTGGCTTGAGCACGCTTAACCCTGAAACTTTTACACATTTTGACGCGTTAGGGTTGATATAATTTCGCCAATTGCCTCGCACGACCTTTGTCACGTAATTTTAGGCCAAACGGGGTCTTAGCAAATTTTTTTCGGAAATTTTCCGTAGCGGGTCCCACTCTGACCCAAAGAGGTCGTTTGCTTTTCTGACTGTGAGGTCTATCGTTCTAGTCTTCCAAATCCCATATATTTTCCTCCCACATGTACAGATAACTGCCTCGGATATTTTCATTAATTCGGATTCTTACCCTACCTTTACTGACACACACAAAAAGAATATCGCATAATACTGAGGTACAAACCTACCATTGCACATATTCATTAAACAAAAGGGTTAGTAGTATACCTGGGTCTGCGTCTGGGGGTGCCTCTGGGTCCCGACGACCAGTCAGAGCATAGATGCGGTTCGAGGGACCGCTAGAATCTGAAGCCCCACCACGGCCTCTACCGCGGCCCGCTGGTGCTGGCATACCTCGCCCCGTAGAGCGCGTGGCCGAAGGGGTAGATGACTAACCCGCAACAGATCTCATCGGCGGTGCTGCGCTACCGGAACCGCCTGCCCACGGACAATCCCGCATGATATGGCCCTGGCGGCCGCAAGCAAAACAGGCCCCTGTGGCCCTGAAGCACTCACCTGGGTGCGATCTCCCACAATACGAACACTGGGGTATGGGTGGCCTAGACTGACTGGGACCCCTGCTCGCCTGAGGACCTGGGGCTCTGGAACTCTGGTCTGCCCTGGACGGTCCTGCGCCATCAAATCTCTTACTAGCAGACTGTGTGTCCCGGCCTGACGGAGGAAAGTACCCACTGGACTGATACTGAGGCTGCCCGCCCCGAGAATCTCCAAAATGCCCCGCTGATCTGGCCCTCTTGGGCCGTCTCCCATCATACTCTCTGCTGGGCCGATCTGCTCGGTGCCGGTTCTCCATCCCCTGGGCGTAGGCCTGTAAACGGGCAATATCCATATCTGTCTGCAATGACACCGCCATACAGCCGTCAATCAGGTAACGATCCAACCCCATAACATATCTATGCATCCGATCTGTCATATCTGCCACCACGGCAGGGGCATACCGGGCCAGGGAATCAAACTCCAAATTATATTCACGGACGCTCCGACCCCTCTGCTGCAGATGCAAAAACCGATCAGCTCGCTCCCGTCGTAACTCTGGGGGCAGAAAGTGGCGGGTGAAAGCAGTCACAAACTGATCCCACATAGCTGGAGGAGCACCCTCACCCCGGGATAGCTCCCAAGTCTCATACCAATGCGCGGCAACATCCCGAAGTCTATGCGAAGCTAGCTCAACCGACTCGGTCTCTGAAGCCCTGACCAAGTCTAATGCACGCCGCATCCCCCGGATGAAGTCATGGGGGTCCTCGTCGGGCTTAGACCCGAAAAACTCTGGAGGGCCGCATAACAAGAACTCCCGAACTCTCAGGCTTTCCCGCCTGTCCTCATCATCATCATCCCTCCGCCCGCGCCTGCGAGCCTGTCCGGCTACAATCGTGGTCAACAACTGTACAGCCTCCCTCAGGGTCCTATCCTCCGCCCCTGGCTGAGGAGCTGGAGTCTCAGGAGCGGGTACACGGACCTCTGGAGCTGCTGAAGGTCCCGCTCCAGGCTGTACTAATGGGGGTGTAGCAGACCCCTCAGAATGAGGTGCAACCTCAGGCAAATCATAGACACGAGCCCGAGTAGCTCGTTGTGCCTGACTGGTCTCTCCCACCTTCGCCTTGCCCTTCTGGGCCGCCGTTGCCTTCTTCGGAGGCATTACTGCAAACACAACAACGGGTCAGATCAGAATGACCCTAATAACACAGCTCTATCGCACGATCTAAGATTCCAAAGAAAGAGCAACACAACATCCTAGACGTCCTGTAGCTCCCTGTTTATAGATGTGGTGCACAACACATCGATAAACAAGACTCTACTAGACACGGCCTGTAGACATTCCGAGGACAAACCGCTCTGATACCACTTTTGTCACGACCCAGCCCCGTGGGCCGCGACTGGTGCCCTACTGGGACACCCCAAACGAACTCACACCCAGATCATCATAATCAGACTCGTCCAAACACAATATACGATACTCAAACTCAACATCGTAATCAGACATCTACCGAACACTCATCCTAAGCAGTCGCCCGTACAAATCAACAAATCACAAATCAGAAAAGAGGCGGAAAATACATCGCCAAATTTTCACACACACACATCCGAAGGGTGGCGGAATGCACATCGCCCCCAGAAGCATACACATACATACACAATCAGAGGCCGACTTGGCCATAGTAGTGTACGGGCCGCTTAAGAACACAAAACTGACTCACATGCGAACACACCGGACCCACGACCCACAAATCTGACTACAGGCCTCTAGACAAAACAGAACATAAGAACATAGGACGGGACAGGGCCCCGCCGTACCCACTCATCCAAATGTACAGAATACAGACACAACAAAAGATATGTACCAAAAGTAGGCTCCGGATCAAGGGGAGCTTTCCAACACAGCAGAATGAGTAGCCTAAACTGGAGAACCACCCAAACGAGCTTCTGTACCTGCGGGCATGAAACACAGCCCCCGAAGAAAACGGGGGTCAGTACGGGAGAAGTACTGAGTATGTAAAGCAGAAGGTACAGAAATCACAAACACAGCTGGAGTCAGAAAGAACAAACACACCGTCATCGCAACAAAGCAAACCTGAGCGGGAGGCGAACGTACAAATGCAAATCAAATCATGTATAGGGTTTAGGAACGTGGTCACCCCCCGACGCTGGTGCCACAACACATCATAGCTCCAGAAGTTTTCAAATCTCCGTACAATCTCCAGACACATCATATCACACACACATCATATCATCAGAACATATCAAATGCCATATCACATCATAACTCCATAAACGGTAACCGGCCCTATGGCGAGGCCTCGGAAACCGTAACACATCATAACTCCCGAATATAACATAGTGCGCACGATCACAAAGTCGGCCCGGGTACCGACGAGCGAAATCATAGCAGACAGCACGAACAGAGTAGTGCAGAAACCATATGCATATCAAAAATAATTTATCGAACTCAACATATAGTTTACATATAAGTATACACTGACACCAAGAGGCTCGAAGTAGGAATCGGATTGATAAAAGTAGGCATATAGAGGTTACGAAGTTCCGAGCTGTCAAATTCGTAAGAAAACTGTTCATGAGTCACTCTTTCGGGATTCTCACATCATCCAAAGTACAGAACGTGCATTAATGGCACAGGAAGTTTCCAACGCATCCTTGGGTCATAAACAAACAGTCGCAGATTAAAACAGACACAAACGAATCAAACAAACCGAATAAGGGGAGCCTCGGGGCTCGCGGGCCCACCTCGGGTCAAATTGAAGCGGCGGACACAAATCGCAGGTTTTTGGCTTCATATAGTCATTTACAAAAGTTTCGAAGAGTTTCGGACTCAACAGCACAAGTTATGGAGGTACGAGCGTTCTTTTACCCAAATGGGACCAAAAGGTTTCAATCGCGCTGAATGAATAGTGCTTGAACTTGAACCTCGATTTCCGAGAGCAAAGTTATTCCCGAGATTCTGAAATTTACCTAGTAGGTCTAGGACATGCCAAAAGAATAAGAGGTAGGCTTTACATACCTGGTTGGCGCCTTACGCTCCTCAAATCGCAGTTCCCGTTTCGTCCAGAAACTGCAAATGGTCACTTTTACCAGTTACTATTCATGAGAATTAACATATTCATCTTTGGGGCTAAACTTGGCTACCGAAATTTCGGCAGCACTTCCCCTATAAATCAAACACCCCCGAGACTTAGCTCGGCTCAAAATACAACAACAACAACAACCCACACATCATTACACAATACGAATCACAATCAAACACACTAACTTCACAATTGCACCTTATTTCATAAGTTGGTAATCCTATTTCCAAACTTCACAATTTCAACTTATATCCACATTATTGTATTCATTCATTCAAGATTATTCCATTACATAACAAACAAGTTCCAAACCGCATACAAGCATCCCCAAAGTTCACTACTTTCCAATTTTCATTCAAACACCAAAAGTTACGACGAACGTTCTAATTTGCGTCGTTTCATTCCAAACTCACTTTCATCAACCATGAATCATATTCAAAGTCTTTAGTATCATAAATATACTATGATATACACAAATATACCAAGGGTATACACTTTCCGATAACGTCAAAAATTATTTTCTAATACCAACTCAATTCCTTAATCAATCCTTTACAACATAATGACCACAACAACACATTACTCAAACTAAACAAGCTCAAATTCTTAGGCCTTTCACCTCCCTCACTTTCGGCCAAACACACCCTTTATACACACACACACCATGCACAAACACAACCCCATTCCAAAATCTTCACACTAATTCAATCAACAACACATATACATCCATTTCATATCATTAAAACATAAAAATCTTACCTTTTTCTTGAGTTTCCGCCTTGCCGCAAACGTCGCTCTTTCTCCGAACTAATTGTATCACGTCGGAGAGCGTCTTGAGCACTTCACCACTATGTAAAACTCAAGATTTTTGAAACAACAACCAAGGTTGGAAATTTTTCCTTCTTTTTCTCTCTAGTGGCCGAAACCCCCTAACTTTGTGTTCTTTGATTTTTTTCTTGTTATGGTCTTGATAAGGCCAAGCCTAAATCATATATATCCACTTATAGGTCATGTGCATAGCACATGACCTTAATGAAATGGACTTGGGTTTTCTCCTTTGGGCCGGCCAATACTCAATTGGGCCTCAATTTTTGTATTGCATTTTTCTTGGCCCAATTCACTAAACGCCTTGTTTTGTAATTCCCGAAACCAATTTCCGAAATTCCAAATTTACCCTCGGCCTTCCCCGAGGTCTTAACATTTATGACTCCATAACCAACATGTTCATATTCACCAAAATCAAAATATTTCCTCAACGTACACAAGTCTTCTTTCTTTCTTGATTTCCCGTTATACGAAAATACGGGACATAACAATATGTATATGAATAAGGATACGAATATGTATATGAATATGGATACGGACATGGATATTTGTATATGTATATATGTATGTACACGAGCACGCACTAGAAATGGAAGGTCCCTATGAAAGACTAGTAAGTAATTATGATGATGGCTCTACTACTCCTTGATTCCCCCATCCTATGTTATTTCTTGTGTTGTATTTTATGCTCATATTATGATATTGATTATGCTTTACATACTCAGTACATTATTCGTACTGACGTCCTTTTGTTTGTGGACGCTGCGTCATGCCCGCAGGTGGACAGGGAGACAGGACTGATCCATAGACTTCTCACTCAAGGACTACATAGAGAAGCTCCATTTCATTCCGGAGCTACAACATTTGGTATTATTCTTTTTTGTACATACCCATGGGTAAGGCGGGGTCCTGTCCCACCTATATGACGTGACATACTCTCCTTAGTGGCTCTTAGACATTTGTATATAATTAGATGTCCTTAGCCTTGTCGGCTCATATTTTGTATGTCATTCTGATAGCCTCGTTGGCTTGTGTATATGGATATGGGCATTATTATTGATGATGATATAAATGTATTGTTGCCCAACGAGATTATCCCTATTGATGCATATAAATTATAAGTAAGCCATGTGGCTCACCTAGATGTGAATATGAGAGTACGATAAGAGGTGTCCGGGTGGGTTAGCACCGGGTATCCATTATGGCCCTCCGGTTGAGTCGTGACATTTAGCTTTGAGAGATTATTTTTAATAGAGCTTCCCTTGTAATTCTTACTATCCCAAACTTGTACACAGCTCAGAAAGTAAGTCTAATGCCTCACAAGGCAACCGCAGAAATACAAACGATCCATAGTTCAGCTATACCAAATTCTTCTTATATATCAACACCAATAGACGT
The DNA here is from genome assembly GCF_019175385.1 of Lycium barbarum. Classification (NCBI taxonomy): domain Eukaryota; kingdom Viridiplantae; phylum Streptophyta; class Magnoliopsida; order Solanales; family Solanaceae; genus Lycium; species Lycium barbarum. Next base: position 57,310,106 of record NC_083345.1, on the reverse strand, counting down.
AAAACATACCTTTCTGATACGAGCATCCATCCTTACTAGTAACCTTAAAAGCAAGCAAGCAATCACTTATCAATAATCAAGACATTTGGGGTTAGGACCAGGGATTTCATAACCTATGACATAGCTCTACGGTACGATCTAAGATACGAAAGAAAGATAACCATCCTAGATGTCCTGTAGCCTCCTGTTTGTAAATGTGGCATGCTTCACACCATAAACAAGACTCTACTAGACACGACTTTGCAGACAACCCCTAGGACGAACTGCTCTGATACCACTTTGTCACACCCCACCATAGGTAAGGCGTGATTGGCACCCTGCACCTTGTGGAAACTGAGCGAACCAACTTACAACTCACATCCTCTATTTCTCGAATGGCAACAATAAGATCAACATTCCAAATATGAACAGACTATCATGCATAAGTAAATGTACAATAGACCCATGATGCCGACATTACTTCTATCACACTATGACCAAGCTGTACACAGGAACTGTCTGCAAAGCCTCTATGAACATGACTGAGGTATATAGATCAGGACAGAGCCCCCGACGTACCCTTAACACAATTCATATATATATATATATATATATATATATATATATAGACTCCGACTCGGCAACGCTCTAGGAAGAAGTGAAGCCACCACTCGAGACCTGTACCTGATGGCAGCCTACGTTGAAAGATCCTCGTGTCATCTATCTACACCTGCGGGCATGAACGCAGCGTCCACGCGAAGGAACGTCAGTACGAGCAATGTACTAAGTATGTAAGGCATGAATAGTAACATTGTAAGAGATACCGAACATGGAAAATAATATAATGAACGTATGAAGATAAAGTAATATAAAAGAGACCAATCTATGCCTCTGAATACCCTTTTAAGGCCAATGTCGTGTATGCTTAGCTTTTAAAAAAAAAACTTTTACATACATATACATATATAATATCTTGTCCGGCCATTAAGGCACGTCAATATATATAGTATCTTGCCCGGCCATTAAGGCACGGTAATATATATATCATCTTGCCCGGCCATTAAGGCACGGTAATATATATAGCATCTTACCCGGGGCTAACCTCCGAGCACCGCCCCTTCTGTCGCTCGTTTTACTCATTTAATGCTCTTTTTATCATCTTTATACTCTTAGCGTAGGAGAAGCATATTTATTATGGAAACATAAGATACTTTCGTGTACGTGTGCCCTTATACTATCAGTATATATATATATACAGTAGCGATCTCGTGAGACCATCTAACCCGCACTGCGTATCTACGAGCCTCTACTGGAGTGTTGAACATAGGGACGGGACAAGACCCCGTCGTGCCCAAAAATACATATACATGGCTATATATACACAAAATAATAATCTTGAGCACCTCCGGGACAATGGAGGGCTTCCATTCAGCTGATAACTACTACGGATCTGGATCTAGCTCTCCTCCCTGTCTACCTGTGGGCAGGAACACAGCGTCCAAAGAAAACGGACGTCGGTACGAGTATTGTACTGAGTATGAGAGGCATAAACAATGAAATAAAACAATGCTGTAAAGAAGATATCAGTATAGGACATCTGAATCTGATTGTCAAGTATAAAGAAAACAAGTCATGTTGTCATGCTCATGCTCATCATCATACCATATATGCATCATCTATAAACTGCCCGTCCATATCGGATCGGTGTGATAATCATAACATGAGCCTACGTCCAGGCCTCCCGCGTCCGGGGTAACATCTCATGCCGCCCACTAGTGGCGTCTGCCCATGCCATCTGGCCATGGTGTATCGTATAGCTGCCCGCCTTGGCGGTGACTGCCCGGCCAAATAAGCACGGTGTAATAGTAATATCATCATATGCTCGTCACAATATGCTAAGCCTATCATAATACATACATAAGGCTCAATATCAATCATACTCTATCGGGGTGACGTAAGGTCGTGATCCCCCGATTGCATTATGGAACAATCATGGACATTCTGCCTCACCTTGAAGGAATTAGCATATGAGGTGAGTGTAAGCGATAAATAACATCATTAGACTTTTTATACTTTAACTTATTACCTTGTGTAGCTAATTATAGACATAGGCTATGGATAAGAAATAAGTTACGCTATAGGATTCATGCCATTAGAAAGAAGGGACTAGCCTCACATACTTTTTACGTTTAACTAAGCTATCGTTTGCCTGTTCTCCTTCCATATCGTGTTTCTACCTTCAAAAGAGAATTCGCATTTACGTTAGTTAATCAACTGTAAGAACGCGCTACTATTTCTAGGGAAAATTGGGTGGCACTTGCTTTGTTTATACTACTTTTCCCATATTCTATATTAACTCCCAAATGCTCGCAATATTGAAATCAACAATCATCATTCATATACAATGACCATGATCCACCATTCTCTTCATTTTTCCCACATTTATCGTTTTGGGTTCGCTATCGTATTTTCCCATGTATCACACTTATCTCATGGTCTACATGTCATTTATAACGTATTCATACTCACAACACACTAACATTCATGATTCAATTCAACTACCATTCACTCATGGCACTATTGATTCATTTATGATCCATTTGCTATGCTTTTCTACAATTTGGGTATCTTAACCTTCCAATACCTTAAACAACATGAAATTGTCATGAAACTTACCTTAGATGATGGTTGAACAAGCTTTGAATGTATTTACTCCTCTAGCACAAAAACCCTACTTCACTCCTTTTGGGTTTTCTTGAGAAGGATGAACTTTAGTGTCATTCTCACACTTGATTTCGTGGGTCTCATGTAATTGATCACCAATCTCCCTTGAGTTCTTGTAATTGAAGAGTAGAGAGTATTCTAGGAGTTTCTAGAGAGAAATATCCTGAAGAAGAAATGATTTGAATGAGCTTTGGTCTCTTTTTAATGACTTAAAATCTATTCCGGAATGAACAGTGAATGAGGTGTACAGTGGTCGTAAACCCACTTTACGGGCTGTATTCTAGTTTACGGTCCGTCCTTCACGACCATATTTAAGCATAACAGAACCAGAAAGGTTTTCTAGAGTCATGGTGGTTTACGGTCACAGTTTACGGGCCGTATTTCAATTTGCAATCCGTATTCTGGGTCGTATTTTACCATTTAGACATTTGACAGAAAGTTAAAATTTTTGAAAGGTTGGAGGACGATAGCAGTTTACGGTCCGTAAATCACTTTACGGACCATATTCCACTTTACGACCAACTGGAGTGCAAACCTGCAACTTTTCACTGTACGTTCGCGGGGAAATTTCCGAGGTGTAAAACTCTTCCCCCCTTTTTGGAACATTCGTCCTCGAATGTTAAACACTCGGGATTCTACAAAAATTTCGCCAGAGTTTCCCCTGTAATTTGACACTACCAACCTGTCACAACAACCCACAATATCATCGCCTCACAGGGCTACATCACAACATCGGCATATCCATGGCCACACGCGATCGAAAGCATGAAAAATAAGCATATATACCTCATCATTGGCGTTTCATCTTGAATTTCTCCTGGGGGTCGAAATAAATGCGGATACTTCAACTTCATACTCTCTTCCGCTTCCCACGTCATTTCTTCCCGATTGTTGTTTCGCCATAAGACCTTGACTGAAGCTACCTCTTTATTTCGGAGTCTTCGTACTTGCCTGTCTAAAATAGCGATAGGTACCTCATCATAGATTAGCTTTCCTGTTACTTGCACATCATCTATCGGGACAATCTTTGTAGGATCACACTTGCAGAGCATCGAAACATGGAAGACTGGATGGACTGATTCAAGCTCCGAAGGAAAATCCAATTCATAGGATACCTAACCTACCTTGCGGATGATTTTGTAGGGTCCAATGTATCTGGGACTTAGCTTCCCCTTCTTACCAAATCTCATCACCCCTTTCATGGGTGACACTTTCAAAAATACCCAATCATTAATTTGAAATTCCAAGTCTCGTCGGCGGTTGTCCGCATAGGACTTTTGGCGACTTTGAGCTGTAAACAACCGATCTTGGATCACCTTGACTTTTTCTATTGCTTGTTGGATCAATTCAGGGCCCACTAATTGTGCTTCTCCTATTTCGAACCATCCGATTGGAGATCTGCATTTCCTTCCATATAAAGCTTCATATGGAGCCATTTGTATACTTGAATGGAAGCTATTGTTGTATGCGAACTCATTAAGGGGTAAGTGGTCATCCCAGCTACCACCGAAATCCAACACACCCGCCCGTAGCATATCTTCTAAGGTTTGAATGGTACGCTTGGCCTGCCCATCAGTTTGCAGATAAAATGACGTGCTAAACTTCACTTGCATGCCCAAACCTTCTTGAAAAGATTTCCAGAACTTAGCTGTAAACTGTGCTCTTGTATCTGTGATAATAGATAATGGGATTCCATGGAGTCGCACAATTTCCTTCAGATACAACCTCGCATAGTCTTCGGCTGAGTACGTGGTCCTAACTGGAAGAAAATGGGCTGCTTTCGTCAGCCTATCCACAATCACCCATATAGAGTCATGCCTGCCACGAGAACGTGGAAATCCCATGATGAAATACATGTTGATCATTTCCCATTTCCAGGTGGGTATCTCTATTGCTTGCAATAAGCCTCCTGGCTTTTGATGTTCAACTTTTACTTGTTGACAATTTGGACACTGTGCTACAAATCCGACTACGTCTCTCTTCATGTCGTCCCACCAAGACATCATCTTGAGATCATGATACATTTTAGTTGTACCTGGATGAATAGAATACCGGGAACAATGTGCTTCTTCTAGAATTCGTCGGCGCAATTCCGGCATATTCGGCACACATAGCCTGCCTCGGTATCTAAGAGTCCCATACATAGAAACTTCAAACGGAGACTTTTCTTTCCCATGAGATGCATCCCTATAACGACACAACTGGGGATCTTCATACTGTCGTTCCTTCACTTCCGTATCCAAGGACGAGGTTGTGGAATCATTGATACTAATCCCTGCATCACCTGAATCAATTACACGCACTCCCAGATTAGCTAATCGGTAAAGTTCTTGAACCATCTCTTTCCTTTCCGGAGGGACTTCACATAAACTGCCCATTGATCGGCGGCTAAGCGCATCGGCTACTACATTCGCCTTCCCAGGGTGGTATAAAATGTTAACATCATAATCTTTTAATAATTCTAACCACCGCCTCTGTCGCAGGTTTAACTCCTTTTGCTTGAAGATGTGATGAAGACTTTTGTGATCTGTATAGATATCAACGTGCACACCGTACAAATAATGTCTCCACATCTTTAAGGCATGAATGACTGCAGCCAATTCGAGATCATGAGTTGGATAATTCTTCTCTTGTTTCCGCAATTGTCTCGAATCATATGCAATAACCTTACCATGCTGCATCAATACGCATCCCAATCCGACACAGGAAGCGTCACAATACACAACATAGCCATCTGGCCCTTCTGGAAGTGTTAGAACCGGGGCTGAGGTCAACCTGTTTTTCAACTTTTGGAAACTGCGCTCACAGGCATCGTTCCATTGAAACTTTGCTGACTTCTAGGTTAGCGTCGTCAATGGGGTTGAAATAGACGAAAAGCCCTCTACGAATCTTCGGTAATAACCTGTCAAACCCAGAAAATTATGAACTTCTGCAGGCGTCTTAGGCCGTGGCCAAGTCTTCGCCGCATCAATTTTTTGAGTGTCAACTCGAATGCCATCATTTGAAATAACATGGCCCAGAAATGTCACAGAATTCAACCAGAACTCACACTTTGAAAACTTCGCATATAATTTCCGGGCTCGAAGAATACTAAGAACAATTCGTAAATGATCTGCATGTTCTGATTCTGTGCGAGAGTACACCAGAATACCATCGATAAACATTATCACGAAGCAATCCAAGAGTGGCCTGAATACATTGTTCATCAAGCTCATAAACACGGCCGGAGCGTTAGTCAATCCGAATGACATCACTTGAAATTCATAGTGGCCATATCTCGTTCTGAAGGCTGTTTTAGGTATATCTGCTTCAATAACTCTCACTTGATTGTAACCCGACCTCAAATCTATTTTGGAAAACCACTTGGCACCTTGTAGTTGATCGAAAAATTCATCAATTCTGGGAAGAGGATATTTGTTCTTTATCATCACCTTGTTCAATTTCCTATAGTCGATGCACATTCTCACGAAACCGTCTTTCTTCCTCACAAATAAGACCGGCGCTCCCCACGGTGATGACCTGGGCCTAATAAATCCTTTCTCGAGAAAGTCCTTCAACTGCGCCTTTAGCTCTTTTAATTTCGCCGGAGCCATTCGATAAGGAGGAATAGAAATGGGCTGGGTGTCCGACAACACATCAATGGCGAAATCAATTTCCCTTTCTGGAGAAAGTCCTGGAAGCTCATCTGGGAACACATCTGGGAATTCATTCACTACCAGATCTGACTGGAAAGTTGGCGGCTTTGCGTTTGTGTCATGTACCCTAACTAAATGATAAATATAGCCTTTCGCTATCATCTTCCTCGCCTTAAGGTAGTAAATAAACCTGCCCTTTGGAGATGCCGTATTACCCTTCCATTCAAGCACGGGTTCTCCCGAAAATTGAAATCGAACCACTTTTGTGCAGCAATCAACATTTTCATAACACGACGCCAACCAATCCATACCCATGATTACATTGAAATCTACCATTTTCGACTCAATCAAATCAGCCTTAGTCTGTCGATGACATATCACAATGACACAATTCTTGTACACTTGTCTTGCTATCACGGGATCACCAATCGGAGTAAGCACCTCAAAGGGTTTAATTGACTCGGGTGTCGCCCCAACACAACCTACAACATATGGACTAATATAAGAGAATGTAGAACCTGGATCTATCAATGCATACACATCACGGGAGAATATAGACAATATACCTGTGACCACATCCGGAGAGGACTCAAGATCCTACCGTCCGGCTAAAGCATTTACACGGGGCTGAGTGGCACCTGAAGTAGATGCTGCCCCTCGGCCTACTATCATCTGGGGAGTCTACCCTACCGGGCGTACTGATGAAGAGCCAACTGCTGAACCTGTAGGCTGAACTCAAACTCTGCCACTCATCGACGGGCAATCCCTTATCATATGCCCCACCTGACCACAAGTATAACAGGCATCCGAACCCTGACGACACTGTCCGGAATGTAATCTTCCGCATTGGTTGCATCGCGGCACTGGGAGTCTCCTCTGACTATAATCTTCCCTGAACTGGAAATCTGAAGCCCTCGAACTCTGGCCCTGTCCTGAACGGAAAGAGCGATCAAATCTCCTACCTGCGAATCGAGGAGGTGCACTCGTCACTGACTGGCCTAAGTACCCAGAATATGTCTGCCTTGATCCCCTTCTATGTTCACTGCTAGCTCCCATGGATCTGGCCCTTTTGCTTTGTCTTCTATCGATATCACGATCACCTCTTTGTTATTGTTGTCTCCCTTCCAAATTCTGTGCATGGGCCTGTATTCGGGAAATATCCATCCCGTCTTGCAAGGAAGCTGTCAAACAATCTCTGAATAAATGTGGCCCTAGGCCACTTACAAATCTATGTACCCGATCCCCCATGTCGGCCACAATAGCCGGGGCATATCTAGCCAAAGAATTAAATTGCAGGCTATACTCCCGGGCACTCATGTTTTCTTGCTTCAAATTCAGAAATCTATCCGCTCTGGCTCGGCGGACCTCGGGTGGCAAATAGTGACGAATAAAAGCATCTACAAACTCTTGCCAAACCGGCGGAGGCAGCGTTCTCTCCTCTTGATAATACCCAATTGTTGTACCATAACACCGCCACATCCTGGAGTCTATACGATGCCAACTCCACGGATTCGGTCTCGGAGGCATGGACAATCTTCAATGTCCTTAACATCTTATCTATGAAACTTTGCGGATCCTCATTCGGCTTTGACCCGAAGAATTCCAGAGGATTTAAACTCATAAAATCACGGACTTGCTGCCCGGTCACTTGAACCCACATTTTATCGTTGTGCCTGTGCGGCAACCAATTGTGTCAATAACTGGATGGCCTCGGTCATTTGTTGACCTGAAGCAGCCGGCGGAGGAATCGGAGCTGGGGCTCCTCCTTGTTCTCCCACATTGGGCGGGGTAGAGGAAGTGTTAGATGGGCATCGTTATGTGATTCGCCTTTATCTAGATTCACCGAAGGCTCTCTTTCTACCCCCCTCTTCGCCGTAGTCTTGCCCTTCTGGGTGGCCATAGCCTTTCCCTTTGGCGGCATTCTGAAATCATAACACACTATTAGGGAGGATAAAATCTTACATATGGCTCTATCGCACGATCCCATAGAAGAAAGATGGTGATTTTTCCTAAATGCCCTGTAGGCTCTTGTTTATTGATGTGGCGCGCAACACACCATAAACAAGACTCTACTAGACACGGCTCGTAGACACTTCCTAGGACCGACCTGCTCTGATACCACTTTTGTCACGACCCAACTAAGGGCCGCGACGGGTACCCGGGGCTAACCGCCGAGCACCGCTCGTTTTACTCATTTAATGCTCTTTTTATCATCTTTATACTCTTAGCGTAGGAGAAGCATATTTTGTATGGAAACATAAGATACTTTCATGTACATGTGCCCTTAGGCTATCAAAATATATATATATATATATATATATATACAGTAGCGATCTCATGAGACCATCTAACCCGCACTGCGTATCTACGAGCCTCTACTGGAGTGCTGAACATCGAGACAGGATAAGACCCCGTCGTGCCCAAAAATACATATACATGGCTATATATACACAAAATAATAATCATGAGCACCTCCGGAAAAACGGAGGGCTTCCAGTCAGCTGACAACTACTACGGATCTGGATCTAGCTCTCATCCCTGTCTACCTGTGGGCATGAACACAGCATCCAAATAAAATGGACGTCAGTACGAGTATTGTACTGAGTATGAGAGGCATAAGCAACGAAATAAAACAATTCTGTAAAGAAGATATCAGTATAGGACATCTAAATCTGACTGTCAAGTATAAAGAAAACAAGTCATGCTGTCATGCTCATGCTCATCATCATACCATATATGCATCATGTATAAACTGCACGTCCATATCGGATCGGTGTGATAATCATAACATGAGCCTGCGTCCAGGCCTCCCGCGTCTGGGTAACATCTCATGCCGCCCACTAGTGGTGTCTACCCATGCCATCTGGCCATGGTGTATCGCATAGCTGCCCTCCTTGGCGGTAACTGGCCGGCCAAATAGGCACGGTGTAATAGTAATATCGTCATATGCTCATCACAATATGCTCAGCCTATCATAATACATACATAAGGTTCAAGATCAATCATACTCTATCGGGGTGACGTAAGGTCGTGATCCCCTGATTGCATTATGGAACAATCACGGACATTCTGCCTCACCTTGAAGGAATTAGCATATGAGGTGAGTGTAAGCGATAAATAACATCATTAGACTTTTTATACTTTAACTCCTTACCTTGTGTAGCTAATTATAGACATAGGCTCATGGATAAGAAATAAGTTACGCTATAGGATTCATGCCATTAGAAAGAATGGACTAGCCTCACATACCTATGACGTTTAACTATGCTATCGTTCGCCTGTTCTCCTTCGATATCGCATTTCTACCTTCAAAAGAGAATTCGCATTTACGTTAATTAATAAACTGTAAGAACGCGCTACTATTTCTAGGGAAAATTGGGTGGCACTTCCTTTGTTTATACTACTTTTCCCATATTCTATTTTAACTCCCAAACGCTCGCAATATTGAAATCAGCAATCATCATTCATATTCAATGACCATGATCTACCATTCTCTTCATTTTTCCCACATTTATGGTTTTGGGTTCGCTATCGTATTTTCCCATGTATCACACTTATCTCATTGTCTACATGTCATTTATAACGTATTCATACTCACAACACACTAACATCCATGATTCAATTCAACTACCATTCACTCATGGCACTATTGATTCATTTATGATCCATTTGCTATGCTTTTCTACAATTCGGGTATCTTAACCTTCCAATACCTTAAACAACATGAAATTTTCATGAAACTTACCTTAGATGATGGTTGAACAAGCTTTGAATGGATTTACTCCTCTAGCACCAAAACCCTACTTCACTCCTTTTGGGTTTTCTTGAGAAGGAAGAACTTTTGTGTCATTCTCACACTTGATTTCGTGGGTCTCATGTAATTGATTTAAGCATAACAGAACCAGAAAGGTTTGCTAGAGTCATGGTGGTTTACGGTCACAGTTTACGGGCCGTATTTCGACTTACGGTCTGTATTCTGGGTCGTATTTAACCATTTAGACATTTGACAGAAAGTTGAAATTTTTGAAAGGTTGGAGGACGATAGCAGTTTACGGTCCGTAAATCACTTTACGGGCCGTATTCCACTTTACGACCAACTGGAGTGCAAACCAGCAACTTTTCACTGTACGTTCGTGGGGAAATTTTTGAGGTGCAACAGGTGTTATCTTGCCCGGCCATATAGGCGCGGTGTTATCTTGCCCGGCTTTATAGGCGTGGTGTTATCTTGCTCGGCCTTATAGGCGCGGTGTTATCTTGCCCGGCCATATAGGCGCGGTGTTATCTTGCCCGGCCATATAGGCGCGGTGCTATCTTTCCCGGCCTTATAGGCACGATGTTATCTCCAGCTGATCAGTGGGATGCAATGCATACATACATACATACATACATACATACATACATACATACACATAAAAATACAGAAATGAAATCAACATCATCATTGGCATTACCATTGTCACTATATCATTCCTTGAAGAATCAACCATCCTAAGATGAAATCGATAATGTCACGGGAGTCTCGAGAATCATGAACTTTGGTAGCACTAAAAATAGAACCATTATCTTCGCTATATCTCACCTCGAAGGAACGAATGACATGAGGTGAGACCATCAACAATAAGTAAGATCAAGGGATTCATGGAATGACTCAATAATATCGTAAGGCTCTCAAATCATAGCCTCAGAGTTTCTAGAAGAGAATCATCATCATCGTCACAATCATCATAGAACATTTTTCATTTAACATCATAAGAAGCTTTAAGACTCGTGAACTTCTAGCTTTTGAAAACAAGGAGCTTATGAAAACATTTATGAAAGCGTACCATAACTTAGGAATCATGCCTTTGAAAGAAAGGGACGAGCCTTAACATACCTTTTTGGTCTCCTTACCTTTAACTACGCAACGCTTGTCCTCCCAGGCTCGTAAATCTATATTCAAGAAAATTTATACTATTGTTAGACTCACCTTTATACGCTTGTCTTAGTCTTTCAAATAAATCTTTCTAGAATCTGCCGAAATTTCGGCAGCATGTCCCCTGTTTATATGCCTAGCCCAAATTCTCAATTCAGCAACCAACAACAACAACAACAACAATACCAACGTCAAAAACAATATTATCAACACCAAAATATTCCATAAACATCCCACACGATGTTTTATCCAATTTCTCAACCAACGACTTTACTATACAACAATTTCATCACTCTATCTTCGTAAATAAACCAAAAGTAATATTAATAAGGAGAGATTCATACCTTATTGTTGTTAAAACAGGATATCTCCAATATCCACCTTGAATCCACCGCAAAACCATACTAGAATCACATCTATGCGTTTATTCGAGCTTCGATTAACACTCCGTCACTTGAAAATTGCTTACTTTTTGTTTCCCTCTCTGTCTCTCTTCAAATTCTATAAATTTCTAGCAAAATCTTATGGAAAAAGGGTCCAATTAGGGTCGGTTTCACTGTAGCACGCGTTTCTGCTCTGTCAGCTGAGCTTGTAACGTCCATAATTCTCTACTCCGATGTCCTATCGATGAGCAGTTTGTTGGTTTGAAAACTAGACTCGACGAACTTCATTTTAGGCTTTTGTTTCACCTTAAAACACTTCATATGCTAAGACATTCACCCCCCAATTTGGAACAAAATTTTCACACAAAACATTACCCATCCTTTCTCCAAAGTCGTACTACTTCATTTCTTCCACTCATTTCCTTATAAAACCTTCGGGTATACCTTATATACATCCTTCACTCATTAAATATACTTAATAATGCTTGCTCCTTATATTCCAAAGTGGTTTTACTTAACCCTAACTCAATGTAATTATGTTTCAAATTTGATAAGTGCTCTTCGAAGATACGGGGTGTAACATTGAAATTATGGTTATATGTCAGATATATTTCATTCCTTAGACATGTTTTAGATTAGAGTCCTTGACAATGACTTTCGGATTTTCGGAAAATTTTAATAGTTAGGACTTCCTGTTACACCTCAAAAAATTTCATGTTGATGCACAGTGAATGGACAAACAAAAGGCACGAAGTATATGATGTTTCTATAAGTAAGATATAGTATCTAATGGTTCTAAATGAGATTTCAAAGACATTCGAGGTAAGAGAAGAAAGTTCGTCAGGAAAGGTGAGGTACGCGTTTTGTATCGGAAAGGATTCACAAAGTACCAAGTTAAGGATGTCTTAATGATGTCTTAAAGAAGAGTTATAATGTCCCTTAGACTGTTAATGAGGTGTTATATAAGTGTTAAGAAGGTTCCATAAGGATTGGAGATCAAACGAGTCGACGAGAACGAATTTCAGAAAACTGGGCATTATACAGTCCAACATACGGACCGTATAAAATATACTGGCCATATGTTAGGCCGCATATTCTGCCCAGAATGGGGACTTTCACTGGACCAAAGATACGGTCATACAGTCGGTCCATATAAATTATACGGACCGTATGTTGGTCCATGAAACTGAGTCGGGACAGATTTTAAATTATTACAAAGGGGACCCAAGTTCATTTTTTTTCATTTCATTTTGATCCTCCTTCTCTCAAGAACACTCTAGAATAATCTCCACATCTCTTCCATAGGAATTAAACAGAAACTCATAATCAACTTCATCAAACCAAGAGAATCAAGCGCAAGAAACTCGTTAGGGTTCATCCAAGACAAGAAATCTCATTGGAAGTGGAACTAGGGTTTTGCTTAAGTGAAGTGTTTCCACTTAAATCTCATTCCCACACTATCTAAGGTAAGTTTTATGATCATTCCATGTTGTTTCAAGTATGGAGAGGTTGAAAGACTTGGATTGTAGAAGGAGATAGAAAATGGGTTACAAAAATGAGAATAATGGTATTTTTGAGTAGTATCTTAGAATGAATCATGATTATTGACATGTTGTGATTATAAATATGTTATAATGACATTAGGAACATGGGATAAACATTATATAAGGATGAATGTAATATTGTACTCTTACCATGGTTATGGATGATTTGAAGTGAAATTGGGAAATATGGATAATGTAGGTGAATAAAGATTATTGTTTATGATATTGTGAATGTTATTATAGATGTTTGGGAGTTGATATATGATATGGAGAATGTTTTATAAACAAAGGAAATGCTGCCCAAATTTCTCTAGCTTTAGTCAAGTATGCTAAGCTATCGATTATCTAATGTTAGTACAAACTCTATTGAAGGTAGAAACGAGAACACTGAAGGAGAACATTCAAGCGATAGAGTAGCTAAACGAAAAGGTATGGTAGGCTAGTCCTTTCCTTCCAAGGCATGATTCCATGGCATGAATTCTCCGATTTTTCCATGACTTTCTTACATTCCGGAAAAGTTTGAGTCTATGTTCATGAAAGGATTCATATGAGATAAAAGGGTAAAAGATATGTTACGAGCATGCTAACGATGATGACGAGTTTGAGTCTAAGGAATCCTAAAGCCATGATATGATGTTTCTACAAATCTAATGACCCTATTTACGATCCCTTGATCTTGTTCATTGTGTACACTCACCTTATAATGTTAGTCCCTTCAAGGTGAGATATGATGATTATGATTACTCTATAATGGAATCGGGGGTTCTCGACCATACGACACCCCGATATAGTTATAGACTATCTTTGAGTCCTAATGTATGCTTTATGATAAGGTTACGATAAGTTATGTGATGATTATGATGATAAGATTCCACTGCGCCTAGAGGGCCGCACACGACCACCGCTAATGCGGGTTGCTTACGATTCCACCATGCCTAGAAGGCCGGACTTGACCACCACTAGTGGGCGACTTATGATGATGACCCGGATGCGGGTTAACGACGATGGTATATGTGACAGGTTGATATACGTGATAGGTGTAAAATGTATTTACTCTTAAAGGCTAAGCAGGTTATACCTTCACCTCATGTTTCATGATTTCTTTATTATGCTAGTTTCATTCATGCCTTACATACTCAGTACAATGTTCGTACTGGCGTCCTTTCTTTTTGGACGCTATGTTCATGCCCACAGGTAGACAGGGAGGCGACCCAGATTCATAAGAGCTGATCAGCAAATTTACGAGGGCACTCCATTTTTTCGGAGGTGCCATTTGATCTATCATTTTGTGTATGTATGTTTTGGGCACGATGGGGTCCGGTCCGTACGTACGTTATTATTTTGATAGCCGAAGGGCTTATGTATATAAATGTAAATATGTTTCAAAGTGAAAATGGTTTTCCTATGATTAGAAGCATGAGAATAATGAATGAATGCAGGATAAGTATGATGACTAGTAGTATGAGTGGTGCTCGGTGGTCAGCCCTGGGTACCCGTCATGGCCCCTAGTCGGGTCGTGACAAAAGTGGTATCAGAGTAGTTCAGTCCTAGGAAGTGTCTACGAGCCGTGTCTAGTAGTGTCTTGTTTATGGTGTGCTGCTCGCCACATCTATAAACAAGAGGCTACAGGGCATTTAGGAAAAATGACCATTCTTCTTCTTATTAGATCGTGCCATAGAGCCATGCTATAAGATTTTCTCTTCCCTAATTGTGCGTTATAATTTCAGCAAAGTTGATGAAAGGAAAAGCTACGGCAGCCGAGAAGGTCAAGATAGTGATTTAAGGAGGGCTTGAACGGGAGCCGTCTATGGATGCGAAGGAGAGCGAACCTCAGAATAAGGCCCTATCTCGGTTTTTCCATACCTCACCCACTTTATAGGATCAAAGAGGAGCCTTAAATTTAGCTCCAACACCCCCAGTTCCTCCACCAGATACCTTGGGCCAAGAGATGAGACAGGCAATTCTTTTACTGACTCAATTAGTAGCCGCTCAAGCTCAGCGGCAGAGTGTGGGCCACGGTAACAGAGGTTGGAGAAAGTGAGTTAGTTCTTCAGGGTTTGATCATGAGTTTAGGGGTGCTCCAAGGCGGCAATCTTCTAGGCACTCAGTTTGTTCAACAGCTAGTGCGCCATTACAGTTTCCTAGAACCAGGGCTGATAGATCTGCTCACATGGGGCCAGTCTAGGCCTTTAGAGTTCCTAATTCCCAGAATAGGGGTGATTTAAGCCATATGAGATTACCTATACCATGATGTACTCAGTGTCACAAGTTGCATTCTGGATCGTGTCGTTGGGGCTCGGATGTTTGTTATGCCTGTTCTCGGCCAGGCCATTTCAGGCGCGATTGTCCATCGCTACGTGGTAAAGATGAGGTTTGGTCTACGGGAGTGGTAGTTGGCTCTTCATTATCAGTACGCCCTCCTAGGCGAAGACCGCAGATAGATTGATTCGGGTCCTACGCTGTCATAAATTACTCCCGATGTGTTGACTGTGTTGAGGTGAAAAATCTGAGCCAATCCAACAATTTTAGATGACTATACTTGTTAGTGACCTAGTGATAGCCAGAATCATGATTTATGAGAAATTTGATTAACAGTGTGTGGAAAATGTAGATGTATATGTATTGGAATTCTAGACCGAGTGTGCAGGTACAATTTATGAGACAAGCTCTATTATTTATATCCTTTAATGGTAAACGATCTTGTGTTGCTGAGTTGCATATTATGTGTGTTTCGACATGTGTCCTATTAAGGCATGGGGCGTGTTTTCTGGGTTATGTGCAGGTCTGTGATTGTTATGTTTACAAGAGGAACTCTGTCGAAATTTTCCCAGGAATCTAAAGGAAATTGTGGGAACCGTAGACAGAATTGTCATGAAAAGAAGAGAAGGCCAGCAACGAGTGATTGAGGACGGAGCCATTGGTTAAAATGCAGGATAGACATAGCGAGTAGGTATTATACCAAGGGAATGATGAATAGGTTAGGGTGGAATAAAGAATGTGTGAAGAGAGAATGATGTGCTCGGAATAGAAAGAATTTTTATACTAAGGAGGATTAAAGCGATAAGCACTCCAGAAAAAGCTGTAAGTTAGAAAGTTTGGTTAGTTCCCTTCGTTTTAGGAAGCATTAGGTTATGAGATAAGCTTGATATGTATGTGTAAGCCGACGCGTGATGAGCCGAATCCGATTATTAAGCTAGGCTTCACTCGAAGAATATAAGGGGAGAGACTTTCATGTCACTGTAAGCCAGCCTTAATGACCTCGGTGATATCGCGAGAAAAGATATTAGAATAGATGTGTTTACAAAATTTCCTTGCCTAGCGATTGGTTGACCTTATGATCGTAGTCGTGTTTTGTGTATAGTTTAAGTTATGCCTTCGGGATTTTGTTCGGACAGTTATGCAGCAGAGATTGCTAGTATAGCTATGAGGAGTAGCGAAAATAAGACAAAGTGATCGGTGAAATAAAAGGATGACAAGTGATGAATGCTCAGTATATGTGATGTACGTGGTAGAAGTGTTAGAAAGAAAGAGGGAAGGGTAGGAGCGAGGTAAATAGGAGAGAAGTCCCCTGGAATAGTAACTCGATAAACGGAAGGTGGAAGAGAATCAGACCCTGTGGATCTTCTAATACTAGGAAGAAATATTAATAGGCGTCGTGAAGTGATTAAGATTTTTAATCAGGCTGTGAGAGTGGTGTGGCTAATTAAATTATGATCCGAAGTATGGAACCAACTATGGAGTAACATATCTTATGTGTGAAGAACGACTTTACACAACATCTTTTCCGAGAATTCTAAAAGGACCATGTATTAACCTACCATTAATATGTTGAAGTAGTAGATGATAGTACTTCTATGGCAGTGTGAATTGATCAGAGGAGATTAGGGAAAGAGCTACATTGAATCTTAAGTTACAGCTTTATCAAAAGAAGGTCGATGATACTCAATGTTTAGGACTATTGTCCTATGAAAGAAATCATTTGAGAAAAAGGATGAGAATTAAGACAAAGGAAGAAACAAGGTCTGATTGTGAATGATCAATGAACTGATTTTATATGTATGTCAAGACAACGACAAATTAAGTCACATCCCTAGTGAGTTACACGGTAAAGGTCCCAGGGAGTGATAATTGAGGAAAGGAGCATAGGGCTAAAGGCAATTCCCTTATGGTTTGATAGTTGTGGCAACAAATGGTAACCAAAAGAGACCATCGAAGAAGTAGTCTTCGACTTTCCGAGGCAACGTGGCCGCCGAAGGCGTAAGAAGGAGGTAATACAAGATATGGTCCATAGAATGTAAGACTGGCAGAGAATCCAACATGGCAATCGTACAACAATAAGATAGGTTACGAGGTAGAGTTAATGGATGAGCATATGATGGAAGAATAATATTAATCCTAAGAAGATACATCATGTGAGTATCGCGGCTTCAGCTCAAGCGTAATGTAGACAGGAATAAAAATGGTGTTTCCATATAATAAGGGCTCATACGAATGATTCTATAGCGAGAAAATACAGGCGATAAGAGTAAGATTTGGACTAAAAGAGAGGAAGTAAATGATGAACCGAGACGGGAAATCAAGTGAAATAGCCACCGCAAGCAAGTTACATGGATGTGAAGTTTCAATGTCGCGTAACAATCTAGGAAGCATTGTACAGTGAAAGCCTTAAAGGCAGAGTGCTTGACTCATAATTTAGTAATGCCTTTGCTAATGGAAGGATGTGGCGCTAACAATAAGAGAGGGTCGAAATGGAAGTGAGCCATTTGAAAGCGTGTAAATACTCAATGGTAGCAACCTACACTTAAAGGGAAAGGATGTGTATGATCATTAGAATGGAAAAATTTATGGATTATGCGAGAATTTCATGCTTAAGGTACTCAAACACGAAGTGATTAAGGCCACATAGCGCAGTAAATGTAGTAAGATATATTTAGATGGGAAAGTAGAAGCGAACAGTGGGGATAATGAAGGAAATAAGTAGTAAACTTGTGTAAGACAATCCCGAGGTATTAGTCAAGAATGAGAACGGATCTAGAGCTGAATTAGGCGTGGCAGTTGTAAATAATCATATAAGCTACCTGTGAAAAAATTTCAAAATGTTTGGTTCTCCACCAGCGTCTAAAGATCAACACATTTCGAGAGGTTTGGGGAAGATAGGCCATTTTAGTAAACCTCCATTTTGGAATGAATGAGCAGGTAGAGCTCGTTTTCTAACTTCCCAAGGGATGGCTTAGCATTAATATATATATTGGTGGTCGCATGAAGCTTGCAAGAACTAGAAAGTATTAGATCATTGGAGTGCGGAAATTTTATTTCGAAAAGATTTGGGGAAGATTATTGAGAGATTTTATGAGAATTCCTAACAGCTCTCTCAAAGGGTTTAAAAGTAGTGAAGGAAAAACTGATGAAAGGTTGATGAAGATATTAGGAAAGAATGTGAGAATAGAAGAGATGCATTAGGAAGTGAAGGAGGATATGAAGTCCAAGTGTACGCATTTATCTCCACTCCCAGGAAGAGATTCAAGATGGGACATCTATATTATGAGGTATGTATGCTGTCTTTTCATAATTTGGTCTTGTGTGGCCATAGTTTATTGCTATTGTGTTGTAACCCTATGAGGCATGGCTATTGTGGGCTGTTGTGACCGGATGGTAGTGCCGTATTAAAGGGGAAACTCTTCCGAAATGTTCGTGGAATTCCCGAGAACTTAACATTCGAGGACGAATGTTACACCTCAAAAATTTTCATGTTGATGAACAGTGAATGGACTAACGAAAGGCATGAAGTATATGATGTTTCTATAAGTAAGATATAGTATCTAATGGTTCTAAATGAGATTTCAAAGACATGCGAGGTAAGAGAAGAAAGTTCGTCAAGAAAGGTGAGGTACGCGTTGTGTATCGGAAAGGATTCACAAAGTACCAAGTTAAGGATGGCTTAATGATGTCTTAAAGAAGAGTTATAATGTCCCTTATACTGTTAATGAGGTGTTATATAAGTGTTAAGAAGGTTCCATAAGGATTGGAGATCAAACGAGTCGACGAGAACGAATTTCGGAAAACTGGGCATTATACGGTCCAACATACAGACCGTATAAAATATACTGGTCGTATGTTAGGCCGTATATTCTGCCCAGAACGGGGACTTTCACCGGACCAAAGATACGGCCATACATACGGTCCGTATAAATTTTACGGACCGTATGTTAGTCCGTGAAACTGAGTCAGGACAGATTTTAAGTTATTAAAAAGGGGACCCAAGTTTATTTTATTTCATTTCATTTTCATCCCCCTTCTCTCAAGAACTCTCTAGAATATTCTCCACATCCCTTCCACAATAATTAAAGAGAAACTCATGATCAACATCATCAAACCAAGAGAATCAAGCGCAAGAAACTCGTTAGGGTTCATCCAAGACAAGAAATCTCATCGGAAGTGGAACTAGGTTTTTTCTCAAGTCATGTGTTTCCACTCAAAGATCATTCCCACACTATCTATGGTAAGTTTTATGATCATTCCATGTTTAAAGTATAGAGAGGTTGAAATACTTGGATTGTAGAAGGAGATAGAAAATGGGTTAACAAAATGAGAATAATGGTATTTTTGAGTAGTAGCTTAGAATGAATCTTGATTCTTGACATGTTGTGATTATAAATATGTTATAAATGACATTAGGAACACGGGATAAATATTATATAAGGATGATGGTAATATTGTACTATGACCATGGTTATGGATGATTTGAAATGAAATTGGGAAATATAGATAATGTAGGTGAATAAAGATTATTACTTATGATGTTGTGAATGTAATTATAGACGTTTGGGAGTTGATATACGATATGGAGAAAGTTGTATAAACAAAGGAAATGCTGCCTAAATTTCTCTATCTTTAGTCAAATATGCTAAGCTATCGATTATCTAATGTTAGTACAAACTCTATTGAAGGTAGAAACGAGAACATTGAAGGAGAACGTTCAAGCGATAGAGTAGCTAAACGAAAAGGTATGTAAGGCTAGTCCTTTCCTTCCAAGGCATGATTCCATGGCATGAATTCTCTGATTTTTCCATGACTTTCTTACATTTCGGAAAAGTATGAGTCTATTTTCATGAAAGGCTTCATATGAGATAAAAGGGTAAAAGATATGTTACGAGCATGATAATGATGATGATGAGTTTGAGTCTAAGGAATCCTAAAGCCATGATATAATGTTTTGACAAATCTAATGACCCTATTTACGATCCATTGATATTGTTCATTGTGTACACTCACCTTATAATTTTAGTCCCTTTAAGGTGAGATGTGAAGATTATGATTACTCCATAATGGAATCGGGGGTTCTCGACCATACATCATGTCACACCCTAATCTTGCTAGGGTGTGATGGGCACCCGACCCTTACTTAGGGCCGAGCGAACCCTCTGACTCTTAGTACACACATAGTCTCTTCGGACATTTAAATCAAATAAGAATGAAATACATAATAAAGGCTTTCAAAAACTTTCTTTTCATCGTGCTCAAATCAAGTAGAATCTGTAATCATAAGGAATCTGTAACATAAAACATAATGGCACATCGACTGGTGGAGCCGCTTACAAGACTGACATCCTATACCCACGACTCTGTCTGCAAAGTCTCTAACTTCGACCAAGACATCATAGCATAATACTCTGACCCGACAACACTCCAGGGGCAAATGGAGCTTGCCAACTCCGCTAGAACATCTTCAATAATGGCCTCTACTCATCTGGGTATACCTGCGCGGCATGAAACGTAGCCTCCGAAGAAACGGGGTCAGTACGGAATATGTACTGAGCATGTAAGGCATGAAATACAATAAAGCGGATCACAGCTGAAACAAAAATTTACCAAAACAAGTATGACTTTTAAAAATATTGATACACTTGCCTTTTGAAATGAAAATCATGCTTGTCAACATCATATGCCATGTATACATACAACGTGCCCCGGCCCTCTAGTGAGGGACGCGGTGAGTAAAATCATATAATCATTATGCATGCATGTAACGTGCCCCGGCCCTCTAGTGAGGGACGCGGTAAATAGGATCATCATATGCCATCCTGGCCACCACCCCCATATCATCATATCATCACATATATAACGTGCCCCGGCCCTCTAATGAGGGACGCGGTATAACATGCCCCGACCCTTTAATGAGGGACGCGGTGAACAATGCAGTGGAGTGCGCACGAGAAAATGCCTTGGCCCGGGACGCAGTGAAGGATACATTGAGGCATGCACGAGCAGAGTAGTGAGAAACTATATGCACATAAATTAATTTTAAGGCTCAATGGATAAGCACACAAAACGATACTTGAGGGATCACAAACACGTTTCGGGTCAATTCGAGTTAGTATAAGAAAGTTATGAACATTTTAGTACAGAAACCTCTACGAACGCTTCAGAAGCTATCTTTGGAAAATCAAAGCAATAATCATATCAAGTACCTTTCAAATATCGCTATGGATCAAATCAAAATAGAACTTTCGGAACCATACACATGTATCAAAGCTTAGCAAAACAGTTCTCAGAAGTCAAGAACATTAGCCATCCTAGTGGCTCTAAGAATAGGAGTTTCTTTAAAATCATACTTATACATTGTCCGTTTGTTTCACATGGATCATGCCAAAATGAAGAAAGGATAAGCCTTACATACCTGCTCCACGTCCTATTAGCTACGCTTAATTGTCCAAGCTCGCTATCGCTAGTCTACATGCAAGAAGATTTACACAATCATCAAACACATCGTCACACACTTGTCTTAGTCTTTCAAATAAATTCATTTATAATCTGCCGAAATTTCGGCAGCATTTCCCCTGTAAATACAACCATTCCCGAGAATCCAACTCGGCCAAATTATCAACAACAATCCGAGAATTCAACTCGGCCAAATTATTAACAACAATACCAACGATCATACTAACAACTTCAACAATCAATCCAAAATATATTCTAACATTAACAACCCTTGTCTCACAATTCAACGACATTTCATTTATATTCAATTTAATCACATATAGTCAAGCTAACACCAATGATCTCACATTCAAGTGTTAATCCGAAATCATTCTAACATGATTCAAGAACACTTCAAACAATTTACATAATATTCAAAACAACCCAACTAACATACCACTTCACCCGAAACCTTCCGAATTCAACAAGAATAATAACAACACATTTTCTTTCCTTCCAAATTCATAAACTACACCAACAATCTATACATTAACAACTTCTTTCTCATAATTATGAGAAACCATACTAATGTCAAATTAACTTCTTCAACAATCCCACAACAATTACAACTTCATTTCAAACCACCCAACCTTCATTTTTATTATGGAATCCACAACAACAACAATCAAACTACTAAATAAAAATCAATTCATCTTATCTTAGCAACATACCCTTATTCGGCCATGACCTATATATACATATTTCATGAATTTCATCCATTTACACATACTAAAAAATGCACAAATCATCCATTACACATGAAGGAGAAGATTAAACCTTACCTTTATTCTTTGACTTCTCCACTCGGCTAGGGCTTATGAGTTGCCCAAATGAATGCTTTGCTTACTCCAACAACTCCTCCATGTTGTTAGGGACGTTCCACTTAGTTGAATTACTAGAAGAAAATATTTTTTGATCAATTTTCCATGGCATGAATTTTTTGGAGCCATGGCCGAATGGCCCTTTCTTTTTTTCTTTCTTTTTCTTCTTCTACAAGCTTCTTGAATTTTTCTAAGTGTGAAGGTGATGATAAATATGACTAATAAGTCATCTATATATACATATATTATACATCCATGTGGGCCAAAGCCCACCCTACTTGGACGGCCACATAGCCCTTTCATGAACTTTCTTGAACTTCTTGTGAAATTCCCATTTTGCCCCTAGCCTTCCACAATATTACCATGAACCATCTTGTGAATTTCCCTTTTTACCCTTACCCTTTCTCCATATTTCCATACTAATAAACAACTTGAACATTAAAATAATTTTGGAAAATAGTCTTGCCCTTAACTTACCACGACCACCTTGAAATATCCGAATGTACAAAATACGGGCTATAACA
This sequence comes from Lycium barbarum, assembly GCF_019175385.1. Taxonomy (NCBI): domain Eukaryota; kingdom Viridiplantae; phylum Streptophyta; class Magnoliopsida; order Solanales; family Solanaceae; genus Lycium; species Lycium barbarum. Next base: position 57,286,827 of record NC_083345.1, on the reverse strand, counting down.
TCCTCCCCCCCCCCCCCTTTAGAACATTCGTCCTCAAATATTCAACTGATCTTATGGGGTCTTATAACACTTCGGGGGGGGGGGGGGGGTCCCTCTTATAGTTGTCCTTTTCTTTATGCCCATTCCTTATCTTTTACCCTATTTTACTTATAATCGGACTCCTCGGTCTCTACATGAGTCCTCATTCCGTGTCATGGGTATTCTAATCCACTGCGCCAACTTATTAACCTTGTTCTTCCCAGGTCCTCTCTTTTCTGTTATTGTTTCGTCACCACACCTTAACATGTCTTTGGCACGCAATCTTCACTTGACGATCCAACATGGCCACCGGCTGTTCCTTGCTCTCATTTTTTTTCTAAAGTATTGCAGTCTCGCTTACCATGCTATAAATATTTATCCAAAAATGTTTATACGTAATGTTTCTTCGCCATTTATTATCCTTCGCAGTCCAGTTACACTTATGGTAACTTATGATCCAAGTTCACTTAACTTCTTAGTTCGCAACATCTTCGAGTTCATACTACAACTTTTTCTTTACTTCCTTCCCTCATATTTATTTGTATTGGCACTCGTTTCGTCCATCGTTATTCCTTGTTGGCTCTCCAGTGTGGATTCCTTACGAATATGATTGAGCATTGCTTCACGTCAATGGTTCATATAATTCGATAGCGTATACTCTCATGCTCCATATAATCAATGGTCCATGAACTATTTTCTAGTATCCGATGAACTCTTTTATTTCCTTCACAGGCGCTGCTTTCTTTCTTTCTTTCAAAACTTTCTCGTCTACCAATTGTTGATACTTTCATTATAATAGTCGTTGTCACCCGAAATATCCCTTGAGTTATATCATTCTCTCAATTATCCTTTGTGAACTCGTTCACCTAACTAACCCTCAATAGGATCTAAGACCTATCAACAAACTCCTGAAGCTATTTACATTATTGGCTTCACCTTATAATCTATAACAACCTCATAAGAGTTAATCATACAATTCAACTTAAGTAGCACTTCATCACCCATTCACGATCCTTAGAAACTACCATATCTCATCTTTTTAACTTTCTATATTCCAACAGTAACCAAGTAAACTTGCAATGTCGTTCATTTTATGCTACACTCTATAACATCTTAACCATCACATGTTCACTAGCTATAAGGTGGCGTCCTTCTTAGATAACACTCTACTGCCCCATTAATACAACTCATAACTAACATCATACTTTACCTCATCTGAGGGTTAATAACTTCTCACTATCCTTTAACAATCATCACAAAATTCATCTTAAATATTGTTCATCTTAGAAACCATTTTATAACTCCTCTAATCATCTTCTGCAAGCTATCACTATCATCCCACCTAATGAGAAACTTTATTTTCTTCCTGGTGCTTGGAAACTCAACTTCTAAGAATAATACGCTTGAGTGACAACTGATTATAAACACATGATATATCTCTTATGAAACTTATGGAGCTTATAACATGGAATCGAAACACATGTAAGCTCTAGACTTTATAATCACATAAAGGAACAAATAACACACATCGTGTCGTAATGGCGAGTAAGGGAATAGCCTTACCTACCTTGATTCGATCTTTGAGTTACTACAACGAGTCAATCCTTCCGATATACATTCAACCTGTTTAAGACGGACCAATATCAACACAACAAAAGCTCAACCAAACACTACAACTATACCAACTCTATAGAAGGATCGAATTATATCCAAAGAGCAGGGGATACAAAAAAGTAATAAGAGAGGCGCACGGACCAATTAATCGTATTCTTGAATTTGGAATGAAAAAAGGAGTAATGCTTACTAGACGTCATCAAGAAATCAAGGAGCGACGAGCTCCCAAGCTATCAACAATGGTGTACTCCACACCCGACCTCCTTTAACAACTAATAAGCTCTATACGAGCTACCAAAACCCCCACCCATCTCCATATCACATGAAATAACCTCTAAATCATTTTACATAACTATTACAACCCGAACTTACAGCTTTCAATCATCGTCCCATGAGTTCTTAACAAATACTTACCTTAGATGTTCATGCGAGCTCGTAGATAGTCATAGACGATGAGTCGAACTTGGGTCACCATCTTCAAAACTTCCCAACACCTTAATTCACTATAAGTAATCTTCGATTTGAAAGGATCCAGAGAAAAATGATGCTACAATCAAGAAATCGATGGAGGAAGATAACTTTCTTAGAACTTAGAGAGAGGAAGAGACATTTATTACACTTTGCTGAAATTGAAAGAAGGAAAAAATATGTTAAATGTACGTTTTTAAGTTGAATGAAGGAAGAGGACAATTTGTTGCTACTTCCATGGATTAGAAAGAAAGAGAGTTTTGTTTTCCCACCCCTCTAGAAGTATGCATATAAGGGTATATATATGTATATAACCCATAAGTCTTAATCTCACAGTGATAAGATCTATATATATATATATATATATATATATATATATATATATATATATATATATATATATATATATAAAATTGTTCCCTCCAACATGATAAGGATGCAATTAATGCATGTCCCTTTTCCCACCAGCCTTACTTTAGCGGTAGGATTATCTTTTGACACATAAAATTGGTTAAAATAAATCCCATACTCCATACTTATCAAAAATATTATAAATTAATCACTTTTTAAAATCCTAATTATATAATTAATAAATCACAAGTATTTTATAAAATTAGGACATATATTAATATTTCATAAAGAGTAATATATTGATAAAAATATTTTATCAAATTCTAATTTTTTCATCCCGATATCAATAGTAAAAAAAATTTGTACTATTAACTCTCGAAATGGGAAAAGATTTTTTTTTTATTATGAGAAACTAATTTCTATATTTATGATAAAAATCTCAATTATAAATCTCTTCATGTCATATATATATATATATATATATATATATATATATATATATATATATATATAAAATTAAAAGCAAATCCGAAAAGTAGCAATAGTAATAATACAAAATCATACTTATCAATTTACTAAAAGGTTTCAATGATAATAAAATATATGCCATATCAAAACAATACATAACAACAACCCAGTGAAATCCCACATCGTGGGGTCTGGGGAGGGTAGAGTGTACGCAAACCTTACTCCTACCAAGGTAGGACGGCTGTTTCCGAAAATTTGTCAAACCTACGGTGTCTGACATGTGGTTCGCTCGGTCATATGCAGTCAGGCATCGAGTGTCGTGTTACGCCTAGGCCATGGTTGGGACGTGACAAATTCACCCTGAAGTCGATCAAATAACTCATCAATACAGGGAATGGGACACTTGTTCTTGATTGTAACCTTGTTCAACAGTCAATAGTCGATACACCTTTGCATATTCCTATCCTTCTTCACAATAACACTGGAGCACCCCAAGGGGAAACACTAGGTATAATGAACCCCTTACTCAACATGTCTTGCAAGTGTCCTTTCAATTCCTTAAACTCTGCTGGTGCCATCCGATATGGCGGAATAGAAATGGGCTTGGTGCCCGGCTCCAAATGAATATAGAAATCAATGTAGCGATCTGATGGAACACCTGGTAGATCTGTCAGAAACACCTAGGGAAAGCCCTCACCACAGGTACCTACTCAAGTGGAGGACTATCGGCACTAGTATCCCGAACATAGGCCAAACAAGCTAAACACCCCTTCTGAATCATCCGACAAGCCTTAAGAAATGATACCACTCTCTTTGGTGTATGACTAATAGTGTCCCTCCATTCTAGCCTTGGAACTCTAGGCATAGATAAAGTAATTATCTTGGCATGACAATCCAATATTGCATGCTAAGGGGATAACAAATTCATACCTTGGATAATGTCAAAATTCACCATGTCTAGAATCATCAAATTAGACCAAGTGTCATACCCCATCAAAGTAGCCATACAATATCGATACACTCAACCACCACTACCGAATCCTCAACACGAGTAGAATGACTAACAGGGAAATTAAACGACTCAAAAGCATATCCAGGGCCGAAGCAAAATAAGTAGACACATAAAGGTATGTAGAGCCTGGATCAAATAGTGTCATAGTCGACCGACAACAAATCGAAATAGTACCTATAGTGACTGCATCAGAAGCCTCTGCCTCTAGTCTACTTAGAATAGCATAACACTAAGCATGGCCACCCTTTGCCTGAGAACCTCCGCGACCGCCACCTTGGCCTATCTGAGTTCCTACAAGAATGAGAACCACCTCTGCCACTCTGTGCATCGCCTCTAACCGGCTATGCCACTGCTCTATTTGCAGAACCCTGAAAACCTAAGTGTGGGCCGCCCTGCCTAAGTTTGAGGCACTCCGTAGTGAAATGACCTATGTCACCACATTCATAACACCCTGACATGCCATAGGCTACTGAGAAGAGCTAAACTAACCGGAATGACCACCTAGACCTCCAGGTCGGGAATCAAAATCCTGGGAATCATGCCCTGAACTACGAGCACCACAATTCAAAGAATTACCTGCCAATGTTTGAATCACTACCTGAACCGGTCTGCTGAAATAGGGACGATAACCTCTACCATGGTGACCCTTACCTCCAGATGAGGTACCTCCATAACTATGAAAGTTGCGAGGCTTCTTGCCCGTCCTGTCCTAAAACTCCTAGTGTCTAATAGACTCAACACTCCTAGCGGCATCCACCATTGCCTGAAAAGTACCTCCTGAAGGTGCCACATGTGTTGCTCTGAGTCGAATGGGATACGATAGCCCCCTAATGAACTTGCTCATCCTCTCAATCTTATCAGGCAGAATAGTGAAATCAAGGCGAGACAAACAGTGGAACCTTATCTCATACTCGTCACAAGACATCCCATGCTGCTCCAGTCTATCAAACTACTCTCACCTCTCCTCTTTCAAGCTATGACGAACCCGCTTCTCTAGAAACATACGAGTAAACTCTGCCCAAGTAAGTGGAGATGACCCAACTAGCCTAGTCTCAACAAAACCCTACACCACTGATTGGTGGGGCCAACCATCTCAAATGCTACCAAATCAACACCGTTGGACTCAACCAACCCCAGATTGTGTAGTCGCCCATGACAACTAACCAATAACTTATATGCATCATCATCAGGATGTCCATCATACTGTTGTGGCTTCATCTTCTCAAACTTATCCCATCTCTTTTACTCCTCAACAGTCATAGTGGGATGGGAAACCGGGCGAATAGCAACACACAGAACTGGTAAACACAGAAACTGAGGAGCCACAGTAGTAGCTGGTTGTGCCTCTGGGTTCCTATACCCTGCAGGATCCATCAAATCAAGAGTCTAAGTTCCAATTCTGGTTTGAGAACCCTTTAGAGTAGTGGGGTGTATGCCTGCCTGGGCCATACCCTTAAAGAATCTCAAGATGTGCACTAAAGGGTCCTGAAGAATAGGAGTAGTAATGAATCCAACTGGCTGCACGGCAGGTCCAACCTTATTTTCCTGCACTGGGTCATCCTCCGGAGTCTCCTCTGGGTCCAGAGTCATATCCCTAGCGTGGGCCTGAGCAGCTTTTAGTTCTCATCCTCTAGCTAGTGTAGTAATGCGAGCTCTAACCCTTCCTCTCCATCTACCACATCCCCTGCCTCTATCATGCACAACAGTGGCAGTGGGTATGGGTATGGGTGGGGGCTCTTGATCTCCAACGGCGGTCGATCGTGTCCTCACCATCTATGAGAGAGTGTAACATTAAAACTCTTAGAATCTATTATAATCAAATATGCATGATAAGGAATGAAAGATCAGAGTTTTTTCCTAGATGTCCTATAGCTTGTCGAAGATAGGTACGGAGCTCATCATACCGATCCGCAAGACTCTACTAGACATTGTTTTTGTTCTTATGAGACCGGTGAACGTAAAGCTCTGATACGAATTTTCATGACCCAAAATTCCCAGGCCGCAAAGGTACCAAGTCGGTAAGCCATCCATAACCCATTTAAACAAATTAATAAGTAAAAATATGCGGAAGAATCATACAAGTCATTTTAAAGTGTTAATAAGTCTAATACTCAATAATAAATACAAATTAAGTACTACAAATCCCAAAACATGGTTTCACTTGTACAAGAACGACTAAGACGAAATACAAGTATTGGATACATCCCAAACACACTGTGTAGAAATAGGAAAGCCAAAAATAAAGATAGATGAGGAATCTGGTGCCACAGATCAACTGATGGCTTACCCTGAACCCTCCGAATAGCCTTCTCAATGACCAGTGTTCTCAAGATCCACTCGTGCTAGGAACAGAATATGCACACGAAAAGGTGTAGCAAGTGTAGAGAGAGTACGAGATAACGTGTACTAAGCAGCATCGTCGACCGATCCTAAACTAAAATGGAGATAAGGGTTAGTCTTTGAATACTACTTCCACACTTAACCTCTTAGTCCATCACAATAACAATAACAACAATCGCATGTTACATGCCTAGGTATGAAGCCTCTAAATCGGCAAGTTTGTCTAAGTAACCAAGTAGCAAAAGAAATACAATTCAATAAACAGTTTAATCAATACATCCAAACAAGGAATCAATGAGATGATATGATATGCAAATGCTATGTAATGCAAGGCCTTTCCATTACAGGTACACACAAATTCAAATATTATGAATCGTGACGCATGGGGACTCGCAAAGTCCATATACCACCCAGAATCATTTTCGTTCGGTTCTTAGCTTCTTTAGGCTTCAAATCATCATACTAAGCCCATAGGCTCACATTTTTTGTCTCTTTCCAATTTGGCTCATAGCATCAATATCACTCCGTCCGGAATTGTTATGTCCCACGTTTTCGCATAATTGCAAATCGGGAAATAGCTATGACTCGGGTGTTAGAAGGACATAAATTAATTTGTGGGGATATGACTATGTTGGTTATGGAATTATTAATGTCAAGACCTCGGGGAAGGCCGAGGGTAAATTTGGAATTTCGGAAATTAGTTTCGGGAATTACAAAACGGGGCGTTTTATGAATTGGGCCAAGAAAAAAATATAACAAAATGAGGCCCAACAAGTTGAAGGGTGGCCGGCCTTGTCAAGGCCCAAACCCACCATTTTAATGTCATGTGCTATGCACATGACTACTAATGGATATATATCACTATGCCATACTTAGAATTTTCATTAAATCAACAAAAAATTCAAGAACACCAAACACAAAGGGTTCGGCCGAGAATAGAAAGGAAAAAAAAAAAATTATCCAAGCCTTGGTTGTGATCCAAAAATCCTAATCTCCACATAGTTGTGAAGTACTCAAGGCCCTCTTCAACGGGGTATAATTAGTTTGGCACAAGGATTTCGTTTGTGACAAGTCGGGGTTTCAAGAAAAGGTGAGAATTCTTACCCTTTTATGTTATAGAATTGCTATGAATGTGTTAAGGATTGGAAGTAGACGAGAATCCCGTAGTTTAGACGTAAATAGAAAGTCGTGGGTGTGTGTTTGTAGTGTGTTTGGCCGTGAGCCATAGATAGGGAAATTGGTGTGAATTAATCTTGTCTAAGTTGGTAGAATGTGTTGTTGTGGCCCTTATATCGTAAATGATTAATTGGTGAATGAAATTGGCATTGAAAATTGATTTTGAATATTATCGGAAAGCGTATACCTTCGGTATCTTTATGTATATCAATGTATATCTTGGGTGTTATAGACTTTAGATATGAATCTATATCGATGTTGATGAATTCGGAATGAAACGACGTGAGTTAGAATGTTCGTAGTGCATTTTAGATGTTTTGAAGAATTTGGGAAAATAATGGATTTTTATGCAATTTCGTGTATGGCATGGTTTGTAATTAGAATGGGATTATACAAGTTTGAATGTGGGAATGCATACCATTATGTAGATATAGAATTGGAGTTGTGAAAGTTTGAATGGAAGTTGCCAACTTTAGAAATCATGTAGAACTTTAAAGCTAGAATGGTTTGATTGTTGTTTGGTTTGGTTGTTGATGTGTGGGCTGTTGTGATTGGTTAATTTGAGCCGAGTTATGCCTCGGGGATGTTAGATTTATAGGGGAAATGCTGCCGAAATTTCGGTAGGCAAATATGGAGTCAAAGGCATTTTTGAGCCTAAGGATCTCATTTGGTAACTTTGACCATTTGCAGATTTTTGACGAAACGGGACGGGACTTTTGGAAGAGCTTACGACGTCTGTGAGGTATGTAAAGCCTCCCACTCTTTCATTTGGCATATCTTAGTGTGTCAGTCAAATATGAGACCTTCCGGAGCATTTCTGCTCCTCGAAACCCGACCCACAGAAAGGTTACTATTCATTCAATTCTATTGAAGCCTAAAGGCTCCAATTTGGCTAGAATGCCACTATTCGTCCGAAACCTATCGAAATGTGGTCGGGTAAGTCTATTCCGCCGCTTTGTTTGAGTATGATTTGATATGACCGCTTAAGACATATTTTCGATGTAAATTATGTTTGATTTAACTTCTTGAAAATTCTGAAATAAGTTTGGATTCGGAAACGATGATGTGATTTGGTCTGGGCACCCAGGTAGGGTGCCAGTCGCGGCCCACGGGGCTGGGTCGTGACAAAAGTGGTATCAGAGCAGTCTATCCTCGGAATGTCTACAGGTCGTGTCTCGTAGAGTCTTGTTTATCGATGTGTTGTGCACCACATCTATAAACGGGAAGCTACAGGGCATTTAGGATGTCACTTTCTTTGAAATCTTAGATCGTGCGATAGAGCTGTGCTATTAGGATGATTATGATCTGACTCGCCTTTGTGTTTGCAGTGATGCCTCCGAAGAAGGCAACGGCGGCCCAGAAGGGCAAGGCGAGGATTGGAGAGACTAGCCAGGCACAGCGAGCTACCCGGGCTCGTGTCTATGATTTGCCTGAGGATGTGCCTCATTCTGAGGGGTCTGCTACACCCCCATTAGTACAGCCTGGAGCAGGACCTTCAGCAGCTCCAGACGTCCGTGTACCCGCACCTGAGACTCCAGCTCCTCAGCCAGGGGCGGAGGATAGGACCCTGAGGGAGGCTGTACAGCTGTTGACTACGCTGGTGGCAGGACAGGCTCGCAGACGCGGGCGTAGGGATGATGATGATGATGACAGGCGGGACAGCCTGCGAGTTCGGGAGTTCCTGCTATGTGGCCCTCCAGAGTTCTTCGGGTCTAAGCCCGATGAGGACCCCCATGACTTTATTCGGGGGATGCGACGCTCGCTGGACTTGGTCAGGGCTTCTGAGACCGAGTCAGTTGAGCTGGCTTCACACAGGCTCCGAGATGTGGCTACTCATTGGTACGAGACTTGGGAGCTGTCTAGGGGAGTGGGTGCCCCTCCAGCCACTTGGGATCAGTTTGTGACAGCATTCACCCGCCACTTTTTGCCACCAGAGTTGCGGCGGGCACGGGCTGATCGATTTTTACGTCTGCAGCAGAGGGGTCGGAGTGTTCGCGAGTATAGCCTTGAGTTTGATTCTCTGGCCCGATATGCACCGGCCGTGGTAGCAGATATGTCCGATCGGATGCACCGCTATGTTATGGGATTGGACCGGTATTTGGTAGACAGTTGTATGGCCGTGTCACTGCAGACAGACATGGATATTTCTCGGCTTCAGGCCTATGCGATGGGTATGGAGGACCGTCGCAGATCTGATCCTGCTGGCAGAGATAGAGACAGGAGGCCGCCCAAGAGGGCTAGATCCGCGGGTTATTCAGCAGATTCTCGAGGCGGACAGCCTCAGCAGCAGCAGCAGTCTGATAGATATTTCCCTCCTTCCGGCCGGGGTACTCAGTCAGGTAGCCGGAGATTCGACAGTATGGGATCGTCTGGGGCCGGTCAGGGCTCCAGAGTGGCAGGATCGCAGGTATCCAGGGGTCCCAGTCAGGCCAGACCACCTAGACCCCGTTGTCCACATTGCGGGAAGTCTCATCCCGGGGAGTGTTACCGAGCGACGGGAGCTTGTTTTACTTGTGGCGGTCAGGGCCACTTTATGAGAGACTGCCCATTGGCCAGTGGTTCGGGTAATGCGGCTCAGCAGACAGGGTCAGCCGCCGGTTCTTCTTCTGTTCCATCTGTTGCACGCCCTGGAGGGCGGGGTATTCCAGCACCGGCAGGGCGCGGTCGAGGCCGCGGTGGCGCTTCAGGATCTAGCGGTCCCTCGAACCGCATATATGTTTTGGCCAGCCGCCAGGATCAGGAGGCTTCGCCAAACGTCGTCACAGGTACATTACTGGTTTTCTCCAGATCTGTATATGCATTGATTGACCCTGGCTCTACTTTATCATATATTTCCCCGCTCGTTGCTAGTAAGATTGGGATAGTGTCTGAGCCTATAGAGCCATTTGAGGTAGCTACGCCAGTTGGGGATTTTATTGTAGCAAGACAGATCTATAGGGATTGTTCTGTGACCATTTATGATCGTACCACTAAGGCTGATTTGGTAGAGCTAGACATGTTTGAGTTTGACGTCATTATGGGTATGGACTGGTTGTCTTCCTGCTATGCTAATGTCGACTGCCAGCAAAAGGTAGTCCGTTTTCAGTTTCCAGGGGAACCAGTCATAGAGTGGTTCGGATCTACAGCATCGCCGAGGGGTAAGTTTATTTCATACCTCAAGGCTAAGAAGATGATCCAGAAGGGTTATATCTATCATTTGGTTCGTGTGCACGATACTGCCGCGGAGGTACCTACCCTTCAGTCTGTTCCGGTCGTCAGTGAGTTTCCAGATGTTTTTCCTGACGAGCTTCCTGGCCTTCCGCCTGAGCGGGAGATTGATTTTTCTATTGAGTTGATGCCAGATACGCAGCCTATATCTATTCCTCCGTACAGAATGGCACCAGCTGAGTTGAAGGAGTTGAAGGAGCAGCTGAAAGATTTGCTGGATAAGGGCTTTATTAGACCCAGCACCTCACCCTGGGGAGCGCCGGTGCTGTTTGTCAGAAAGAAAGACGGGTCATTGCGGATGTGTATCGACTACCGGCAGCTGAATAAGGTGACTGTTAAGAATAAATATCCCCTCCCCCGGATTGATGACTTGTTTGACCAGCTGCAGGGTGCTAAACACTTTTCAAAGATAGATCTGCGTTCTGGTTATCATCAGGTGCGAGTACGGGAGTCAGATATCCCGAAGACTGCCTTCAGGACTCGGTACGGGCATTATGAGTTCAGAGTTATGTCTTTCGGGCTGACTAATGCTCCAGCAGTATTTATGGATCTGATGAACCGGGTATTTCGGCCTTTCCTGGATATGTTTGTTATTGTGTTTATTGATGATATCCTGATTTACTCGCGCTCAGCCGAGGAGCATTCAAATCATTTGCGGACGGTACTTGGCATTCTCCGTCAGCAGAAGTTATATGCTAAATTTTCTAAATGCGAGTTCTGGTTGACTTCTGTGGCATTCTTGGGTCATATTGTCGGCGCAGACGGTATTCAGGTCGATACACAGAAGATTGAGGCTGTGCAGAATTGGCCCAGGCCTACTACTCCGACGGAGGTGCGCAGTTTTCTGGGATTGGCTGGGTATTATCGCAGGTTTGTGGAGGATTTCTCTTCTATTGCAGCACCACTGACGAGGCTTACCCAGAAGGCAGCAAAATTCCAGTGGTCAGATGCCTGCGAGCGCAGCTTTCAGATGCTGAAGGAGAGATTGATTTCAGCGCCAGTTCTGGCTCTTCCAGAGGGGTCTGATGGGTATGTTGTATATTGTGACGCCTCTGGTATTGGGATAGGATGTGTATTGATGCAGCACGGTCGAGTTATAGCCTATGCTTCCCGGCAGCTCAGACCGCACGAGAAGAACTATCCCACTCATGATCTTGAGTTGGCCGCGGTGATTCATGCTTTGAAGATTTGGCGGCATTATTTATATGGGGTCCACGTTGATATCTATACGGACCATAAGAGTCTCCAGTATATTTTTAAGCAGAAGGAGCTAAATTTGCGGCAGCGGAGATGGCTTGAGCTACTAAAGGATTATGACGTTGATATTCTGTACCATCCAGGGAAAGCCAACGTGGTAGCTGATGCGCTTAGCCGCAAGTCCGTAGGCAGTCTGGCTGATGTTCCATCTGATAAGAGAGATCTGGTTCGTGATATTCATCAGCTGGCCAGCCTCGGGGTCCGTTTGGCAGATTCTGGGGATTCTGGGATTTCTGTTCGCCCGATTGCTGAGTCATCTATTATTCAGGAGGTAAAGCAGCGCCAGTTTGAGGATCCTACTTTGATTCAGTACAGGGATGTGGCCCTTAATAAAGCAACGACTCAGTTCGAAATCTCGCCTGAAGGAGTATTATTGTACGACGGCAGGCTCTGTGTACCGGATGTTGCGGGCTTACGGCGGCAGATTATGGGCGAGGCCCATAATGCACGGTATTCTGTTCATCCTGGTTCCACTAAAATGTATCGGGACCTCAGGTGTTTGTATTGGTGGGACGGCATGAAGAATGATATTGCTGAGTTTGTTAGTCAGTGCCCGAACTGCCAGCAAGTTAAGATCGAGCATCAGAAGCCCGGTGGATTATTGCAGGAGATGGAAATTCCAGCCTGGAAATGGGAGATGATTAATATGGATTTTGTTGTTGGATTACCGCGCACTCCACGCAGGTACGACTCTATCTGGGTTGTTGTTGACAGGCTGACGAAATCAGCTCATTTCCTTCCGGTTCGGACTACTTATTCGGCTGAGGACTATGCCAGATTGTATATCAGAGAGATAGTCAGACTTCACGGAGTCCCGATATCTATTATTACTGACCGAGGTACCCAGTTTACAGCAAATTTCTGGAGGTCATTTCAGGAGGGATTAGGGACTCAGGTGAGTCTCAGTACAGCTTTTCACCCTCAGTCCGACGGGCAGGCCGAGCGCACTATTCAGACGCTCGAAGATATGTTGCGGGCCTGCGTTATTGATTTCAGGGGCAGCTGGGATGATCATTTGCCGCTTATTGAGTTTGCCTATAATAACAGTTATCACTCCAGCATTCAGATGGCTCCGTACGAGGCCCTTTATGGCAGGAGATGCAGATCTCCTATTGGCTGGTTTGACGTGGGCGAGACTAAGTTGATTGGGCCAGATGTAATCCAGGAGGCTGTAGATAAGGTAAAGCTTATTCGAGAACGATTATTGGCTGCTCAGAGTCGACAGAAAGCTTATGCAGATAGACGACGTCGACCGCTAGAGTTCCGGATTGGCGACTGGGTATTCCTGAAGGTGTCGCCCATGAAGGGTGTCATGAGATTCGGTAAAAAGGGTAAGTTGAGCCCCCGGTACATTGGACCGTATCAGATCGTGCGAAAGATAGGCGAGGTCGCCTATGAGCTGGACTTACCATCCGACTTGGAGGCCGTACACCCGGTGTTTCATGTGTCTATGTTGCGGAAATGCATTGGTGATCCTGCCAGGATATTCCCAGTTGACGACATTCAGGTGACGGAGCAGTTATCTTATGACGAGCAGCCTGTATCTATTCTGGATCGACAGGTGCGGAGACTACGCACTAAAGAAGTGCCCTCTGTCAAAGTCCTGTGGCGCAACAATAATCGGGAGGAGATGACTTGGGAGGCGGAGGACGAGATGAAGAAGAGATATCCCCACTTGTTTCCGACATCCGCAGGTAATCTAATTCCTTTTTCAGTTTGTTGTGTTGATTGATAAAATGAATTATGTATGTCATCATTAAAAAGGGACACTCCTGCCTTGATCATAAGACCTTATAAGACTAATCTAACATTCGGGGACGAATGTTCTTAAGGGGGGGAGAATGTTATGTCCCACGTTTTCGCATAATTGCAAATCGGGAAATAGCTATGACTCGGGTGTTAGAAGGACATAAATTAATTTGTGGGGATATGACTATGTTGGTTATGGAATTATTAATGTCAAGACCTCGGGGAAGGCCGAGGGTAAATTTGGAATTTCGGAAATTAGTTTCGGGAATTACAAAACGGGGCGTTTTATGAATTGGGCCAAGAAAAAAATATAACAAAATGAGGCCCAACAAGTTGAAGGGTGGCCGGCCTTGTCAAGGCCCAAACCCACCATTTTAATGTCATGTGCTATGCACATGACTACTAATGGATATATATCACTATGCCATACTTAGAATTTTCATTAAATCAACAAAAAATTCAAGAACACCAAACACAAAGGATTCGGCCGAGAATAGAAAGGAAAAAAAAAAAATTATCCAAGCCTTGGTTGTGATCCAAAAATCCTAATCTCCACATAGTTGTGAAGTACTCAAGGCCCTCTTCAACGGGGTATAATTAGTTTGGCACAAGGATTTCGTTTGTGACAAGTCGGGGTTTCAAGAAAAGGTGAGAATTCTTACCCTTTTATGTTATAGAATTGCTATGAATGTGTTAAGGATTGGAAGTAGACGAGAATCCCGTAGTTTAGACGTAAATAGAAAGTCGTGGGTGTGTGTTTGTAGTGTGTTTGGCCGTGAGCCATAGATAGGGAAATTGGTGTGAATTAATCTTGTCTAAGTTGGTAGAATGTGTTGTTGTGGCCCTTATATCGTAAATGATTAATTGGTGAATGAAATTGGCATTGAAAATTGATTTTGAATATTATCGGAAAGCGTATACCTTCGGTATCTTTATGTATATCAATGTATATCTTGGGTGTTATAGACTTTAGATATGAATCTATATCGATGTTGATGAATTCGGAATGAAACGACGTGAGTTAGAATGTTCGTAGTGCATTTTAGATGTTTTGAAGAATTTGGGAAAATAATGGATTTTTATGCAATTTCGTGTATGGCATGGTTTGTAATTAGAATGGGATTATACAAGTTTGAATGTGGGAATGCATACCATTATGTAGATATAGAATTGGAGTTGTGAAAGTTTGAATGGAAGTTGCCAACTTTAGAAATCATGTAGAACTTTAAAGCTAGAATGGTTTGATTGTTGTTTGGTTTGGTTGTTGATGTGTGGGCTGTTGTGATTGGTTAATTTGAGCCGAGTTATGCCTCGGGGATGTTAGATTTATAGGGGAAATGCTGCCGAAATTTCGGTAGGCAAATATGGAGTTAAAGGCATTTTTGAGCCTAAGGATCTCATTTGGTAACTTTGACCATTTGCAGATTTTTGACGAAACGGGACGGGACTTTTGGAAGAGCTTACGACGTCTGTGAGGTATGTAAAGCCTCCCACTCTTTCATTTGGCATATCTTAGTGTGTCAGTCAAATATGAGACCTTCCGGAGCATTTCTGCTCCTCGAAACCCGACCCACAGAAAGGTTACTATTCATTCAATTCTATTGAAGCCTAAAGGCTCCAATTTGGCTAGAATGCCACTATTCGTCCGAAACCTATCGAAATGTGGTCGGGTAACCTAGAAATGATTATGTATGACCCTTGGCATATAACTGCTCGTAAAAATATGTTCGTCACCTCACTTCGACCCGAGGTGGTCCGCTACCCCAAAATGCCCGATTTGCCCTTCGGGCCACCTTTGAGAATAAAGTTGAAAGTACCACTTCAGATCTTTGGAACATCCTCCTACGGGGTATGTTTGGACTATTCGATGCGCTAATCTATGTTCCGAACTATATGGACCATTTTGGGAACGTTTTGCAAAATGAAACTTTATGTCGGCTAAGTATTCGACTATTTTGTATTCTAAAATGACTTATGAGTTCACTTTGCTTTGAAAGACTATTTTGAAATACGATTTGCATTTGCTTGCTCACGACTCCGCTCGTGCCTTAATATGACTTCGTTCGCCGGTTCCCGGGCCGGTTTTGATTCGTGCGCTGTATGATGAATTCGGTCGTATGCTGTGTTACGGTTTCCGAGGCTTCGCCATAGGGCCCGGTTCCGTTTGGAGTTATGCTGTGATATGGCTCGGGACGCGATATGCTCACCGATGATTATGATTATGTTCGGAGATGTACGGAGATTTGAAACCTTCTGGTGTTATGCTGTGTGTGGCGCCAGCGTCGGAGTGGCGACCACATTCTTAAGCGTTTGCATGATTTCGTTTGCATCAAATATATGTATATGATTTCGATACAGATTTTGACATACCAGTTTGTACCCCACTTTGACATTTGATTTGCTTTCGATTTTGATCCATAATTCTGTACTCCGTGCTTTACATGCTCAGTACATATTTCGTACTGACCCCCTCTCTCCGGGGGCTGCGTTTTATGCCCGCAGGTGCAGACATCGGTGATCCTCCGCAGTAGGCTTCACTTCTTGCTTTTCGGAGTACTCTTACTTGGTCCGGAGTCCACTTTTGGTACAGACTCCTTTACTCTGTATATGTTTTGTATATTTGACAGTTTGGGTACGGCGAGGCCCTGTCTCGCCATATGTTATGTTTTGAATTCGTAGAGGCCTGTAGTCATCTTTGTGGGGCGAGGGTCCTATGTGTATGTTGTTTGATTTTGCTTTCGGGTCTTACAGCGGTCTGTTTGATATGATGGCCCCAAATGGCCCTTCTGTATATATATTTGTATTTTGACCGGCGATGTCTATTCCGCCGCTTTGTTTGAGTATGATTTGATATGACCGCTTAAGACATATTTTCGATGTAAATTATGTTTGATTTAACTTCTTGAAAATTCTGAAATAAGTTTGGATTCGGAAACGATGATGTGATTTGGTCTGGGCACCCAGGTAGGGTGCCAGTCGCGGCCCACGGGGCTGGGTCGTGACAGGAATCATCTAACACCTAAAATTCATTTGGAACCTCCTAGACAGAAACCAAATAAACATTTCAATCATAAAACACGTTACGGACCTGTATGCGCACTCGGAATTCCCAAAAGAGGTCACATTGACCAGCTGTTGACCATGGTCAACTCCAATTCTCTTAGCAGTCAAAATTCCAACCAAAGGTCAAAAATACCCCTGATTCCCTCGCGAACCGAACTAACTACTGAACTAAGCCATAATCGACATTCCTGACCTAATGGAATCGATGAAAATTTCACAAAGACTCATTTACCCCCGATGTTCACTTTGGTCAACTTATTCCTCAAGGATTTCCAAAAACTCCTTTTCTTACCTAAAAACTCACCTAAAAGCCTAGGGAATCGGACCACCCATCTCCACAAATCAAATTGGTATTCCATACGATCAGTTATCTAACCTATTGTGCACCAGATTTTTGCATATAGGATAGAACATGTTACCTTACCTGTTCCAAACTAGTGGTTGCAGAATAGTAAAAAACAGAGTAGTAAGGACACACCAATTCTTTACATAGAAACCACCCCCTCACAGGGGTGGAAAAACCACGACCTACATCTCTGTAGGATTTTTCTCAAAATCCACTACAGCTGTGACCCTTTGGAAATTCAAGTTACAAACTCTGTAACCTAGGAACTAAACTCTAATTCCTATCTCGCAAATCTCCCTTGACTAATGAGCCCACTTTAAGTTATCCCAACTTGAAGTTGAATTTGACTAACGTTTATACCTAGAATAAATGCTTCTACGAAAGCTGATAAAGCTACAACTCGATGAACAATCCTAATACAAGAATCTAGACTCAAGACTGTAAAACATAAACTCTGTAGAACAGGTTCTTCAATCTTCTTCGTTGTATCAGGGTGTACTTCAATAATCAGAATTCTCTCAAATATTGCGTTGACAATGTTTGCTCAAACTCTGATTTTTCTCTTTTTGTGAGTGCATAAATTTTCTTCATGGCATGACTTGAATATATATAGCATTAGGTTTGGATCAAGTTAGATGAATTTAATCCCTACATAGTACGACCCATTATGAGAGTTAGAGTTTGAGTTGACCTGGGATTCTTTCTCTCATGCAGCTTCAGTGTCCTCATAGGAAACTGAAGTATCTTGATAATTATGGCAAGAAATCTTGCTAACTTGTCTGCCACGTCTTTACCATAAAACACAAATCCTACTCTCAGTAGGACTCTAAGCTCGAACGTGTTCTTGGACCTATTTCAAGCACCTGGTTCTTCCTTCTCTAAATCTTCTCTGTGTATGATATGGACATGTTCATAGACCTATTTCATTTACCCTTGTGTTGTAACAGTCTCTAATCTATTCACTACACCTGTATCTCCGATAGAAAATGTTTATAGACCTAGTTTACTGGCCTTGTTCATTTATTTGTCAATCATCAAAACCACATGATTTATGCCAACAAATTCTCCCTTTTTGATGATGGAAAACTCATGCTTTTAAGCAAGTGTGTAACCTATTCCAAACATCGCACAATCTAAAAAATAAACATCACAATATGATTAAAACAAGTCAATGTATATGAGTCATAAGCATTACACGGTACATCTTCCCCTTTTGGCATCATTAAAAAGTTGTCTCAATTCAGTAAAATATTAATTACAACTTGCAATAAAAAACTCAAGGGCCACTAGGCTATCACATATACACCAAATAGAAGCATTAGATGAATTTATATCTTCTTGAATATTTTAAGCACATAAATAGCACAGAAGTAGAAGAGAGCAAAACAGTTTTCATTAGAAGATATGCATCATCGAACCATAGTCTTTAAATAGAAAATAGATTGGTCAAGCACTTATAAATATTTAGATAGACACAAGGACTAGGAATCAGAAAATAGATATGCTAAGGAGGACTATGAGGAAGTTTTGGAGCAAGATGAGGGATCTTTGGTAAGGGATTTAACTAGTTCTTGTATACCCTTGATGTTGTCTTCCCTCTCATTGTCTAATGCCACCTGCAGACTTACAATCTGAGCATTCAACTCCTTTTGCTCAAGATCATACTTGACATGAAGTTGATCCATATTTTGCCGATTTGAACCTTAAGTGCTGCAATCTCAGCCTCCCAGGCTGAAATTTGATCCAGTAAGATTTGTCGCTTAGCCTCATTTCCTTCATTTAGATCAGGTTGACCAACCAGTTCCATGATCCCAATAACACCCTTTGAGTTTTGATACTGCCAGACCTTAACAGGCACTTGGAAATACTCAAATATATCAGCCATCCAGAATACGTATATGTTACAGTTCACTTTTACGCGGGTGCATAAAAATACTAAGAGGTTGATGGTGCTCGAATTGGATTTCATATTTTTGGTGTTGCCACCTAATTTTATAATGGAAATTAGGAAAACCGGGTAAAAAGGGTTTATCAAACAGGAGAAAAATTCTTTTAAATCAAAGTTCGAGGTAAGGGTTCTGGTGATCCCCTAGGGAAGGTTTTAAACACCCTAGTATTAAGGATCCATAGAATATGATTGACCTATGAGGTTCAATGTGTGATTATTGAAATTATTTGCTTAAAATATTTTCTTTATCGCAAAAGTGTCATGCTTATCATAAATTCAAATTTCCAACAAAAATGTCCCCTTAAAAGCGATTTTGGTTTCAAAATTCATATAAGTGTTCAGCTCACTTCATTTTCGGACCAAGACACACTAGGGATTTCTCCCAAGTAGAGTCGCTACTATTTTGGTCCTAATGGGATAAGTTAAGTTCTTATAAGTTTTTATTACTTATATATAGGGAAAGTAAGTGGAGTATATCTCTTTTATAATAATTATATAGGTATGTAAAGAGTTTATTAAATGTCCAGTTGTTAGTCCATTAAAGCTCATAATCGACTATATTCCACTTTCTAAAGCCATCTTATCTCAAATCGGTCCAAATATAATTCCTCTTCTTTTTGTCCCTTTAAGTTTGTGATTTTAGCCCAAAAAAGCTTTGTTCTTTTTTCTGAAAATTGTCTTAAGTCCAAGCAAGTTATAAAAGGATCCAATTTGCTCGGTGAAAGTTCTGATGTCTTATTTTCCATTTCTTATCAATCTTAATTCTGCAAATATGTCTTGTGTCCAAATCATTTTGAGGTTCAATTTCCAGTCCCATTCTCGTCACGACCCAAAGGGAAAAAATAATTTATAAAAAATGGTTCAAAGTGGGTTTACAGCCCAAAATTAATTTAATCCTTTATTCATTCCATTTCCATATTTCACAAGGGGCGAAAGGCCCAAAAATACAACTTAGTACCATTTTTCAAAAATTATTTAGGCTTAACCACATATCCAAACCAGTTTTAGACTTGAAGAAGCTTATAGAAAGTTAAGTACCGATTTCATGCAAGTGTTGGAGTTTAAGCGAATTTAAAAATCATTTATGCGACTTCCTAATAATACTAACGTATTTCCTAAGTTCTAAGCATATAAAGGGTTTCAATATTTATAAGTATATTTACATAGACAAGTGAATACATCAAATAAATATGAAAAGTAAAGAGAAGTTTAGGCTGGTGGGCCTACCTATGCCCACCAGTTGCCTATTTTCACCCATAGGTGGGCCTTTAATAGATTAGCTTCCTTATTTCTCTTCGGACTCGATCAAGCAATAAGAGTTGAGCCTCAGGCCCAATCGATTTCAAACAGAAGGAAATGGCCCAAGTGGCCTTGGTATTTTCTAAATGCAACACAAAGCGGAAAAAGAAGGTAATGGATTAGAGAGGCATCTAGAACTTAACCACTTATTTAATATAAAGTAATCATACATGTATGCTAATTACCTAAGTAGACATGCAACAAAAATACACACACATTCAAAAGAGATACTCAGCCCAGATATCAACACAAAAGGAAGTCTAACAAGGCAGGCCCAGTTTTGTAGTAATTAACAGAAGATGTGACCCAAATGCAAAACAAAAACACTCAAACCATGAAAGAAAGGCCCAACATATCAAACAGACAACGAACCAAGCCCAAATCGTATTACTATGATGCACAAGATATAATTCAGAACAAACATGCCAAACTTGAACAATATTTCTAATCTTTTACACATGCAGGATTCCTCAGCAGACTAAAAGGACACAGAGTAAACTATCATGGACAAATTTTTATGAAACCTTATGTCATGAAGAGGATGAAACTGTTAATAGGTTGACAGGTCTAATGCACACTAACACAGATCCAACACGGTGTTAGATAGACAAAGATCATACACACAACTGGCAAACTATGTCAAAATAGGCAAAATTCATGGTCAGGCCCCTATATGCAAATCTAAACTTCACTACAGCTTTCCAAACACAGAGCCATCATACTATTATCATGTGATAATACCATCAGAGTTAAAATAAATGTTCATAGGCTTAAAACAGACTCAAACAGACAAGTAATGTTGCACAGGAGTACTATTTCAACAAATAAAGATACTTGGTCAAGTGTAGAAAAGATACGCTATAGTCAACTTAGATGACTGATCTTAACATAGCATATTTGGTCATAGCGTGGGCATATATATACTAAACTTCAGGTCTATAGTCTCAAAATCCAAGTTGGAACATGCTCTTCAAACCATCACATAACTACTTAAGCATTTTTATCTAAATAATGCATAAAAGCACTTAACATGACATCAAACTGAGTCTAGATTGGCTGGGTCTCTTTTTTAAACTAAACTCTTGAGCTTACATGATCTTGCCACCGTTAAACATGCCATATATAACTATCAACCACTATAAGTTTAACTCTAATCTCAAATTAGACAAGGATTTCCTTTTAATCATGCTGTATTACATCAGGTTTAACTAAATCAAAAAAGACCTCATGCTAGTCACTGATGACTCATAGTCCATTTAGCTAATATGAAGCCAGCTAATCATGGACATATGAACATATCAGCCAGCTGATGCACCGATATATTAAATATAAACATGTAAGTAGACTATACAAGCTTATTTAGAGCATAAAACTAAGCGTAAGCAAGAAGGATAGTATCTAAACATGGTTTTAAAACTAAGTTAACACCAAAACAAGATTTAGTCCAATATGATAAAGACTCAACTATCAACTAAACAACAGAGTAAATCAAAGCTAACTAGAGGAAACTGAGACAGGAAGCTAGCACTTATAAATACGACTAAACAAGATTTAAACGTGGATAAATATGCCTAAACTAGTAACTAATGAACATAACTAAGCATGAATAACCATTAACACATATAAACTAGTAATTAACACCACTAACAATTTATCATACACAAGCACCTAGCAAATAAAATACAAAAATAGCTAAAAAGGATGGACTTGAAGACTCTTTTCTTCTCCACCCGAACTCAGCCACATACAAGGAAAGAAATTAATTTTTTAAAACTTTAACTAAATCGAATAATTAAAGGTCTCAAAAATAGAAACCCTACGTAATTTGATTTTTTTGAGTATATTTCTGATATTTCAATCTGCTCAAAGGTTTGTGTAACAATGTGAATTGGGGGTTCTATAAATAGAACTCAAAAATCTCAAAACCCTAGCTCATTTTTTATGTGGGAGTTTGACAATTTGAGAATTGTAAATCTCAAATCCACATCCAATGGCTGAGAATAGATCATACAAGCAAATAAAGGGTCGGATTTGACTCAGAATTGGTCAATCAGTGGGGTTTTTCATGAACCAATAAAAATCATTGATTCCAACGAATACAACAAAACCCATTAAGGTTTCTTAGTCTTATGACTATTGAACAATAGCAGAAAAGCAAAGAAAGGGAGGATTAATACCTCGTTGGTTGTGATATGGTGGAGAGAAGAGGCTGTTACATCCCGTGTTTTCATGCATTGGAAAGCATGCGAGTTAAACGACATTAGTAACGGAAGCGAGGTTATCTCTCAATCTTATAGGTGGCTAGAGTGATGGTACAAATATATTCAAAGGATTAGAAATCAAATGAATCAGATAAAATAAGTTTCATCAAGGTTCGAAATTTATTTAAATGAAATACAGTCCAAGATATAATAATTCGTATTTTTGGACTAGGAAAATTGAATTGTCCAACATGAGAAAATTTACCCGAGCCCGGAGAAATTAGTCATATTCAAGCATGAAAAGCAATAACTTTGTGTATATAAGGAATGAAGTCCCGAAACGGTTTAAGACGAAAACGTGTGACGACGGTGATTGAAAATAATATTTTGCGTGTACCAAAATGGGTTATGGACTAGTGCTATGTCACATAAATAATTGACAAGTGGCGCAAGTGGGATATGCATAAGTGGAGTATACATGTACAAAAGAATAAGGTAATGAAAACACATTTGATGACAAAATGAATTTAAGTATACATGTGCAGCTACATGGACTACACATATCATATACATTTGATGACAAAATGAAAAAGGGCCCAACAAATGACATATGTCTACAGTGGAGGGCCCCTCATAAAACACTTATTTGTTGACTTCTTATCTAGATAAATAGGATGCTTCATACATATTGCATAACATCCAAAATGGAGGATAATTTCATTACAAATGTGAGCAGCAACGTTTTGGAAACATTTTGGTATATATATATATATATATAGATATTCTTTCAACATGTAGAGAAAGGGGCAGCAACGTGGGGAGGAAAAAATGAATCTCTTTCACAGAGGCAAAAAAACGTGAAGAATGATATAGAGATTATACCCACGTTGGTTTCCTCCAGATCCTAGCAAATTGGAAAATTTCTTCGTAATGAAGTAAGGTGGAAGAAGAGTATTTCTTGGCATATAAGGTAATAATTATCCTCTCCTAAGTATACTTAAATTCATTGAAGTCATAGCTAAATTGTGGGATGAGAAATACGAAAATTATACCGTAAATCGTGTTTGATGTTGTTGTTGGCTTATGGGCTGTTTTGTGGATTATGTAGATGTTGTTATGGATGGAAATTATTGTAAATAGCATGAATAATACGTTCTTGATGTTGCTATATATGTCTATTTGTTTATAAAGAGAATCGATGGAAAATTTATCAATATAGATTTGGACTAAAACTCGAGGAAAGAGATTTTGTGTTCTTGAATTAGTTGAAAAGGGATTAAGAGAGATTATTGGGTTGTTGTTGGTATTGTTGTGATAATCGGAGATTAACTGTATGTTCGAGTTAGGCGAGTTATATAGAGGAAATGTTGCCCGATTTCCGTTAAGTCCTTAACTAGTCAAAAGACTAATCAAGAGGTATGAACTAAGAAGTGATTCCCATAAGTAATTGGTGGTAGATTTATAAGTTTGGGAAGTCGTAGTTTATTAACAATAGTGTTAATTTCATATTAAATAGGCTAAAGGAGCGACAAAGCAAGATTGGTTACGGTTGATCTACGACAGGTATGTAAAGTTATCCTTTCTTTCTTTTGGCATGATCTTTATGAAACAACCAAACGACGTGTATATGATTCCAAATAAGTTCCTATTCTTAGAGCCACTAGGATGGCTAATGTTCTTGATTTCCAGAAGATATTTCATTATGTCTTGATATGTGTATATGATCCCAGAAGTTCCATTTTGATATAATCCATAGTGACATTTGAAAGGTACTTGATGTGACTATTGTCTTGATTTCCAAATGGCAGTTCGTTTTGATTACTCTATTGAGTGTCAGATATGATTTAGTTTGTATATGGTTGCTCACTACTCTGCTCGTGCATGCCTCAATATGTCTTTCACAGAGTCTCGGGCCGGGTATGTTTTCGTGCATAGTTTCATTGTATTGTTCACCGAGTCCCTCACTAGAGGGCCGGGTACGGTATATATATATATATATATATATATATATGATGATATGATGATGTGATTATGGCGCCAAGGATGGCATATGATGACTTTATTCACCGAGTCCCATAATAGGCCGGGTATGATATATGATAGTGACATGCATGATTTACATTTCTTAAGGCAAGTGTAATGGTATCTTTGGTTGACATACTTGTCTCCTGTAATCTTTATTTCAATGATGACCCTCTTTATTGTATTTCATGCTTTATATACTCAGTACATATCTCGTACTGACCCCCTTTCTTCGGGGGGCTGCGTTTCATGCCCGCAGGTACAGATACTCGATTTGGCGACCCTCTAGCTTAGGACTTCTACTCAGTTGTCTTGGAGAGATCCATTGTTTCGGAGCCTACACTTTTGGTACATATCCTTTTTGATGTATATATATGTTTACCCAGGGGTACGGCGGGGCCCTGTCCCGTCATATTTCACTATCGATACTGTTAGAGGTCTGTAGACATATGTGTGGGTTGTGTATAAGTTCTGTTCAGCTGTGTATATACGATGTGCTATGGATATGTTCGTCTGTAGTGGCGGCCTTGTCGGCTTGCGTATGGTATTGATATGTAGTGGCAGCCTTGTCGGCTTGCGTACCATATTGACATGTAGCGGCAGCCTTGTCGGCTTGCGCATCATATTATGTATTGATTAGTTGTGACTCCTCAGGAGACAGATTATCTGAATATATATATATATATGATAACGTTATGAACCTTTGGAGTTCTTTTGCAAGTTTCCATATTGTTCTCAGATTCAGTTTGACTATATTTAACAGGTACGTATACGAGTGTCCAGCTCGGGCACTAGTCATGGCCCACGGGGTTGGGTCGTGACAGAGGAAAAGCATTAAATGCTTGACTCAAATGGGTGAACCACCTCTTTTAAAAAGTGTTTAATTTTTCCCAAAAAATTCATTTCATTTCATTCATATTGTTACACCTCGGGAAATTTCGCACTGCCAAGGTCGTAGACAACTTAGTATGGGCTTGAGGAAGAGTAAAGTTATGCTAGGATTAAGGATAAAGTTTATATTATAAGAGTGTAATAATATGTATATATGATATGTGGAAACCATATGGGGTGAATCGATTCATATGTCACTTGACGAAAAGCCCTCGTTACTGTAAGCCAAGTGGGGCCCACACATTGGTAGTTTTATAAAGGACATATGAAGAGATATGTGAGTAGTACATGGGAATTTGAGCAAGTCCTAAGAAGGGCCCTTAAGCCAAATATGGGCGTAACCCCTCCAAAAGGACAATTTAAGGGAACATTTTCGGATGATCTGACTAGAAGAGGCCAAAACGCCATTACAAGCTTGGACTTTGGAAAAGCACAAAAAACGAAAGTTGTAGATAATTGAATTAGCTTTCCAACCATAGACCGTGGGCCCTCATACAATATCAGGATCAAGAGTTATGACATTTTTACTGAACGAACGCGCAGTCAGAAAAATTAAGGCTGCGCGAATGCGCCCAAACGGGGCGCGATCGCGCTGATTGAATTTTAAGTTGGTCCAGGCAGAACCTGGACTGCTATTTAAAGGGGATTACCCCTTATTTTCCTCAACAAAACCTCAAATCATCTCCAAAAATCTGGAGAATTCTCCCCAAACCCCTAAGCCAAATTTTAAGCCTAAACCAGCTATAATTTTTGAATTCCGGTCAAGACAGCGTATAGTTGTGATTACAAAATCATATAGCGATATGGTTTGTTCAATTAAAGGTGGGAAAAAGTGAATATATAGCAATATTACCAAGAGTATTGAAAATCCATAAAAGTGATGATAATCATAAAGATGATAGGAATGATTAAAGGGGATGAATAAGACTTACCTCTCAAGAGTATTCTTGCCCTAGCTTGGAATTTCATCCTAGGTGCTTGTGGGGAATTGTGTTGGAGTTTTATGAATAAAGAATATAGGTCTAAGTCTTTTAAAAACAGGCTACTGTTTTCCGCCGACCGCCACAGCAGTCATTTCGTCGCTATAGCAGTCCCGCTATAGCGGACCAAGTGAAAACTGACCTCCACCACAGCGGCCACATGGGAAGTGGTTGACCGCTGGCTGCGATGAACACACCGCCACAGCAGTGCCATTTGGGAAGTGAGCTCGACTTTTGCGCAGTTTTCCACCCATTCACTCAACAACTCTTCCGAGGCCTCACAAACACAAACCAAACATGCACATCGGCATAAAAACATCATACGAATCCACTCATGGTCTTGGAATTCCCAACGGAGTTCTAATTTCCGATGTCACACACCCCCCCCCCCCCCCGACGGACTCAACAAAACCAAACAACAATTACAAACAAGGAAAGTTTCAGTTCTTAGATCGAGTTTCTATTAGCTCGTTCTACCATTGGAAAAGGTTCTATTTGGTGGGGTGATCCTACATTTCCCATAATGACTGGAAGGGTCGTTACACTAGATACCAATTAAAACATCGTTCGTCCCTAAACGGACAAGGATGAGGAATCTAGAAAAAGCTACCTGACTCGGCGAAAAGATGAGGATACTTGCTACGTATATCAAATTTTGTTTGCCAAATAGCTTCCTCTACTGAACAATTCTTCCACTGAACTTTCACGGAGGCTATTTTCTTAGACCTCAACTTGCGAACATCCCTATCTAAGATAGCGACAGGCTCTTCCTCATAAGTTAAATTCTTATCTAACAAAATCAAATCCTAACGGATTAAGTACGAACCATCGCCGTGGTACCTTTTCAACATTGAAATATGAAATATCGGATGAACGCCTGATAGGCCCGGTGGTAAAGACAACTTGTAAGCTACCTCCCCCACACGCTTGAGGATTTCAAACGGCCTAATGTACCTCGGGCTGAGCATGGGCTTTTTCCCAAACCTCATCACACCCTTCATGGGTGAGACCTCCAACAACACTTCCTCTCCCTCTCCAAACTCAAGATCTCAGACTTTACAGACCGCATACTCCTTTTGCCTACTTTGCGCTGCCAAAAGCTTGTCTTGAATCACCTTTACCTTCTCTAGGGACTCTCTCAGAAGATCGGTACCCCAAGGTCTCACCTCGAACGCATCAAACCATCCAATAGGAGACCTACACTTCCTTCCATACAACGCCTCAAATGGGGCCATATCAATGCTCCAGTGGTAGCTATTATTGTATGTGAATTCGGCCAAAGGAAAAAATTATCCCAATGCCACCAAAGTCTATCACAAAAACACAAAGCATATCTTCAAGAACCTAAATAGTCCGCTCAGACTGCCCGTCAGTCTGATGGTGGAAAGGTATACTACAATCCAACTTTGTACCTAACTCCTCGTACAAACACTCCAAAAACCTGGACGTGAACGTTGTGCCCCTGTCGGACACAATGGAGATAGGAACCCGGTGAAGCCTAAACACCTCACAAATGTAGATTTTAGCCAATTTCTCCGCATCATAAGTTATCTTCACCGGAATAAAGTGGGAAAACTTAGTCAATAATGACCTAGATAGAGTCAAACTTCCCTAGCGTCTTCGGAAGACCACTCACGAAATCCATAGCTATTTTTTCCCACTTCCACTCAGGAATAGGCATCCTCTAAAGTGTACCCCTAGGTTTCTGATACTCATACTTCACCTGTTGGCAATTCAGACACTGAGCGACAAACTCTACTATATCACGCTTTATCCTAGTCCACCAGTAATGTTGTCTCAAATCGCGATACATCTTAGTAGCGCCAGGATGAATAGAACACCTCGAACTATGAGCCTCTGTCAGAATGGTCCTGATTAAATCGCCCACATGTGGTACGCATACTCGCCCTTTAATTCGCAGCACACCCTCCTCATCGATCACGGCCTCTTTGGCCTCACCACACAACACCTTGTCAAGTATTATGGACAACTTAGCATCCTCAAACTGTTTGGCCTTGATCTGTTCTAAAAACGATGACCGAGCCTCAACACAAGACAACACCCCGCCTGTACTAGAAATATCCTGCCTCATCAAACTGTTAGCCAGAGTCTAAACCTCTCTAGCTAACGGATGCTCCGTAGAAATCAAACGAGCCAGACTTCTCATACTAGCCGACTTCCTACTCAACGCGCCAGCCACTATATTTGCCTTACCAGGATGATACAAGATGGTGATGTCATAATCTTTCAGTAGTTCCATCCATCTCCGCTGCCTAAAGTTCAGATCTCTCTAAGTGGACACATGCTGCAAACTGCGATGGTCAGTGTATACCTCACAATGGACACCATACAAGTAGTGCTTGTAGATTTTCAATGCAAACACCACCGCTGACAACTCTAAATCATGAGTAGGATAGTTCTTCTCATTCACTTTCAACTGTCGAGGAGCATAGGCAATCACTTTCTTTTCCTACATCAAAACAGCACCCAAACCAGAACGTGAAGCATCACAATAAATAACAAAATCCTTGCCCTCCACGGGAAATGCTAGAATAGGTGTTGTAGTCAGCAACGTCTTGAGCTTTTGAAAGCTCTCCTCACATTCGTCGGACCTCTGAAACGGTACCACTTTCTGAGTCAAGCGAGTCAAATGAGAAGCAAAAGAGGAAAACTCTTTCACAAATCGATGATAGTAGCTAACCAAACCCATGAAACTACGAATCTAGATCACTGATGTGGGCCTAGCCCATTCCCTGACTGCCTTATTTTTTTGCGAATCCATCATGATACCTTCCTTTGAAATTACATGCTCCAAGAAGGACACAAAAGACAACCAGAATTCACACTTGGAGAACTTAGCATAAAACTCCTTCTCCTGCAATACGCCAAGAGCAATCCTCAAATGTTTCTTATGCTCCTCCTTACTTCTAGAGTACACCAGGATGTCATCAATGAACACTATCATGAAAGTGTCTAAAAAGGGCTTAAACACACTGTTCATCAAATCCATGAATGCAGCTGGGGTATTAGTAAGTCAGAAAGACATAACCAAGAACTCATAGTGTCCATACCTGGTCCGAAAAGATGTTTCAGGAACATCATATGCCTAAATCTTCAATTGGTGATACCCTAACCTTAAGTCAATCTTAGAGAACACAGAAGCTCTTTGTAACTAATTAAACAAGTCATCAATACAAGGAATGGGGTACTTGTTTCGGATAATTACCTTATTCAGTTAACGGTAATCAATACACATACGCATAGACCCATCCTTCTTCTTAACAAACATCATAGGAGCACCCCAAGGAAAGGTACTAGGGCGAATAAACCCCTTACTCAAAAGATCTTGCAACTGCTCTTTCAATTTTTGGAGTTCTACTGGCGCCATCCTATAAGGTGGGATAGAGATAGGACAAGTCCTTTGGTCTAAATCAATCCAAAAATCAATGTCTCGATCAGGTGGTATACCAGGCAAGTTCGCGGGAAACATATCTACAAACTCGCGTACCACTGGAACCGAATCAAAAGATGGAGTATCTGCACTAGTGTCACGAATATGTGCCAAATAAGCTAGACAACCCTTCTTTACTATCTTCCTAGCACGAACAAATGAGATAACTTTCTTCGGGAAGGGACTAAGGTTATCCTTCCACTCAATTCTTGGTGCCCCGGGCATAGCTAAGGTAATAGTCTTAGAGGGACAATCAAGAACGGTATAATGCGGGGACAACCAACTCATGCCCAAAATAATATCAAAATCTACTATATCTAGGATCATAAAATCCACCCAAGTACTAGACCCCATAAAAGTAATCGCACAAAAAGGGTAGACGTTATCCACCACCACAGAATTCCCAACCGGAGTAGATACATAAATAGGGGCATCAAGGGTATCACACATCATATCGAGGCCCACAACAAAATATGCAGACACATAAGGAAAAGTAGAGTCCAGATCAAATAAAACAGAAGCCATCTGGTCATAAACTGAGATAGTACATATGATAACAGCATCGGAGGCCTCAGCCTCGGGTCTAACTAGGAAAGCATACAAATGACCGCGCCCTCCTGTAGCCTGTGAACCAACGCAATTACCATGACCAGTCTGAGCCCCGCCCCTGCCGGGCTACTATCCGCCTCTACCTGCCTGAGGATCTCCTCGGTTAGGCTGGACACCACCCCTACCCACTGTATGGCCGCCCTGCTCTGCCAATGCGCGATTCTTGCCCCTCTATCTTGCGCAAATAGAGCTCGGGGAGTCTGATACTGAGTCTAGGGCAATACCTCTTAATATTACCTATCTCACCACACTCGTAACATGCACGGTCCAGCGTAGGTCGTTGAACAGAAGCTAATGAAGCAGTATAGTCTCCATGCCGATGGGAAGCTTGATAATTTGCCCCTGATGGGCCCCCAACTGACACCTGCATCGTCGACTAAACCGGACGCCCTGAATGTACCTGCGAACTCTAACCCATCGAGGAGTTGCTGAAAACCCCACCCCTTCGGGCCTTCTTCTCTACATGCTTCGTATGACTTTCCGGCTTAATGCCCTCAACAACATGGATATGCTCCACTACCTCCTGGAATGAAGCCCCAGTAACTACAAGCTGAAGAGCTGAGAGCTGAAGTCCAGTGTTCAACCCCTTCATGAAACGCTTGATCCTCTCCCCCTCAGTAGGCAGTAACTGAAGAGCATAACTGGAGAAGGAGTGAAAACGGGACTCGTACACAACAACAGTCGAGTTGCCCTGATTAATGTTAGCAAACTCATCCTTCCTCCGATCCCTCATAGTACGCGGAACATACTTATCCAAAAACACATAATAGAACTGAACCCAAGTCAACGGAGGAGACCTAGCTGGCCTATACTCCACATATGCCCTCCACCATAGCTTGGCATCACCCAAGAAATGGAAGGTCACAAACTCTACACCGTACTTGTCCACATCCCCCATCTTATGGAGCCTCTCGTGACAGTCTATGATGAACTCATATGCATCCTCTGACTCAGTACCATAGAACATCGGAGGCTTCATTTTAGTGAACCTCCAAAACAGATCATGCTCCTCACCAGTCATTACTGGCCCTGCAACTAGCCTGAGAAAGGCATCAAAACCCGAAACTTCCTCTAAGTGAGGTGCCACTACTGTAGCATGCTGAACCCCCAGAGCCTGTACTCTATCCGGACCTGGGGTTGCTACTCCTGCGTCCCTACCTGCTGTAACGTCTGGTATAGCCCCGGCCCGTGCTAACCCATGCAATAAATTTATCACCTGTGCTATAGCATCTGGTATACCCTGAGCAGCTGCAGCTTCTGGCGGAACTGGTACTGCCTCTGGCTGGGCTGGTGTGGTTGCACCTCCCGCTGCCTTATTAGGAACCACTAGCACTCTGCCCCCAGCTGGGGCTGCCCCTCTACCAGCTCTTTTGCCTCCACCTCTACCTCTAGCTGCTGCCGCGCGTGTTCTCACCATTTTTGAGAGAATGAAGGATAGTTAGATATCAATTTGAATCATCAGATACCAATTGTAATCAAATAGCACGAAAGAAAGAAAAGGGAATTTTCCTACTGTCCGGTAGCCTCTCAAAGATAAGTACAGACGTCTCCGTACCGATCCGCAACACTCTACTAGACATGTTCTTGTACGAGGAGATCGATGAACCTAAGACTCTAATACCAACTCTGTCACAACCCAACCCGCCATGACTGGCACCCACACTAACTCCTAGTGGGTGAACTAACACATAAGTCATCTATTCATTCAAGTCCATTTTTATAGTAGCAAAATCAATCAGTTATTACCCATTCAAGCATAAGATAATCAAAATAGTTCATGCCATCATATAGTTTAGACCTAACTATTACAATTTCCCAAAATTCGAAAGTCACCGTACAAGGACTCTAAGCTAAAAACATGTCTAAGGAATGAACTCTATCTAACAAATAACCATAATGTCCAGAATAGGAAATAGACATCATAAAAGGAAGATCTTCTGGTGGCCAGGCATGGGTAGAAGCTCCCCCTAAATCTATCAGCAACGTCCTCAACGCTAGATGTGAGGGCGAGTAGCAATCTCTGTATCACAATCTGCACTCAAAGAATGCATCAAGGTAGTATCAGTACAAACACTATGTACCGGTAGATATCATAGGCCGACTAAGATTAGTATCATGCATATCTCATAAAATTAATAGAATAAACAGCCATACAACAGACATGAAATAAATGAACCACAACAAGTCAACCATGGATAATAAACATTCATGTCACCCAAAATATCAAGAAATCAAATCAACAGGATCTACAAACGGGAATAAGTCTACCACAATAACCATACTCACTGTACAAACATGGTAACTGATGTCGTTACTCAGTAGTCATGACCTGTAGGGAACCTATGGTGTCCATGTACCACTCGTTCCGGATACTCATCGGACTCGAGCAAAAACCGCTACTCTAAAAAGAACCTCGAACATGGGCCACATAAATGTATCTCTCATTTTCGGAACGAACCTGCCACGAGCCCATAATCTAGGTCATCTTTGTGCCTTTCCATATATCTATACATAACAGTATTTCATACCCTCTCATTATCAATGCTCAAATCATCATTCCATATCACAATTTCACCGAGAAGGTCATATTAACATCTCATCACAACAACATCAACTGTAGACTCAACATATATGAATAGGGGCACAAAGCCTACACAGTCACACAATCAATCACATCTAGGAATTCTATCACCTAGTATCATGTATGAAGACTAGACATGCTTTCTCCTATAGAATTCACAACATATACAATCAACTAATCAAAGTTTAACTCAAGTAGACTGTAACCTACCTCAAACGTAGAGCTGGAACAATGTTAATCACTCGGCTATAGCTTTTTCCTTCCTTAAAGCCTCGGAATGCTCAATGTCTAGAAATAGAAGGCTCAATGAGTTACAAATACCAATTTAAGAATACCCTTCCCTTTACCCCATTCCAATGGGTGAATGATTTTGTAGGTGTAAAGCAACCTAACAAAGGCCTTAGTAATCACTAATCATCAAATTATAACAATATTACATCAACATTCCAACTACAAGTAGTTTCCATGGTCAAGCTATCAGTTTTATAGAACCCTAGGTCTCAATTTACTTAGTTCATGGCTCTAAGGGTGCAATTCATGATTAAGAGGAGTTAACCCAACCCATTAGATGATAACTAAGTGATAACAACCATAAGCCATCAAGTTTAGAAGGTTTATTAATTTCTAGGGTTACTATTACAAATTTCACCATTGAAAACCAATAAAACTGATGATAATCATAAAGATGATATGGAATGATTGAAGGGGATGAATGAGACTTACCTCTCAAGAGTATTCTTGCCCTAGCTTGGACCCTAGGTGCTTCTGGGGAACCGTGTTGGAGTTTTATGAATAAAGAATGTGGGACAAAGTCTTTTAAAAACGGGCTATAGTTTTTCGCCGACCGCTACAATGGTCATTTCACCGCTACAGCGGTCCTGTTATAATGGCCAAATGCCCGCTATAGCGGACCAAATGAAACCCGATCTCCGCTATAGCGAGCCATATATCGCTATAGCAGCATCGCCATAGGGGGCCATCGCCCGCCATAACGGCCACATAGGAAGTGGGTGACCGCTGGCAGTGATGAACACACTGCCACAGCGGTACCGCTGCAGCGGTACAACCACCACCACAGCGGTGCCATTTGGGCAGTGAACTCAACTTTTACCAAATTTTCCCCCATTTCACTCAATATTTCATCCGAGAACTCACAAACACAAACAAAACATGCACATCGACATAAAAATATCATACGATTCCATCCATGGCCTTGGAATTCCCAACGGAGTTCTAATTTTCTACGTCACCCCCTCCCCCTCGACGAACTCAACAAAATTAAATAACAATTATAAAAAAGTCAAGTTTCAGCTCTTAGGCTTACACAATTGAGTTTCTATTAGCTCGTTCTACCCTTAGAAAGGTTCTATTTTGTGGGGTGATCCTACATTTCCCATAACGGCCAGAAAGGTCGTTACACCGCTAGAGTGGTAGACGGGAATTTAAAAAAATAAAAGCCTTTCCCCTTCCCCACTTTTCCCATTCTCTCAATTACATTCCCCCCTCTAGCCACGACTGCCCCTCCATCGTCCAACCCAACACAACTTTCCAACTCCTTTTGAACACAATAAAGTCCCCTTAACTGTTATTACCCGAATAGGGCCATGATGGGTACCCGGGGCTAACCACCGAGCACTACTCATTATATTACTTATCATACTTATTAAGCGTACATTCATTAATTTTATATTCAAATCATATAAAAATTATTCTTCATTTGGAAACATAATTACTTTTATATAAATAAGCCCTTCGGCTATCAAAATAATAATATAGATACAATAGTAACATCGTGAGACCATACTACCCACACAAGCATATCTACGAGCCTCAACTAGAGTACTAGACATATGGATGGGATAGGACCCCATCGTACCCAAAATACATATATATACACCAAAAGAATAAACCAAATAGCACCTCCGGAATAATGGAGTGCTCCTGTAAATCTGATGATAGCTCTTATAAGTCTACACCGTCTCCATGCCTACCTGTGGGCATGAACACAGTGTCCAAAGAAAACGGACTTCAGTACGAACATTGTACAGAGTATGTAAGGCATGCATGAAATGAACATGATAAGGAAATCATAAGTCATATGGTAAAGATACAACCTGCGTAACTTTTAAGGGTGGGTACATTTCACACACATATCATATACATAATCATAGTGCATATATCATTATAGTGCCTACATCATCATATTATGTAGATCATCATCGTTAACCCGCGTCCGGGTAACCATCATATGCCGCCCACTAGTAGTGATCATGCCGGACCCTCTAGGCTCGGTGTAGACATAGCAACCCGCCTTAGTGGTGACATGCCCGGCCATTTAGGCACGGTGGAATCGTATGCAGCCCGCCTTCACGGTGACATGCCCGGCCAACTAGGCACGGTGGAATCGTATCGTCATATAATTAATCATAAACTCATCATTATTACACATCTCATAGGCATAGCATAATCTTGTCATAACCTAACATTATCATACATTCATCATTAATCCTACATTAGAAATTGGAGGTAACCATGACTATGTCGAGGTGACATAAGGTCGTGAACCCCCGACTACAGTATGGTGTGATCATCAACATCATATCTCACCTTGAAGGAACTACCATTTTAAGGTGATTGTACACAAGGGAAAGCATCAATGAAACTGCACTTAGCATCATTAGCTTCATGGACGTTATACCACTCTAGGATTCTTTATACCTAAATTCATCATCATCGCTATCATGCTTGTATCGTATCTCTTCTCTTTATCTCATACATATATAGCTCCTTACAGTCATGGACTCATAGTTTCTTTATTTAGGAAGATTATGGAAAATTAGAAGGATTCATGTCATAGGAGTCATGCCTTAGAAAGAATGGACTAGCCTTACATACCTTTTTCGTTTAATAGTTTTATCGCTTGATCGTTCTCCTTCGATGTTCGCATTTCTACCTTCAAGAGGATTCGCATCAACATTAGTCAATCAATTATATGAACGTGTTACTATTTCTAGAGAAAATTGGGCAGCATTTCCTTTGTTTATACAACTTTCCTCATTTTACATATCAACTCCCAACATCCATCACAACATTTACAATATTATATACAAAAATCATCATTCGTCTACATTATCCACATTTCACAATTTCACTTCGATTCTTCCATAATTGTGATCATAGTTCGCTATCATGTTTTCTCACATATAATACTTATCCTATGTTCTAAATGTCACTTATAGCATACTTATAATCACAACATATCAATATTTATAATTCACTCCAAACTACTACTCAACAATGGCACTATTCCCACATTCATGACCCATTTTCTATATCCTTCTACAATCCAAGTGTTTAACTTTTCAACATCTTAAACAACATGGAATGATCATAAAACTCACCTTAGATAATGGAAGAATAATCCTTGAGTGGAAATTCTCCTCTTGCACCCAAAACCCTAGCTCACTTCCCTTGGGATTTCTTGGCTTAGATGAACTTTGATATGTTTCGTACACTTGATTTTGTGGGTTTGATGAAGTTGATCATAGATTTCTCTTGGGTTCTTGTGGGTGAAGAGTGGAGAGGATTCTAGAGTGTTCTTGAGGTGTGGAGAGTGGAAATGAAATGTATTAAATGAGAGAGAGGGTCCTTATATCGTTTTAAAATCTTACCCGAGACGTACATACGGACCAACATACGGTCCGTATATTTTATACTGACCGTATGTCTGGACCGTATGTTCGGTCCAATGAAGACCCTCATTCTGGGCAGAACATACGGTCTGTATGTTTTATACGGCCTGTATGTTTGGCCGTATAATGCCCAACTCTCCGAAGTTCGTTCTCGTCGACTCGTCTGATATCCAATCCTTGTGGAACCTTCTTGACACTTGTTTAATACTTCATTAATAATATAAACATCCCTATAACTCATCCTCAAGGCCTTACCAAACAACCCTTAACGCAATAATTTACGAAACCTTTCCTAAACGCCACTTATACTCCACTTGTCCTTATCAATCCTTATTTCATCAATTCATATTACTTCGAAATCTTAACGTATCCATTATAAAACCACTAAATATCCGTCTTATAGTCTTAAGAACTTCCTGTTACCCTTAAGCTCGCATTGGTTCATTGACTACACGACGACATGAAATTTCCAAAGTGTAATACTCTCCCCCCACCCCCCCTTTTGAACATTCGTCCTCGAATGTTAAGCACTCGGTTATAAAAGAAAACATACATACCTCATACTCTTGGTGTTTCATCTTAGATCTCTTCTGGGGGTTGGAATAAGTGCGGGTACCTTGACTTCATACTCTCTTCTGCTTCTCAAGTCATTTCCTCTCGGTTGTCATTCCGCCATAAGACTTTAACTGAAGCTACTTCCTTATTTCGAAGTCTCCGTACTTGCCTGTTTAATATGGCAATGGGCACTTCTTCATAGACTAGATTTTATGTTACTTGAACATCATCTATTGGGACAATCCTCGTAGGATCTCTAACACACTTGCGGAGCATTGTGACATGGAAAACTGGATGGACCGATTCAAGTTCTGGAGGCAAGTCCAATTCATAAGCTACTTGACCCACCTTGTGGATAATCTTATAGGGTCCAATGTATCGAGGACTTAACTTTCCTTTCTTGCCAAATCTCATCACACCTTTCATTGGTGACACCTTTAAGAATACCCAATCATCAACTTGAAATTCTAAGTCTCGCCGGCGGTTGTCCGCATAAGATTTTTGGCGACTTTGGGCTGTCAATAATTGGTCTCGGATCACCTTGATTTTTTCTACTGCTTGTTGAATCAACTCAGGGCCTATTAACTGTACTTCTCCTATTTCAAACCATCCAATTGGGGATCTGCACTTCCTTCCATATAAAGCTTCATACGGAGCCATTAGGATACTAGAATAGTAGCTATTGTTGTATGCAAACTCAATTAGAGGTAAGTGGTCATCCCAACTACCACCAAAATCTAATACACATGCCCGTAGCATATCTTCCAAGGTCTGAAGAGTATGTTCGGCTTGCCCATCAGTTTGCGGATGGAATGTCGTGCTGAGCTTCAATTGAGTACCTAGACCTTCTTGGAAGGATTTCCAGAACTTGGCTGTAAATTTCGCTCCTCTATCCGTGATAATAGATATCGGAATACCATGGAATCACACAATCTCCTTGGGATACAACCTTGCATAATCGTCTGTTGAGTATGTGGTTCTGACTGGAAGAAAATGAGCTACTTTCGTGAGTCTGTCCACGATCACCCATATAGAATCATACTTGCCTCGGGAATGAGGTAACCCCACAATAAAATCCATATTGATCACTTCCCATTTCCAAGTAGGGATTTCCATTGCTTGCAATAATCCTCATGGCTTTTGATGCTCGATTTTTACTTACTGGTAATTTGGACATTGGGCTACAAATTCTGCTATGTCTCTCTTCATGCCATCCCACCAATATATCAACTAGAGATCATGATACATCTTTGTTGCACCTGGGTGAATAGAATACTGAGAATAATGGGTTTCTTTTAGAATTCGACGGCGCAATTCTGCAACATTCGGAACACATAGCCTGCCTCGGTATCTAAGAATTCCATCCATAGAAATTCCAAATGGAGACTTCTCTTTTTCATGAAATGTGTCTCTGTAATGGCACAAATGAGGATCTTCATACTGACGCTCTTTCACTTCCATATTCAGGGGCGAAACTATGGGATCATTAATATCGATTCCTGCACTACCTGAATCAATTAAACATACTCCAAGATTAGCTAGCTGGTGGAGCTCATGAATTATCTCGTTCTTTTCCGGAGGAACTTCACACAGGCTGCCCATTGATCGGCGGCTAAGTGCATCAGCTACTACATTTGCCTTTCCGGAGTGGTATAAAATGCTCACATCATAATCGTTCAATAATTCTAACCACCGCCTCTGCCGCAGATTCAACTCCTTCTGTTTGAAAATGTACTGAAGACTCTTGTGATCTGTATAGATATGAACATGCACACCATAGAAGTAATGCCTCCACATCTTTAATGCATGAATAACTGCAGCCAATTCGAGATCATGAGTTGGGTAGTTCTTTTCATGTTTCCACAGCAGCCTCGAAGCATAAGCAAATGACTTTGTCGTGCTGCATTAACACACATCCTAACCCAACACTGGAAGCATCACAATATACAACGTAACCATCTATCCCTTCTAGGAGTGTCAAGACTGGGGCTGAGGTTAATCTATCCTTCAACTCTTGGAAACTACATTCACAAGCATCATTCCATTGAAATTTAACTGCCTTTTGGGTTAGCTTCGTCAATGGGGCTGAAATAGAGGAAAATCCCTCTATGAACCTTCTGTAGTACCCTGCCAATCCTAGAAAACTATGGACTTCTGTAGGTGTCGTAGGTCTTGGCCAAGTCTTCACAACTTCAATTTTCTGAGTATCAACTCGAATGCCATCATCGGAAATAGCATAACCTAGAAATGTCACAGAATTCAGCCAAAACTCGCACTTTGAAAATTTTGCATACAATTCTCGGGTTCGAAGAATTCCAAGAACAATACGTAAATGATCTGCATGTTCTGATTTTGTTCGAGAGTATACCAGGACATCGTCAATGAACACTATTATGAATAAATCCAAGAGGAGCCTGAATACATTATTCATCAAATTCATGAACACTGTCGGAGCATTGGTAAACCGAAACGCCATCACCCGGAACTCATAATGGCCATATCTCGTTCTGAAAGCTGTTTTGGGAATATTTTCTTTTTTAACTCACTTCATGATAACCTGACCGCAAGTCTATCTTGGAAAACCACTTGGCACCCTGTAGTTGATCAAATATATCATCAATTCTCAGAAGAGGATATTTGTTCTTTATCGTCACCTTGTTCAACTGCCTATAATCGATGCACATTCTTAAGGAACCATCTTTCTTTCTCACGAAGAGAACTGGCGCTCCCCATGGTGATGAACTGGGTCTAATAAACCCCTTCTCAAGAAAATCTTTCAACTGTGCCTTTAATTCGTTCAATTCTGCCGGAGCCATTCGACACGGAGGAATAGAAATAGGCTTGGTGTCCGGCAACACATCAATAGCGAAATCAATCTCTCTTTCCGGAGAAAGGCCTGGAAGTTCATCTGGAAATTCACTCACTACCGAAATGGATTGGAAAGTTGGTGAATTTGCTTCGGTGTCATGAACTCAGACTAAGTGATAAATATAGCCCTTAGCTATCATCTTTCTCGCCTTCAGATAGGAAATAAACCTACCTTTTAGAGAGGCTATATTACCCTCCCATTCAAGCACGGGCTCTCCCGGAAATTGAAATCGAACCATTTTCATTCGGCAGTCAACATTAGCATGACATGAGGCCAACCAATTCATACCCATAATCACATCAAAATCTAGCATTTCCAGCTCAACTAAATCAACTTTAGTCCGACGGTTGCTTATCATAATTACACAATTTTTATACACTTGTCTAGCTATCACGGGATCACCAACTGGAGTAGATACCTCAAAAGGTTTTATATGCTCAGGTTTCACCCCAATACGACCAGTAACATACGGAGTAATATAAGATAGGGTAGAACCCGGATCTATCAATGCATATACATCGTGGGAAAATATGGATAATGTACCTGTAACCACATCCAGAGAGGACTCAAGATCCTGTTGTCAGGCTAATGCATACATACGGGGTTAAGTGGAACCTGAAGTAGATGCTCCCCCTCTGCCTCTACCTCGACCTGCTGGAATCTGGGGAGTCTGTCCTACCGGGCGCATTGAAGAAGAAGCAGCCGCTGATCTTGTGGGCTGAACCCCTCCTCTACCATACCTCGAGGGATAATCTCGCATCAAGTGCCCAGTCTGTCCACAAACATAGCAAGAATCCGTGCCCTGGCAACATAATTTACCACACTAATTACATCACGACACTGGTGGTCTCCTCTGGCTATGATCACCCCCAAACTGAGAACTCGAAGCTCTCGAACTCTGACCCTGTCCTGAAGGAAATGAGCGATCAAATCTTCTATCTGCAAATCGTGGAGGCGCACTAATCGCCGACTGACCTGAATGTCTACGATAGGTCTCTCTCGATCCCCCTCTATAATCACTACCTGCCCCCATAGATCTTGCCCTCGTGCTTTGCCTTCTATCAGTATCACGATCACCCTTTGTGGATATTGTTGTCCTTCTAACTTTTGGGAATGGGCTTGAATACGGGAAATATCTAGCCCATCTTGCAACAAAGCCGTCAAACAATCCTTGAACAAATGTGGCCCTAAGCCACTCACGAACCTGTGTACTCTATCTCCCATGTCGGCCACCATAGTCGGGGCATATCTAGCCAAAGAATTAAACTGAAGGCTATACTCCCGGGCACTCATATTTTCTTGTTTTAGATTTAAGAACCTATCCGCTCTAGCTCAGCGGACCTCGGGTGGAAAATAGTGGCAGATGAAGGCATCCACAAATTCTTGTCAAACGGGAGGAGGCGCATCCTCTTTTCTTGACGATATCCAATTATTATACCATAATACCGCCACATCTCGGAGTCTATAAGATGCCAACTCCACAGATTCAGTTTGGGAGGCATGAATAATCTTCAACGTCCTCAACATTTCATCAATAAAACTTTGCGGATCTTCATTTGGCTTTGACCCGAAAAATTCCAGAGGATTCAAACTCATGAAATCACGGGCCCTGGTACTAGCTGCCGCTGTGCCTGGGAGACAACTAACTGTGTCAATAGATGAATATCCTCGGTCACTTGTTGAGCCGAAGTAGCCGGTGGAGGAATTGGAGCTGAAGCTCCTCCTTGTTCTTCTACATTGGGCGGGGTAGAGGAAGTATTAGATGGGGCCTCATTATGTGGCTCTCCCTCTTCTACATTCATTGGCGGCTCTCTTTCTACCTGCCTTTTCATCGTAGTCTTGCCCTGTTATAGCCCGTATTTGGTACGTTCGGATAATTCAAGATAATTGTGAGAAGTTAAGGGCAAGATTATTTTCCAAAATTATTTTAATGTACAAGTTTTTTATGAATATTATTGGCATGGAAATATTGAGAAAGGCTAAGGGTAAAAAGGGAAATTCACAAGATGGCTTATGGTAATATTCAGGAAGGCTAGGGGTAAGAAGGACATTTCACAAAAAAATTCAAGAAAGATCAAGAATACTCCACCATGGCCGTGTGGTGTATATGGGTCCCACCCATGGCCATGTGTTCATATTTTTATTTGTAGGGCTCAAGTGTATATATATATATATATATATATATATATATATATATATATATATATATATATGTGTGTGTGTGTGTGTGTGTGTGTGTGTGTGGTGGCAAATAATACATATTCATTATTTAAATCAAGAAGCTTGGAGAAGAAGAGAAAGGAAGAAGAAAGAAAGAGAAGCATTCGGCCACCATGGCCAAAATTTGAAGCCATGGAAATTGATCAAGAAAAATTATTTTCTTCTAGTATTCCAACTAATTTGAAGGCCCTAATTAACATGGAGTGGTTGTTGGAGTAATAAAACTATTCATTCTTGCAAGGCACAACTCTAGCCAAGTTGAAGAGCTAAGTGGAAAAGGTAAGGTTTGATCCTCTTTTATATGTTATGGATAACCGTATATGTTGTAGAGTGTAGAAATGGATGGAATTCATGGTACATGTGTGTGTTGATGTTGTGGCCGAATATAGTTGTGTTGTGTAGAACAAATGGATTGATTTTGTTTAGTATTTTGATTGTTGTTGTGGATTC
The DNA here is from genome assembly GCF_019175385.1 of Lycium barbarum. Classification (NCBI taxonomy): domain Eukaryota; kingdom Viridiplantae; phylum Streptophyta; class Magnoliopsida; order Solanales; family Solanaceae; genus Lycium; species Lycium barbarum. Next base: position 57,243,990 of record NC_083345.1, on the reverse strand, counting down.
CATAATAAAAATGAAGATTTGATGGCTTGAAATGAAGTTGTAATTGAATGTGGGAGTGTTGAAGAGTTAATTTGACATTAGTATAGTTTCTTGTCATTATGAGAATAAAGTTGTTAATGCATAGACTATTATTATAGTTCATGAATTTAGAAGGAAAGAATGTGTTGTTGTTGGTTATGTTGAGTTGAGAAGGATTCGGGTAGTAGGTATAATTCATGAACTTGAAAGAAGGAAATGTGTCACTATTGTTCTTGTTGAATTTAGAAGGTTTCGGGCGAAGTAATATGTTGATTGGAATATTATGTGAATTGTTTGAAGTATTCTTGAACCATGTTAGAATGATTTCGGATTAATACTTGGATGAGAGATCATTGATGTTAGCTTGATTATATGTGATTGAATTGAATATAAATGAAATGTCGTTGAATTTTGTGACAAGGGTTGTTAATGTTAGAATAAACATTGGATTGATTGTTGAAGTTGTTAGTATGATTGTTGGTATTGTTGTTGATAATTTGGCCGAGTTGAATTCTCGGATTGTTGTTGATCAAATTGGCCGAGTTAGATTCTCAGGGATGGTGTATTTACAGGGGAAATGCTGCCGAAATTTCGGTATGATATAAATGAATTCATTTGAAAGACTACGACAAGTATATGTCGATGAGTCTAATGATTATGTCAATTCTCTTGAATGTAGACTAGTAAGTTTGGACAAATAAGCGTAGCTAGTTGGACGTGAGACAGGTATGTAAGGCTTACCCTTTTCTTTCTTTGGCATGATCTTTATGAAACGAGCAAATGACGTATATGTATGATTTCAAAGAAATTCCTACTCTTAGAGCCACTAGGATGGCTAACGTTCTTGATTTCGAAAAGTTACTTCATATGGTTTGATGCGTATCTATGATGTCCGAAGATCTATGTGATGTGTTTTCGAATGGCATACGAGAAATAATTGATATGACTAATGTCTTGGGTTTCAAATGACAGCACGTTTGATTATTCCATTGAGTCCATGATGTACTTTGATACGTACATATGATTCCAAAAGCTCTATTTGATTTGATCCATAACGATATCCGAAAGGTACCTAACATGATTGATGCTTTGGTTTTCCAAAAATGGCTTCTGAAACGTTCGTAGAAGGTTCTGTACTTCAAACGCTCATAACTTTCTTATACTAAATCGGATTGACCCGAAACTTATTTCTGAGCCTTCAGGTGTCGGTAAGTATGCTTGTCTATCGGGTCTTGATTTATGTGCATATGGTTTTGCACTACTCTGTTCGTCCAAGCCTCAATATGTCTATTCACCGAGTCCCAGGCTGGGTATGTTATCGTGCGCACTCCTCTGCATTGTTCTCCGAGTCCCTCTCACTTGCGGGCCGGGACACATTATATGTATATGTATATGATGATATGATGATACGGGGATGGCGGCCAGGATGGCATATGATGACTTTATTCACCAGACCCGCAATAGAGGGCCGGGACACGTTATGTATATATGGTATATGATTTTGACATGCATGATTCTATCCACCGAGTCCCTCAATAGAGGGCCGGGACACGTTATATGTATACATGATATATGATGTGACATGCATGATTCTATCCACCGAGTCCCTCACTGGACGGCCGGGACACGTTACGCATATATGATATATGATGTGGACATGTATGATTTTATCCACCGAGTCCCTCACTGGAGGGCCGGGACACGTTATATGTATACATGATATATGACGTGGATATGCATGATTTTCATTTGAAAAGGCAAGTGCTTTGATGTTTTAAAAGTTCATACTTGACTCTGGTAAATCTCTGTTTCAGCTATGATTCTCTTTTACTGTGATTCCTACCTTACATGCTCAGTACATTTTCCACACTGACCCCCTTTCTTCGGGGGCTGCATTTCATGCCACGCAGGTACACCCAGATGATTTGAAGCTATTATAAAAGATGTTCCAGCGGAGATGGCAAGCTCCATTTGCTCCTGGAGTGTTGCCGAGTCAGAGTATATGTGCTATGATTTCTGATTGATGTAGAGACTTCGCAGACAGAGTCATGGGCATAGGATGTCAGTTTTGTAAGCGGCTCTATCAGCCGATATGTCATTCTGTGTTATGTGATAAATTCTATATGATTACAGTTTTTGTTTGATTTGAGAACAACGAGAAAGAATATTTCTAAAAGCTTTACTATGTGATTCATCCTTAGTTGATTTAAAAGTCCAAAGGGATTACGTGTGTGCTAAGAGTCAGAGGGTTCGCTCGGCCCAAAATAAGGGTCGGGTGCCCATCACACCCCAGTGAGATTAGGGTGTGACATGCCCTTCTGGGCGGCTGTAGCTTTTCCCTTTGGCGGCATTTCTGAAATCATAGCACACTATTAAGGAGGAGAAAATCTTATAACACAGCTCTATCGCACGATCTCTTAAGATGAAAGATGGTCATTTTTCCTAAATGCCCTGTAGCCTCCTGTTTATTAGTGTGCTGCGCAACACACAATAAACAAGACTTTACTGGACACGGCTCGTAGACACTTCCTAGCACCGAACTGCTCTGATACCACTTTTGTCACGACCCGACTAGGGGCCATGACAGGTACCCGGGGCTAACCACCGAGCACCTCTCATTCTATTACTTATCATACTTATTAAGCGTACATTCATTAATTTTATATTCAAATCATAGAAAAATCATTCTTCATTTGGAAATATAATTACTTTTATATACATAAGCCCTTCGGCTATCAAAATAATAATATAGATACAATAGTAACATCGTGAGACCATACAACCCACACATGCTTATCTACGTGCCTTTACTAGAGTACTAGACATATGGACGGGACAGGACCCCGTCGTACCCAAACTACATATATATACACCAAAAGAATAAACCAAATAGCACCTCCGGAACAATGAAGTGCTCTTGTAAATCCGCTGATAGCTCCTATAAGTCTGCACCATCTCCCTGTCTACCTCTGGGCATGAACACAACGTCCAAAGAAAACGGATGTTAGTACGAACATTGTACTGAGTATGTAAGGCATGAATGAAATGAACATGATAGGGAAATCATAAGTCATAAGTTGAAGATACAACCTGCGTAACTTTTAAGGGTGGGTACATTTCACACACATATCATATACATAATCATAGTTCATATATCATTATAGTGCCTACATCATCGTATCATGTAGATCATCATCGTTAACCCGCGTCCGGTTAACCATAGAAGCCCGCCTTAGCGGTGACATGCCCGGCCATTTAGGCACGGTGGAATTGTATGCAGCCCGCCTTCGCGGTGACATGCCCCGCCAATTAGGCACGTTGGAATCGTATTGTCATATAATTAATCATAAACTCATCATTATTACACATTTCATAGGCATAGCATAATCTTGTCATAACCTAACATTATCATACATTCATCATTAATCCTACATTAGAACTTGGAGGTAATCATGACTATGTCGAGGTGACATAAGGTCGTGAACCCCCCAACTATGTTATGGAGTGATCATCAACATCATATCTCAACTTGAAGGAACTAACATTTTAAGGTGAGTGTACACAAGGGAAAGCATCAATGAAACTATACTTAGCATCATTAGCTTCATGGACGTTATACCACTCTAGGATTATTTATACCTAAATTCATCATCATCGCTATCATGCTCGTATCGTATCTCTTCTCTTTATCTCATACATATATAGCTTCTTACAGTCATGGACTCATAGTTCCTTTATTTAGGAAGATTATGGAAAATTAGAAGGATTCATGTCATAGGAGTCGTGCCTTAGAAAGAAGGGACTAGCCTTACATACCTTTTTCGTTTAATAGTTTTATCGCTTGATCGTTCTCCTTCGATGCTCGCGTTTCTACCTTCAAGAGGATTCGCATCAACATTTGTCAATGAATTATATGAACGTGTTACTATTTCTAGAGAAAATTGGGCAGCATTTCCTTTGTTTATATAACTTTCCTCATGTTACATATCAACTCCCAACATCCATCACAACATTCACAATATTATACACAAAAATCATCATTCATCTACATTATCAACATTTCACAATTTCACTTCGATTCTTCCATAATCGTGATCATAGTTCGCTATCATGTTTTCTCACATATAATACTTATCCTATGTTCTAAATGTCACTTATAACATACTTATAATCACAACATATCAATATTTATAATTCACTCCAAACTACTACTCAACAATGGCACTATTCCCACATTCATGACCCATTTTCTATATCTTTCTACAATCCAAGTGTTTTAACTTTTCAACACCTTAAACAACATGGAATGATCATAAAATTCACCTTATATAATGGAAGAATAATCCTTGAGCGAAAATTCTCTTCTTGCACTCAAAACCCTAGCTCACTTCCCTTGGGATTTCTTGGCTTAGATGAACTTTGATATGTTTCGTACACTTGATTTTGTGGGTTTAATGAAGTTGATCATAGATTTCTCTTGGGTTATTGTTGGTGAAGAGTGGAGAGGATTCTAGAGTTTTCTTGAGGTATGAAGAGTGGAAATGAAATGAATTAAATTAGAGAGAGGGTCCTTATATTGTTTTAAAATCTGACCCGATACGAACATACGGACCGACATACGGTGCGTATATTTTATACTGACCATATATCTGGACTGTATGTTTGGTCCTATGAAGACCCTCATTCTGTGTATGTTTTATACGGCCAGTATGTTTGGTCGTATAATGCCCAGCTCTTTGCAGTTCGTTCTCGTCGACTCGTTTGATATTCAATCCTTATGGAACCTTATTGACACTTGTTTAATACTTCAATAATAATCTAAACATCCCTATAACTCGTCCTCAAGGCCTTACCAAACAACCCTTAACACAATAATTTACGAAACCTTTCCTAAACCCCACTTATACTCCACTTGTCCTTATCAATCCTTATTTCATCAATTCATATAACTTCGAAATATTAACGTATGCATTCTAAAACCACTAAATATCCGTCTTATAGTCTTAAGAACTTCCTGTTACCCTTAAGCTCGCATTGGTTCATTCACTACACGACGACATAAAATTTCCAAGGTGTAACATTAACACCCCGTAAATTTGAGTTAGGTGTGAATGTGTAAAAAATAGTATTAAGATGATATTTTATCTATATGAACCCATTCGGGATGAATTCGGGTGGTAGGTAGTTGTTTTGAATTCAAACCAACTAGTGAAGTTCTTAAGGGCCTCGCCTAAGTTTCGGTAGGTCTGTCTTCTGGGCCATTTTCGTGAAAATGTGTTAAGTATTCGAGAAACCTTGAAACATAAAAGTTGTATCCCTTTAAAATATCTTTCCAAAGGTATATTATGGAGCTTAAACAAAGCTTTTTTCTAGAAGTTATGACCATTTTACTGAGCAATGTCGAAGAAGTCAAAAATCATAAAATTTTGGCTAAGTGTGAAATGGATAGGGGAGCCCGCCTCAAAGCATGGTAGGGGCTTGCCATAGCCCTCGCTAAGTGTGGTAGCGGCTCACAATATCCCTTTCTCGGTGAGCTAGTGGGTCCAATTACCCAGTGTTATAAATTCAGCACTTAACTCAAAAATTCATTTATCAGACATTCCAACTTCGTAGGAAACCCTTGAAGGACAACCTTTTGAGACCAAACAACCCTAAGGTGAGTCTATACTCAATATCTATCAATCATACACCAAATTTCATCTCTTCTTGATCATAAATCATATCTCCAAACCCTAGGTTCTTGTAAAATTCAAGAAGAGGAAGAAGAGATGCGTGTGGGATTCCATCAAAAGGTAAGACTCTTGATTTTATGAGATTATTATTGATGTTTGAACTGGTATAGAATAAACAAAGAAGTTAGAATCCACCAATGATTTTCATAAGATTCAAGAACAAGATTTAAGGCTTGTGAAAAAACCCTTGTTTTCGAAATTTCAAGAAAACTTCAAGAAACTATTCAAGTTCTAATCTTTATCATCTAAAAACATTGTAGTGCGATTATTGAATCTTGGAAAGTGCGTTAGAGCGGGATTTGAGGTATGTCTATATTTTAAAAATCGTCTTTTCAAGTATGTCTAGATTTTCCCAAAAATCTTTCTTGAATTATGTCTACTTTTCAAAATCCTTCTTTGAAGTATGTTATCTTGCTTGAAATGTGTGGATGATTGTTTGTGACTTGAAATATTCCTTTGGAATATGAACATGAATATTAATCTTGTTTGGTGGAAGTTCTTTTGGAATTAAAGATGAATTCTTTTAGACAAGGTCATGCGTGCGTAGGGTCAAGCTCGCATTGAACCTTACATTAACTATACTACTTTGTGAAACTCATTTTTCCCATTATTGGATGATTGAACTTATTTTTCTAAAGGTTGAACCTTAAACTTGTTTTGTTATTGAATGGCTTCTTGAACTTGAAATTGAATAAGAGATTTGAATAAGATTTTAAATCGATTATGACTTGAAATGCCTCTATTTTGAGATATGACTTGAGAAGTGAGATTCAGCGCTAAACTATGATTGATGATTCGGTAATATGCTATGATTTGTATTTTGTTTGTGTTTGGGCCTGTATGGGCAAGCGGTGCTAGTCCAGAGGATGATTAGCCATTATAGATCCTAACGTAGCAATACGAGTATTGTTGTGTCAGTCCAGAGGATGATTGACCTCCGTTGCTTCCTAGCCCGGTATCTATTTTTGTGTCAGTCCAGAGGATGATTGACCTCTGTTGCTTTCTAGCCGGAGTATCTATTGCTGTGTCAGTCCAGAGGATGATTGACCTCCATTGCTTCCTAGCCCGGAGTATCTATTGTTGTGCTAGTCCAGAGAACAATTAGCCTCCGTGGTTTCCTAGCCCGGAGCATCAACTGATTGATTTGCCTGTGAGTGGCTTGTTTTGTATCTTTATTGCCTGTGAGTGGCTTGTGGAAACCTTGAGTTCGTAAGTGAAACACAAAATAATGTGAACGGTAACATAAGTGGAGCTTGATATATTCATGTATGTTAACTCTTATTGGTGACTTCCCTTGTTTACAGGCTTACTTATTCTCTGAAGTTTGAACTATTTCTATTGATATCATTTTATTGATTTTACTACCTTACTTTGGTTTTATTAACTATTGCCCCTTGGACACTCACTGAGTGCCTAGTACTCAGGCATACCATTGTTGTTTTTATGGTATGTTTGGTATCATTGAGGAGCACGCTCGCGATACGCCTACGACTTAAGAGAACTTGCTGCTTTCGAGACTATTCAGTGAGCCCACATGATTGTTCGTGGGGCACCATTCTATATTTACTTTTCGTATTTTAGTTTTGGGCTACGTCCCGATGATTTTTTTTAGACACTCTTTATTATCACAGAAGCTCCATAGAGAGTATACATTCTTTTGAGTAGTTGTTGAGCAATTTAACTCTTGGGCACGTGATACGTTTAATTTAGTTTTATAAAAGACTTCCGCTAATTTAATTCATATCTCATGATTCGTTTGAATTTGTTTTATAAAATATTGGAGGTGATCATTGAAGCTGGCGGGTTCAAGTGTTATTATTGCATCTTTTAGGTTCTTCCGATGTTGTTCATGACATCATATGTCGGTCACGTCTAGGGTGGGTTTTGGGGCGTGAAAAAGATCTCTTCCCCCTCCCCCTTTTTCATTATGATGGTGTTTTGGTTGCCCATGTCAGGCTTTGTGGTTGAGATAATTTCCTTTGGTTTGTTTGTTTTGTTTGCTTGGATTTTCTTCTTTTTGGATAATTTCATTTTGGTTTTGGTTAACCTTGTTTTGGTCTTAATGTTTGGATATTTTGTTTTGAATATTGGACTATTTGGTTTCTTATTTTGGTAATGGTAATTGGGTTTGTAGTAATGAGTTGAGTGATCCTTGCCCTTGTTGGGCTTGTCTTTATGTCACTGATGGTTTGGGTTTGCTATTGTTTTTGTCTGGTCTGTTAAATGGTACAAACAGGGGAAACAAGCTGAAAACAGGGGAGGAACTTAGGTGTCTGATTCTAGGGGTCCCGCTTCTGTGATTCCTCAAACCGCTATAGCGGTCCCACTTCGGCAGTAGGGGAGCCGCAAAAACAGTCAACGAAGAACAATTACCGCTTCAGCGGTGGTCTATCCGCTGCAGCGATAACACCACAACGGTAGACTGACCGTTGGGGCGCAATGACTGGCAGTATCATTATACTATGGTCGGATTGCTGTCGCAACTAAAATTTAACTCAACAATTTCCAACACAAACTAAGTCTGATCCCGGAATACGATTTGATTTCGCGCGCAAATACCAATTGGATAAACCGAGATACCAATTTGACCAAAGTAGCACGATTTGAAAGAAAGAAGGGAAGTTTTATAAATGCCCTATAGCCTCCCGTGGATGGGCACGGACGTCTACGTACCATTCCACGAGACTCTACTAGACATCTCTTGTACTTGTGAGACCGGTAACTTGAGCTATGATACCAACTTGTCATGGCCCAATTTAGAGTTGCGCAGGACCTACCTTTTCCACCTTGGTAGGCGAACCCTCCATCAAGATAACACACTATCCAAATAAAGAACAATTCACTTGATCTAATTTATAAATAATTAATAGTGGAAATCAAATAATTATATCAACCTAAAGTGCGGAAGTGACTACAACCATTAAATAAATACAAAGACTCATTCTGATTCCCACGATCTGATCTAGACTAGTACAAGAGCGACTAATATAATCAAGATTACAACGAAACTCTAAGACCCAACCTCCATCCCGGAATGAAGTGGAAGGAGGCCTTTAAGATAGGTACCGTGCTGTTATATCCCGTATTTTTTTTATATACATTGGATTATTCGTAAGCTAATCGATATACGTTTAAGGACAAGATTAATTGTGGGGTATGAGATAAGGACTTTTAATCCCCGATTTTAATTAGTGTATGACTTGCTTTTGAATATCAATTAGTATAGAAATATTATTGGAGATTAGGGATTAATTAACCATGACTAGATTATTAAGTGGGGATTAGTGATTAATTAAGATTAATTAAGTTAGTCAATTTGACAATAAAGTGGGCCCCACCGAATTCAATTAACAAAATATATATAAAATTGATGATGCATTGTAATGAGGCACGTGTCCTGTGGTTGGACAACATATATATATATATTCAAGTGCATGACTAATGTTGCTATACATTTCATTTGCAAATTTTAACACAATTGAAAGAAGAGAGGAGCATAGCCATGGCTGCCAAGCTCTCGCCCATGGTAGTCCCTTTTTAAAAAAAAATCTTTCTATTAAATTCCAAGGTGTTTCACACGTTCAAGGAGGCAACAACATAAGGTATTGAATTGCGGAAGAGGAAATAGTGCAATTGGTGCAAGTGAGTATGGAATCTGCTCCAATTAAATTAAGGTAAGACCTTCTCTTTGTATGGTGTAATTGGATTAGATGATGTTGTAATTGAGAGATTAACTCTCATTAAGTGGGATTGGATGCAAGAAATTATATACGTTAACGTTAAGGTTCCATTTGGACCGCGTTGGTGTTGTTCCAATTTAGCAATGGTAGATTAAATTTGATTAGTGTTGTCGTTATTGTTGTATGGTAAGTGAAGGTAATTTGGTCATGTTGAAGGGCTGGAAATTTAGTGATAAACATGCATAGGTGCTGCTGTCCATGACAAAATTATACTCTTCTCCGTGTGTTTGTAGTTCTGCGAAGTAAAGGTTGAAAATTATATTTTTGATGTTGTAGTCTTAGTGGGCTGTTTCAGGCTGCTATTGAAATGGTATCGGAGTAATTTTCTTGTACATGGATGGTAGTTGATGTTGTTGTTGTGTTGCTGTTAATGTGGCTTGTAAATTTGGATGAAAACAAGTGCATAAAGTGTCGTATACGAAGCGTATAATGATATGCTTATTGTATAACCTTAGATGTTAATGACATAAGTTGAAAAAGAATTAAGAGAGGTTATTTGGTTGCTATTGTTATTGTTGGTATTGCTGAGCTAATCGGAGATTAATTGGAAGTTCGGGTTAGGCAAGATATATAGAGGAAATGCTGCTCGATTTCCGTTAAGTTCTTAACTAATCAAAACCCTAATCAAGAAGTATGAACTAAGAAATGATTCCTATAAGTGACTGGTTGTAGATTTATAAGTTAGGAAGTTGTAGGTTACTAACAATAGTGTTACTTTCATATTAAATAGGCTAAAGAGGCAACGAAGCATACTTGGCTACGGTTAATCTATAACAGGTATGTGAAGCTAACCCTTCTTTCTTTTTGGCATGATCTTTATAAACAAATAGACGACGAGCATGTGACTTTAAAGAAACTCCTATTCTTAGAGCCACTAGGATGGCTAATGTTCTTGATTCCCAGAACCTACTTAATAATGACTTGATACGTGTCTATGATTCTAGAAGTTCTATTTTGATATAATCCATAGTGACATTCGAAGGATACTTGATATGAATATTGTCTCGACTGTCAAATGATGGTTCATTTTGATTATTCTATTGAGTCTCAGATATGACTTAGTTTGCATATGGTTGCTCACTACTCTACTCGTGCATGCCTCAATACATCTTTCACCTAGTCCCAGGCCGGGTTACGTTTTCGTGCACAGTTTCACTGCATTGTTCACCGAGTCCCTCACTAGAGGGCCGGGATACGGTATATATATATATATATATATATATATATATATATATATATATATATATATATATGATATGATGATGTGATTATGGCGCCATGGATGGTATATGATGACTTTATTCACCGAGTCCCATAATAGGCCGGGTATGATATATGATATTGATATGCATGAATTCCATTTCATAAGGCAAGTGTATTGGTATTTTGAATGTCATACTCGTCTCCTGTAATCTCTATTTAAATCATGATCTCCTTTATTGTATTTCATGCTTTGCATACTCAGTACATATCTCGTACTGACCCCTTTTCTTTGGGGGTGGAGGGGCTGCGTTTCATGCCCGCAGATACAGATACTCGATTTGGTGATCCTCGAGCTTAGGACTTCTACTCAGCTGTCTTGGAGAGCTCCATTGTTCCGTAGCCTAGACTTTTGGTACAGATCTTTTGGTGTATATATATATATATGTTTAGCCAGGGGTATGGCGGGGCCCTATCTCGTCAAATTTCACTATTGATACTCTTAAAGGTCTGTAGACATATGTGTGGGTTTTGTATAAGTTTTGTTCAGCTGTGTCTATATGGTTTGCTATGGATATTCCCACTTGTTGTGGCAGCCTTGTCAGCTTGCGTATCGTATTGACATGTAGTGGCAGCCTTGTCGACTTGCGTATCATATTGTGTATTGGTTAGCTGTGACTCCTCAGGAGACACGTTTATGATATGCAACATTATGAATCTTTAGCTTCTTTTATAAGTCCATACAGTTCTTAATTTCAGTCTGACTAGATCTAACAGGTACGTGTACGAGTGTCCAGCTCGGGCACTAGTCATGGCCCACGGGGTTTGGTTGTGACACGTGCATCTTCCGAACATGTCACATTCAATCACCTGAAAACACTCTACACCCCAAAAAAGGTGTAGCAAGAGCAATATTAGTACAATTAACACGTACTGAGTAAGCATCATAGGCCGACAATAGTTAGAAGCACACATCAGCAAAAGAATTCACAATTAAGCATGATAAGTAACTAGATTAGCGACACATATTTCCTACAGTTCGCCAAACATAAGAAATTCTTAAGTCTCTTATCTCTTCCCAATAACCACTAGGCAATTCCACATCGGTTTCGCAAGACAAATATTATTACACAGCCAATCTTAGTATAGAAGTCAACTAGCCATTTTGATAATCTTTGTTCCCTTAATCTTTATTAACCCAGCATATACAAGTAGAATAAAGAGCAGTCAACCAGGATAGTTCGAGATCATGGCCTACGGGTTTGCAACTAATCCCAATCATGTCAAATCTCAATATATATCCAATCCAAAAACAACACCACAATAAATCATCGATCATCATAGATAAGCCATAATGCAATGCAACACCATGATGTAAGAATGCAATGCAATGCAATGTAATGCAATGCTACGTACACATGTACTCCGGATGAAAGTATCGACGTCCCGGTAGCACAACCCATGGGGGACCCGCGAAGTCCATGTACTTACTCATCCACGACTCCGGGACAATTATCGGACATTGGACTCTCACATCATACAATCCAAGATTCCGGGACAACCATTGGACATCGGACTACTCACATCACTCGCACACAATCCACGATTCTCGGACAACCATCGGATATCGGACTACTCACATCACTCTCATGCAAACTGAGCTCAGCTCATCACAATGATATCAACAATGTATCAACAATATATCATGAGAGATGTGAATGCGTGCGATGTATAAGTCAACATGAATAATCAATTCAATATCATAAGTATCAAGCATGGTTACGCCAATAATATCATGAAAGACTACGCGAGTCATATAGAACACCATCCTCAAAATCAATGCCAACAAGTGAGGCACCACAATATTATGGACAAGATATATCAATAGTCTCCAATATTTACCATCACTACACGACACCAAGCCCACAACAATAAAACAAATCAATCACAGCACAATATTACCACTCTCCCTTTACTACCCATCAACATTAATATATGATAATTTCACCTTCTACTTACAAGACATCACTACTACCCAGTCTAAAATTAATTCACGGTCTTTGGAACATTTTATCCATCCAATATTAATTAGACTCACTATTTATGGCATGGCACAAATTAGTCATATCTTACCGAAATTCTCATCAAGAGACATAGAAAAGTATGTACCAACCACTACTTCCAAGTCACATAAAATCCACCGACACTCAAGGGAAACCAATTCAAAAATCCTAGAGAATCTATAGGCCACAAGCCCGAACACATAAATCGCATAACAATACCATCCAATGAATCCATCCCAAATCTCCAAATCCTACCTATGCATTCTCTGTTCCTTCTAATACATGAATATGTAAATCTAACCGAAGTCTACCAAAAAGGGAAGGCATAAACTACCTCAAGGCAAGCGGGTGCCACGAACATCCGTAGACCTTCAATTCGTTCATCACTCCATAGCCCAAACGAAGGAACTTGAAATACTTATGAGAGTCATGGATAGGAATCACCATTAACACACTTGTAAGGGATTTTGGATTGATAAGGAAAATTTAGGAATTTGGACCATCCTTAGATTTCTGGGCTTCCATTACAAAAAGAACTCTTTTCTTATCCATAAAGAGTTATTGTTAGACTAAGTTTCCATTTTTAACTCTATTCTTTAGAAAAACCCATTTTCAAGATTCATGGAAGAGACCCAGTTACAATTAGGAAGAAGATAGGAATCCAGTTTCTTAACCAATCTAGGGTGAAGAACATGAGAGATTAAATCAATGGAATCCATGTGAAGAACAAGCTAACCCATCATCCCTCTAAATCTAGGAATTGGTGATACCCATTTTGTTAGCTCTTCTAGGTGAAGACTTTAGGAACAATTTACTAGGTGAAAAAAGGAATTAGAAGAGGTTAGGAGGATTTACATTCCTAACAAAATCTGGTGTTAGGCTCTTAAAATGACTTGAGGGCGGCTGGACTTTAGGGTTTATGAGAAAATGAGTCCAATTCCCAGAAAGAATTCATAAATAAGGAATTTTACTAGGCGTCACCGCTGTAGCGGTTGAACTGACGCTTTAGCGGCAGTGCTTCAGCATCCCCCACGACGCTACAACAGCCTGACGCCACCACCCCACCTACGCTTCGGTGGGGTCATGGTCGCTGAGGCGGGACCGCTGTGGTGGTCATCCCAGCACGAGAGCGGTCTGACTAGGTCCAGGATGTCAAGGTTGCGAATATTTCAGAATTTCACGGTAACGACTAAACGGGTCGTTACAATATCACCAATGGTCACCGAAACTAACTCCAACCTTTACGAAACGAATCACAGTCCTATCACACATCTGTGGCAATAAATTTTAATCCTTTTCTCATGAATAATATATCTCGTGCTGTCACCTCGACTCCAAAGGATGAATTCTATCCTATTCATCCACTTAGTACCCAAGAACCATGCTTGAAGATTGCAACCTTCATGTTTCTCAACTTTCACTCGATACTCAAATCTGACCAAACCCCATGACAAAGCCTTCCCCTTCCGAATAGCTTGTGAATGATCAAAATCTATCAATATATTATTCTACATTAGATTATGAGACTAAAGATACCCGTAACGTCATAAGGCTATACGAAATCAAAGACGTCCTTTAGAAAAGGAAACCAATTAAGTCACGTGTCACTTATCATCATCATTTCCAGTTTCACAACCATATCAAGTCACATATACAATATGGGATGTATGTCATGCATAAAATCCATAGTCACATTACCATGTCATGCACATCATAATTCATTTCATTAGAATACCCTTCCTTTCCAAATAATGAGTGAGATATCAAGAAACAGAGATGAGAACAGTCAATTCACAAGTGTAACAGATCACATATGAATTATGGGATGCAATACCATGCAATGAAATCCACCACAAATACACCACATGACACAGGATCAACAGATAATTGCCATAAAATGTATATTAAACTTCTTTCTTTAATATTTTACGTACCTTTTCATGAGGTAATTGAGATGTAACAATGTGCATCATAGAATTAAGAATGCATGCCAAGAATAAAGAACACAATTCAAGTCATTAGTTTTAGCCTTTCCGTTCCATGAGATAAGTGAGAACCAAATGATAAAACAGGTCTATTAACTAACACACGTATAAGCAAACATGGCAAAAAGCCCACATAACAGCCGACAATACCAACCTAATTGGAACTCACCTCCACACCATGCCCGAATGCCTATCATGCTTTACCCATCAACAACTACCATCTACATACTTGTCCCGAAATAGAGTCTAAATATATGTAAGTCGTAACCTACCTCGAAGGCCGACCAGGTGCCACGAACCTCAAGCCAAAGTTTTCCCCTTCCGAATAGCTTCCGAATAATCGAAGTCTAGCAATATATTATTATACATTAGATTACTAGACTAAAGATACCCATAACTTCATAAGCCTACTGGAAATAAAAAAATGGCCTTTAAAAAAGAAAACCCGGGCCCACAAGGAAAAATTAGATTTAAAATGGTTTACCCAATACTTCGGCTGCCCAAATGTCAATTCCATCACTAATTAGCCTAAACTTAGCATCCACTTCATTATTTCATCGAAAATCCCCAATTTAAAGAAAACCCACATTTTAATCCGTTAGCAAACTTATTTAGAAATCGAAATTGAAGTTAGAAATAGCTAATTCAAGTCACTAATCATGAAATCATTTGAAAAACAATCAATAATTCAATTAAGAACAACCATTTCCAACCTAGGGTTCATTATCTTCCAACCCTTATTCTCCATAATGAAAACTTAAATAAAAGAGAGATTCAAGCTTACCAACTACTCACCACATTGATTACATGATTAGTTTCAAGAAGATTCCTGATCAAAAGATGATTTTAATGCAAAAGATGGTTCAATTTCAACATAGGGTTTATCACTCCAAAACCCCCAACTTAAACATGGTTTCCTAATCATAATATTCCCCACTTAAAAGATAACATAACAACATAAGTAGGAATTGAACTTACCCGGTGGGAGAACTCTCACAAGAATCAGAAAATTCGTCCTTAGAACTCCTTCAGACCCCAATTTAGTGAGTAGAAAGGAAAGGATTCGAGTTTGGGAATTTACAGCCAATGAAAAAAAGATCTCGCATCTGCGGAACCCGTGTCCGCAAACGCGACCTCTCATCCGCGAAGATTTATCGGCGGATGCAAACTCACTAACCCCATCAGCATCTCTCAGATGCGGGACAACTTTTGCATGTGCAGTCCCGCGCCTGCAGAAAAGACTTCATAGGTATAGAACTACATGGAAAGGAAAACCCTCATATTTATGGACCAAACCTAGCAAAGGCGGTCTTATACCTCAAACAATTTCGCGTCGTGTGTGTTGTGAGTAAACTAAGGTAATCTTAGAGAGGTCATGGAACCCTTATAAGGTTAACGAATACTCTTAACAAGTGTATAAAGGTTCCGAAATCAAGCAAATCGAAGAAAATAAGTTTGTTCAAAATTTGAGAAAATTTTGAAAAATTTTGGATAATAATTTTTGGGTCAACTTTAGAGAGGTATATCTCCGGGTATATCAGGAGTTTTGAGGTGTTTCAAGAGCCTAAAATGAAGTTCATCGAGTCTAGTTTCCAACACAACAAACCTTTCGTCGATACTACATTGAAGCAGGAAGTTATGGGCATTTTCAAATGGACTGCCAGAAGCCCACGAACCTACACGGGAATTCTAGAAACCTCTTAAAAAGTCCACTAATTTCGGCCCACCAGCCCAAACCGAATTGGGCTACTATATATGCCCCTTTAAGTCATCTAAATCACCTAATCTCACCATTTCTCAACTCCACACTTCTCTAGAGCCTTCCACACTTATCTCCCCATTATAAGAGAGTTCTTGAGAATTCTTGAAGATTCTACAACATTCCACAACCTTCCATACGATTGAAAGAGAAGATCAAACATCAAAACCTTAAGATAATCTATGGAAGATGATTATTCTTACTTCTCTTCAATGTTGTGATGAGCTTGAGCTTGGAAGAAGTTGAGTGAGGTGAAGTTCTTCCATTATAAGGTATGTTCCCTATCTTATCTATATGATTAAGTTGGTTTAAAGGTTTAATAACTCTTGAAAAGGAAAAGAATCAAAGTGGAGAAGTCACAAAGTATTGAATTGAAGATGATGACTATGGGATGAATTTGAAAGGAGATTTTGGGATTAATTTGAGATTAAATTGAAGACAATTCTTTGATTATGGTATTGTGGATATTGTTATAGTTGGTTGAGAAATTGGGAAAAACATCGTGTGGGATGTTTTAGGAATATATTGGTGTTGATGATGATGTTGTTGATATTAGGGTTGCTATTGTTGTTGTTTTGTTGTTATTGTGATTTTAGGCTAGGGATATATACAGGGGAGATGTTGCCCGGATTTCGGCAGCTTTTAAAAGGAATTAATTTAAGGGCTTAAGACAAGCATATGACGATAAGCCTAACAATAGTAAAAGTTTTCTTGAGTGTATATTTACGAGCTTGGGAGGACAAGCGCTAAGTAGTTAAAGTTAAGGCGAACGAAAAGGTATGCTAAGGCTATCCTTTCTTTCATTTTGGCGTGATCATAGGATATGAACGAACAAACGAGCATATGAGCTTCCATATTACCCTACTCTTAGCAGTGCTAGGAGCACTTCAATCTTTGATGATCTTGTACCCCTGTTATGATATTCCTTCTGTTCATGGGTCTTGGGGTTTTATGTTTTAGTGATGTTAGCTCAGTAATTGTCCACTAGAGGTAATATGACACTATATTATTCTGAGAGTCCTATTATTTCATTTTATTTATGCATTGCACTCATTCTTATTCTTCAGAAATATATATATCAGGTACATTTGACAGGGGGTGACAATGTGGCCTATGTTGTGGCATTCATGTATATATAAGGCACATTTGACAGGGGGTGACGCTGTGTCCGATGTTGTGGCGTTCATGTACATAAATAAGGCACATTTGATAGGGGGTGACGATTTGGCCCATGTTGTGGCGTTCCTATATATATATATATATATATATATATATATATATATATATATATATATATATATATATATATATATGTATGTATGTATGTATGTTTCCTGATATATAGTCATACAGATTCATTCAGATTCACATACTCACTAGCATGTCTCAAATGTTTTTCCATGATTTTATGTACATGTTGAACTTAAGCCTTACATACTCAGTACATTATCCGTACTGACTCCCCTATTGCTCGGGGGGTTGCGTTTATGCCCACATGTTCAGATAAACAGAGAGGCAGTCCAACTCAGTAGGACTTCCACCCAGCAGTAGTCAGTGCGTTCCACTTGGCTCGGGGTTGCAGTTCATTTTGGTATGCTATTTTGACCTGTGTATATGGGTATGACGGGAGCCCTGTCCCATCCTCTCTACAGCTTGTACTCCATTAGAGGTCTGTAGACAGTTGTACATAGTTGGGATGTTATATAGCCATGACGGCTCTTATTTTGTTGCACAGCATGTGTAGCGACCTAGTCAGCGTGCATTGTTATTTTCAGCATATGTATATATATCTACAGATGGTTGCCAGCTCTTGATATAGATTCATAATGTTGTTCTTTCAAGTCAGCATAGTTCAGTTATAAGTCATATATGGGCCACCCTATTATTCAGTAAGCCCCAGGTATGAGTAAACGGGTGCTTGGTCATTTGAGGTCAGGGACTCGCCACGACTCATCGATTTGGGTCGTGACAGAAGTGGTATCAGAGCAGTTCCGTCCTAGGGTTGTTTACAGACCGTGTCTAGTAGAGTCTTGTTTATGGGTGTGTCGTGCACCACACTTATAAATAGGAGGCTACAGGACATTTAGGAAATTGTCATTCTTTCTCTCTTAGATCGTGCGATAAAGCCGTGTGTTAAGAGTTCGCCTTCAAGTAATTTGTTCTGATTTCAGTGATGCCTCGCAAGAAGGCTATTAGTGCCCAGAAGGGCAAAGGAGTGGCTGGTAAGGCCACTAGCCGTACTCAGCGGGCTACCAGAGCTCGGGGTGAGTCTCAGAGTGAGAGCCCATCTCAGACTTCAGATACCCCACCTCCAGCACCTGCTCCAATGCCCCCAGTTCCTTAGCCAGATGCACCGGTCCTGGATGTGCGGGATGATGTACAACTATTGACCAGATTGGTAGCTGCTCAGGCTCAGCAGCAGGGAGTTGGCATTGACCAGGCAGATCTAGTTGGTAGTGCGAGGGTTAAGACTTTTCTCGGGTTAGATCCTCCAGAGTTCTCTGTGTTAAAGAAAAATATGGACCCTCAAGACTTTATTGATAGTATGCAGATGACCTTGAGGGTTATGCATGTTGATGAGGTCAAGTCCGTGGAGTTGGCTTTTTATCGGCTCCGTGATATTGCAGTGCAGTGGTATCAGACATGGGAGCTGTCTAGGGTAGAGAATACCCCTCCAGCCGTTTGGCAAGAGTTTTCTAATGCTTTTATTCGCCATTATTTACCACCAAAAGTTCAACGGGCCTGAGCAGATAGGTTTTTGCGTATTGAGCTGGGCAGTATGAGTGTTCAGGAGTATAGCGTACACTTTGACTCGTTGGCTAGGTATGCCCCAGTTATCGTGGCTGAGATGGATGATCGAGTTCATCGTTTTGTGGCTGGTCTAGGGCCATATTTGATCGATGATTATACGACACCTGTGTTGCAGCTGGGTATGGATATTTCCCATATACAGGCTTATGCACATAATTTGGAAGATCGTAAGATCAGCGGAGGACAGAGCGTGAGCGTGACCGGGGCCGTGCCAAGAGGGCTAGATCTTTAGATATTGCTGGCGAGTTTAGAGGAAGACAGAGATAGCAGCATTCTCGGTACCCATTTTATTAAGTAGGAGTGCACCTCTGCGGGTTTCAGGTTCGAGATTTGATCAGCCTTCTTATTTCGAAGTAGATCGGATTTTTAGAGTTTCCGGTTCTCAGTATCGACAGGAGTCGGGACAGATGAGGCCACCTTTGCCACGGTGTGCCCACTGTGGTTAATGAATTCCCAGAGGTGTTTCTAGATGAGCTTCTAGGCATTCTGCTAGAGCGGGAGATTGATTTTACTATTGATCTATTACCAGATACTCAGCCAATATTCATTCCTTCTTATAGAATGGCACCTGCCAAGTTGAAAGAATTAAAGGAGCAACTGAGGGATTTACTAGAGAAGGGCTTTATTAGGCCCAGTGCATCGCCGTGGGGAGCACCAGTATTATTTGTGAAAAAGAAGGATGGCTCCTTGTGAATGTGTATTGGTTATAGGAAATTGAATAAAGTGACTATAAAGAATAAGTATCCACTTCCGAGGATTGATGACTTATTTGATCAGTTGCAGGGTGCCAAGGATTTCTCGAAGATAGACTTGAGATCGAGGTATCATCAGGTTAGGGTGAAAAAAAAAGACATTCCGAAGACGGGTTTCAGGACTAGATATGGGCACTACGAGTTTCGTGTCACGTCATTCGGGTTAACTAATGCTCCAGCTGTATTTATGGACTTGATGAACCGTACCTTTCTATATTTGTTCATGATTGTATTTATAGATGATATTCTGGTTTATTCACCGTCAGGGGCTGAGCATGCAGATCATCTACGCGCAGTGCTTAGAGTTCTTCAGGATAGAGAGTTATATGCGAAGTTTTCAAAATGCGAGTTCTGGTTGAACTCTGTGGCTTTTCTTGGTTACATTATTTTAGATGAGGGCATAAGAGTTGATACTCAAAAGATTGAGGCTTCAAGGAATTATCCAAGACCCACGACCCCAACAGAGATGTCACGCCCCAATTCCGGAGTGACGTGACCGGCACCCGAAGCCAAACCAGGCCCGAGCGAACCACTCTAAACCTTAAACTCTGGGTGAATGATTCCCAGCTTAAACCGATAAGGATTACTTGCACACAGACAATACCCATAAACCATAATCTGAATATATATATAGATACTGACTATCTAGTCTGAACTGGGCACACACGCCCATAGCATATATATATATATATATATATATATATATATACAACTGAGCGAGCCAACGAGGCTGCTACGATCGTACAAGCCAACATTATCCAAACAGGCATATACAAGCCAACGAGGATATCACACGGACACACTATTTACATGACTCGTCTACAAGCCTCTAGAGAATGTGTGACTGTGCCATACAATCTGTAATCAAAAGGTAGAGACTCCAAAGACCTGGCAACTCCGAACAAAAAGGGAGCTCACCAAACAGTTGATATCTGATCCTGCCTACTGGGGAGGTCTATCGGTCTGTCGATCCATACCTGCAGGCATTAATGCAGCGCCCCAGACAAAGGGACGTTAGTACGAATTATGTACTGAATATGTAAGGCAAGATAACAGCTGAAATGAAATAACAAGCTATACTCTGGATATTTCAAGAAAGCATCTGGAGGTATGATAACATAACTTTATAGATATAATTCTGTGACCCGAGGGTCAGGCAACAACTCCATGACCCGTAGGCTAGGCGTATACAAACACATAACGATAACTCGAAGGCAACATAATAGACTATAAGAAACATATACACTAATTATACCTCCTGACATTCATCATCTTATATAACTCAACCATTCTTATACTCGCTCGTAACTAGAGAGGAGTACTACAATAGGGTTATGGCAACCCAAGTATAATCTTCGTGAATAGCACATCTTTATGAGAATAGTCAAAGATGTCTCAATAGTAGGAATCATGCCAATGAAATGAATGAATAGCCATAACATACCTTTCCGGTCGCCTTAACTTTAACTACTTAATGCTTGTCCTCCTAAGTTAGTAAATCTACATTCAAGAAAATTTATACTATTTTTAGGCTTATCGTCATATGCTAGTCTTAATTCCTCAAATTAATCCCTTTTTAAAATCTGCCGAAATTCGGGCAGCATCTCTCCTGTTTATATCCCTATCCCGAAATCACAATACCAACAAATAACAACAACAGCAACACTAATATCAACAACATCATCATCAACAATAATATACTCCATAAAACATCCCACACGATGTTTTTTCCAATTTCTCAACCAACCATAACAATATCCACAATACCATAATCAAGAATTATATTCAATTTAAACTCAAATTAATCCAAAGTCTCCTTTAAATTCATCCCATAGTCATCATCTTCAATTCAATACTTTGTGACTTCTCCACTTTGATTCTTTTCCTTTTCAAGAGTTACTAAACCTTTAAACCAACTCAATCATATAGATAAGATGGGGGACGTACCTTATAATGGAAGAATTTCACCTCACTCAACTTCTCCCAAGCTCAAGTTCATCACAACATTGAAGAGAAGCAAGAATAATCATCTTCCATAGATTATCATAAGGTTTTGATGTTTGATCTTATTTTTCAATGGTATGGAAGGTTGTGGAATGTTGTAGAACCTTCAAGAATTCTCAATAACTCTCTTATAATAGGATGATAAGTGTGGAAGGCTCTAGAGAAGTGTGGAGATAAGAAATGATGAGAAATTAGGTGATCTGGATAACTTAAAGAGGTATATATAATGGTCCAATTCGGGTTGGGCTGGTGAACCAAAATTAGTGGACTTTTTAAGAGGTTTATAGAATTTCCACGTAGGTTCGCAGGGTCCTAGCAGTCCGTTTTAAAATGCTCATAAATCCCTACTCCGATGTCGTATCGACGAACGGTTTATTTTGTTGGAAACTAGACTCGACAAACTTCATTTTAGACTTTTGAAACACCTCAAAATTTCTAATATACCCATAGATATACCTCTCTAAATTTGACCCAAAATTTCTATTCAAAATTTTGCCAAATTTTTCCAAATTTTTGACAAATTTATTATCTTCCATTTTCTTGATCCCAGAACCTTTAGAAACTTGCTTAACACTTGTTAAGGGTATTCCTTAACCTTATAAGAGTTCCATGACCTCTCCGAGCTTACGTTAGTTAATTTACAATGCAAACAACGCGAAATTATTTTCAAGGTGTAACAACAGATACATAGTTTCTTGGGTCTGGCAAGATATTATAGAAGGTTTGTGGTAGGATTTTCTTCTCTTTTAGCCCTGTTGACTAAACTGACTCAGAAATCAGCTAAGTTTCAGTGGACAAAAGCATGTCAGCAAAGTTTCCAGCTATTGAAGGACAAGTTGACCTCAGCATCCGTCTTGACTCTTCCAAAGGGAACACACTAAGGTTATTGTGATGCTTCAGGTATTGGATTGGGTTGTGTATTAATGTAACACACTAAGGTTATTGCTTATGCTTCTAGACAGCCGAGGAAGCATGAGAAAAACTATCCAACTTATGATCTTGAGTTAGCTGCGGTGATCCATGCCTTGAAGATGTGACGGCACTACTTATATGGTGTTCATGTTAATATCTATACCGACCATAAGTGTCTTCAGTGCATAATTAAGAAGAAGGACTTGAATTTATGTCAGGGGCGATGGCTAGAGTTTCTAAAAGATTATGATGTCGATATCTTGTTCCATCCGAGAAAGGCCAATGTAGTAGCTGATGCTCTTAGTTGTAAGTCTATGGGTAGCCTATCTTATGTGCAGCCAGAGAAAAGGGAGATAGTCTGCAAAGTTTGTCAGTTGGCTAGCCTCGAAGTTCGGTTGTTAGACTCGGGTGATATAGGAGTTACAGTTCAAGATACAGTGATGTCATCTTTGGTAGCTGAGATAAAGGAGCGTCAGTATGAAGATCCTGTCTTAGTTCATTATCGGGATACAACTCCTCAAAAAGAAAAGACAACTTTCGTGATCACAGGAGATGGAGTACTCAGGCATCGAGGTAGATTGTGCGTTCTTAAGGTTGCGGGCCTCCGTCAGCAAGTTATGGGGGAAGCCCACTATTCTCGCTACTCTATTCACCCGGGCAGAACAAAAATGTACCATGATCTCAAGGAAGTTTATTAGTGGGATGGTATGAAGAAGGATATAGCGGAGTTTGTCGCTCAGTGTCCAAATTGTCAGCAAGTTAAGATAGAGCACCGGAAGCCCGGCGGGTTATTGCAGGCTATTGAGATACCGACATGGAAGTGGGAGGTAATTAATATGGATCTTATAACAGGTTTTCCCCGTACTCGACATAAGTATGACTCTGTATGGGTTTTAGTTGATAAACTCACAAAGTCAGCCCACTTCCTACCTGTCAGGATTACCTATTCAGCTGAAGATTATGCGGAGCTTTATCCTAAGGAAATTCTACGACTTCATGGTTTCCCTTCAGCCATTATTTTAGATAGAGGGGCGTAGTTCATAGCTAATTTCTGGAAATCTTCCCAGAAAGGATTAGGGACTCAGGTGAGTCTTAGTACCGCTTTTCACCCCAGACAGAGAGGCAAGTTGCGCGTACTATACAGACACTTGAGGATATGATGAGAGATTGTGTGATTGATTTCTGAGGGAGTTGGGATGAGCATTTTCTACTCATTGAGTTTGCATATAATAATAGCTACCATTCCAGTATTCAGATGGCTCCTTATGAAACTTTATATGGGCGGAGATGTAGGTCACCCATAGGATGGTTTGATGTTGGAGAAAATCAGCTTGTAGGCCCAGATTTAATACAGCAAGCGGTTGAGAAAGTGAAAGTGATTCAAGAAAGATTATTAGCGGCGCAAAGTCGATAGAAATCCTATGCAGATAATCGGCGGCGTAAGCTAGAGTTTGAGGTAGGCGATTGGGTTTTATTAAAGATCTCTCCTATGAAGGGAGTGATGAGATTTGGCAAGAAGGGTAAGTTGAGCCCTCGATACATTGGGCCATATAGAATTACTTGTACAGTGGGTAAGGTAGCATATGAGTTAGAGCTACCCTCTGATTTGGAGTCTGTACATCCAGTGTTCCATGTGTCCATGCTCCGTAAGTGCATAGGATATCCCTCAAGAGTCGTACCAGTAGATGATATCCAGGTGACTGAACAATTATCGTATGAGGATGTCCCTGTGGCTATATTAGATAGGCAAGTCCGTCGGCTACGAACCAAGGATGTGGTTTCTATTAAAGTACTCTGGAGAAATAATAATGTCGAGGAGATGACTTGGGAGGCGGAAGAGGAGATGAAGACTAAGTACCCGCTCTTGTTTCCGCTGTCCCAAGAGGCCCAGGTTGAGACATCATCATCCCCAGGTGTTACCATATTGTTGTGTATTTTAGCATGTGGTCCTGTGCGGAATTATTTTGGGTTGCTGTGCATAGGATGGTAGCGGTAATTATAGGGAAAACTCTGACGAAATTTCGTAGAATCCCTAAGCATTTAACATTCGAGGGCAAATGTTTCTAAGGGGGGAAGAATTTTATACCTCGAAAATTTTCGCATCGTGTGCGTTGTGAGTAAACGAACATAAGCTCGGAGAGGTCATGGAACCCTTATAAGGTTAATGAATACTCTTAATAAATGTTAAGCAAGTGTATAAAGGTTCCGGGATCAAGCAAATCGAAGAAAATAAGTTTGTCAAAAATTTGGGAAAATTTGGCAAAAGTTTAGATAGAAATTTTGGGTTAACTTCAGAGAGAGATATCTCCGGGTATATCAGGAGTTTTGAGATGTTTCAAGAGTCTAAATTGAAGTTCGTCGAGTCTAGTTTCCAACGCAACAAAACGTTCGTCGATACGACATCAGAGTAGGGAGTTATGGGCATTTTAAAACGGACTGCCAAAAGCCCGCGAACCTACGCGGGAATTCTAGAAACCTCTTAAAAAGTCCACTAATTTCGGCCCACTAGCCCAACCCAAATTTGGCTACTATATATACCCCTTTAAGTCATCTAAATCACCTAATTTCTCACCATTTCTCATCTCCGCACTTCTCTAGAGCCTTCCACACTTATCTCCACATTATATGAGAGTTATCGAAAAATTTTGAAGGTTCTACAACATTCCACAACCTTCCAAACCATTGAATGAGAAGATCAAACATCACAACCTTAAGATAATCTATGGTAGATGATTATTCTTGCTTCTCTTCAATGTGGTGATGAACGTGATCTTGGAAGAAGTTGAGTGAGGTGAAGTTCTTCCATTATAAGGTATGTTCCCCATCTTATCTATATGATTGAGTTGGTTTAAAGGTTTAATAACTCTTGAAAAGGAAAAGAATCAAAGTGGAGAAGTCACAAAGTATTGAATTGAAGATGATGACTATGGGATGAATTTGAAAGGAGATTTTGGGATTAATTTGAGATTAAATTGAATATAATTCTTTGATTATGGTATTGTGGATATTGTTGTGGTTGGTTGAGAAATTGGAAAAAACATCGTGTGAGATGTTTTAGAAGTATATTGGTGTTGATGATGATATTGTTGATATTCGGGTTGCTATTGTTGTTGTTTTTTTGGTATTGTGATTTTGGACTAGGGATATAAACAGGGGAGATGCTCCCCGAATTTCAGCGGCTTTTAAAAGGAATTAATTTGAGAGCTTAAGACAAGAAAATGACGATAAGCCTAACAATAGTATAAATTTTCTTGAATGTCGATTTACGAGCTTGGGAGGACAAGCGTTAAGTAGTTATAGTTAAGGCGACCGAAAAGGTATGTTAAGGCTATTCTTTCATTCATTTTGGCATGATCCTATGATATGAACGAACAAACGAGCATATAAGCTTCCATATTACCCTACTCTTAGCAGCGCTAGGAGCACTTCAGTATTTGATGATCTTGTACCTCTGTTATGATATTCCTTCTGTTCATGGGTCTTGAGATTTCATGTTTTAGTGATGTTTAGCTCAGCAATTGTCCACCAAAGGTAATATCACATCATATTATTCCGAGAGTCCTATTATTTCATTTTACTTGTGCATTGCACTCATTCTAATTCTTCATATACATATATATATATATATATATATATATATATATATATATATATATATATATATATATATATATATATATTTATAAGGCACATTTTTACAAGAGGTGACGATGTGGCCCATGTTGTGGCATTTCTATATATATATGTTTCCTGATATACAGTCATACGGATTCATTTAGATTCACATACTCACCGGCATGTCTCAGATGTTTTTTCATGATTTTATGTACATGTTGATCTTATGCCTTACATACTCAGTACATTATCCGTACTGACTCCCTTATTGCTCGAGGGGCTGCGTTCATGCCCGCAGGTTCAGATAAACAGAGACGTTGTCCAACTCAGTAGGACTTTCACCCAGCAGTAGTCAGTGCACTCCACTTGGCTCGAGACTGCAGTTTATTTTGGTATGTTATTTTGACTTGTGTATATGTGTATGATGGGAGCCCTGTCCCGTCCTCTCTACAGCTTGTACTCCATTAGAGGTCTGTAGACAGTTATACATAGTTGGGATGTTATGTAGCCATGACGGCTCTTATTTTGTTGCACAGCATGTGTAGCGACCTACTCAGCTTGTACTGTTATTTTCAGCATATGTATATATATATATATATACATATGGTAGCGAGCTCCTGATACAAAGTCAAGATGTCATTCTTTCAAGGCAGTATAGTTCAGTTATAAGTCATATATGGGCCACCCTATTATTCAGTAAGCCCCAGGTACGAGTAGATGGGTGCTAGGTCATTTGAGGTCAGGCACTCGCCATAACTGATCGATTTGGGTAGTGACAGGCGAGCCCGCGGATGCGGCCAGAACACCAGAAAAGCGGCACACCAGAGACCAACAAAAAATCTTATTTTTGACCAACCTCAACCCAAAACCCGACACTCATCCGAGACCTCCCGATAACAACCCAAATATGCATACTAATGTATCAACACACTACGAACTCACTCGTGCCCTCAGATTTTCCAACGGAGGTCATCTTGATCCAGTAAATCCCGAAACCCCAAAATAATCTAGTTTCCAACTAAAGGACAAAATACCCCCAAGTACCCAGGGAAACGAACCACTCATCCTACCAAGTTATAATTGACCCTCTTGGACCCTATGGAACTGACGAAAATCACTTTAAGGTCTGTTTATCCTAAAGTAAACTACTGGTCAACACTTTTCAACTTATAACTTTTAAATTCCTCGAAATCAATCAAGACTTGCCCAATCACCTTGGTAATCGTGTCACCCACCCTGCTGATCACAAACACTCTCACATAAGCAATCATCTCTTACGTTAACTAACGTGAAGAGATAAGTTTAACCACCATGTTATGACATGTTTTTGAAAGCCAAACGTGAGTTACTCTTAGAAGATGAATTTGAGGATCATTAAAGAGAGAAGCTTGGGTTAGACATCTGGAGATGTCTAGATCAATATTTATACGGTGTTGAATGAGTAAAAAAATAAGAAACACGCGCCAATATAAGGTGAGAACACCTTAGCATGTGTTTTATACCACGTGTGCTTAGCGACCAATGGGTTAATGGAAGAATGGATCCCTAATTCTTCATTGTCTGAGACCCAGAAAGTAATATTAACTTTCCACTAGAATACCCTTTGACTTAATACTATTTCTTACAGTATAAATCAGTGTTGCTACTTTAGCATGCCACTAATAGCTATGAGTGATTCGGCAATGCAGTGCATGTCTAGGAAAACAGTTGATCTGGAATGGATAGTCTCGAGTAGAAAGGGAAGACAATTAACATTAGTAATTTAACTTGTATACACAGGCCGGTTTCACGACCCAAATCACAGGTCATGACGGCACCTACACTATCCCCCCTGGTAGGCAAACCATTGGGGTTTACACCTTTTAAGAAAATCAAACACACAAATACAAAATGTGAACACAATCAGATACTATAAATAAAACAACAAGAAGATTAAAATTGTTATCATTAAAACTCTCAAAACTTAGTCTTAACTTGTACAAAAGCTTCTAAGGAATGTACAATTTGAATTAAAATACAAACTCATTAATACACTGTTTTCTAACAATGAGAAATAGCAGAAGTTTATAGATGAAACTCTGAGGAGTCGGATCCTCTAATAGTGCACCCAACGTCTCTGATGACATACTTGGAAACAATGCGAGGCTCGAACCCACCTGGAAACAACTCTACACCCCATAAGGAGTGTAACAAGAGTAGTATGAGCACAACACAAGGCTTGTAGGTATCATAGGCCGACAACGGTTAGCTAATGCATATAAATGTAGAGAAATCAACAAGTAGAACAGATAAGGAACCAAGTACAGTTACTAAGCATGTTCGGATAATGTTTCACAACAATAATAGGCCCAGTAAGTCTCAGTATTCTCTGGTCATAGCCTAGGTGAATGCTTCTAATCCACAAGTCCGCCAATTTTCACGTATAAAGTCAGGCCATGAATAAGATCAGTTGAAACATATGATCAGTTAAAATGCAAATATCAATCAAGGCACAGAATCAGTCAAGGCAAATGAGTTAATGTATATGCAAAGGGAAAATCCTCATAGGGACCAGCGAGGTCCATGTACACCTCAACCCGGCAAGATGCCTCAGGCATCGAGAACTCTCTTGCTCAGGTAAATGAACTCAGATCATGAGCACACATTCCGCTCCGGTAACAAACTCGGATCATAGACTCTCATCTCTCTTTTAAGCTCTATGGCAAATACTTCGGAGGCTACACTTTCTCACTTATCATCATCTCCATTTTCATAACCATATCAAGTCACATATGCAATATGGGATGTATGTCATGCATAAAATCAGTAGTCACATTACCATGTGATGCACATCATAATTCATTTCATTAGAATACCCTTCCTTTCAAAATAATGAGTGAGATATCAAGAAACAAAGATGAGAACAGTCAATTCACAAGTGTAACAAATCACATATGAATTATGGGATGCAATACCATGCAATGAAATCAACCTCAAATATACCACTTGACACAGGATCAACAGATATTTGCCATAAAATGCATATTAAACTTCTTTCTTTAATATTTTCCTTCATTTTTCATGAGGCAAGTGAGATGTAACAATCTGCATCATAGAATTAATAATGCATGCCAAGAATACTGAACACAATTCAATTCATTACTTTCAGCCTTTCCTTTCCATGGGATAAGTGAGAATCAAATGATAAAACAGGTCTATGAAATAACACACATATTAGCAAACATGGCGGCAAGCCCTCATAACCGCTGACGATACCGACCTAATTGGAACTCACCTCCACACTATGCTCAAAGGCCTATCATGTTTTCCCCGTCAATAACGGTCATCTACATCTGTATACCTAATCGGAGTCTAAACATACGTAAGCCGTAACCTACCTCGAAGGCCTAACAGGTGCCACGAACCTCAACCCAAAGCCTCCCCCTTCTGAATATCTTATTAATGATCGAAGTCTAGAAATATATTATTTTACATTAGATTAAGAGACTAAAGATACCTGTAACGTCATAAGGCTATACCAAATCAAAAATGCCTTTAAAAAATGAAATCGGAAATTCAAGTTCAAATCAGTTTACCGAACAATTAGGAAGTCCAAATGTCAATTTCTATCACTAATTAGCCACAACATAGCATCCATTTCATTATTTCATCAAAATCCCCAATTTATAAGAAAGCCCACATTTTAATCCGTTAGAAAACTTGTTTAGAAATTGACAAGGAAGTTAGAAATAGCCAATTCAAGTCACCAATCATGAAATCCTTTCAAAAATATAAAATAATTTCATTAAGAACAACCATTTCCAACCTAGGGGTCATTATCTTCCAACCCTTATTCTCCATAATGAAAACTTAAATAAAAGAGAGATTCAAGCTTAGCAACTAGTCACCTCATTGATTACATGAATAGATTCAAGAAGATTCCTCATCAAAATATGATTTTAGAGCAAAAGATGGTTCAATTTCAACCTAGGGTCTATCACCCAAAAACCCCAACTTAAAAATGGTTCCCTAATCATGATATTCCCCGCTTAAATGATAACATAATATGATAATAGGGAATTAAACTTACCCAATGGGAGAACCCTCACAAGAATCAACAAATTCGTCCTTAGAACTCCTTAAGACCCCAATTTAGTGAATAGAAAGGAAAGGTTTGAGTTTGGGAATTAAAAGTTGCTAAAACAGCGATCTCGCATCTGCGGAACCCTTATCTGTAGACGAGACCTCGTATTCGCAAAGATTTATCCGCAGATGAGGGATAACTTCCGCATATGCGGTCCGGCGCCTGCAGAAAAGAATTCGCAGGTGCGGAACTTCCTGGAAAGGCAAATCCTTGCATCTGTGGAGCCAAACCTCATAGAGGCGGGCCCGCAGATGCGGAAAAAATACTACAGAAGCGGCACACCAGAAACCAGTAAAAAAATTGGTTTTTCACCAACTTCAACCCAAAATCCGACACTCATTTGAGACATCCCGAATACAATCCAAATACGCATTACAATGTAAAAACACTCTACGAACTCACCCACGCCCTCATATATCAAACGGAGGTCATTTTGACTCGGTCAACCCTCAAAGCCCAAAAGAATAAAGTTCCCAACAAAAATACCCCTGAGTGCCTCGGTGATAACAACTAGGTTAGGGAGATCCCAAAGTTATAATTAAAATAGAAGAAGTGCGGAAGAAAATATAGAAATGAATCTAAAACAAGAAGATAAAAGATATGGGAAATTCGAAGGAACAATCCACGAATTTCCAAAAACATAAGTTCTAAAGTCTTGACAAGATCCAAGTAACAACGTATAGATTTATAGGAAGAAATCTAACGCCTTTACTTGAGATAACAAATCAAAAAAACAATATATTTGGATCTTCACCGCTTTGTGAGTAACTTACGAGAACAATTAGTATTTAGAACTAATCGTCTTCGAAATAATACCAAAATGAAATCAAAGATATCAAAAAAAAAAAAATTCTTACTACCTTGAACTATGAACTAGTTAGGTTGAAAGATAAATCTCAAAGTAATGCCACAAAGGTTCAAAAGAACTCTCAATATAATATATTCTTCAAAATCTGAATTACAATGAAAGACAAGCACCCGTTTATATAGTAGTAAATTAGGAGCTAGTCAAGACTTCAATAAATGAGAATTATGTTCCCTAGAAGCATAGAATACTGCCCACTCTTGGACCAATGCAAGTCAACATAGATTAAAACAACTATTAAATATACATTCTATCACCGCCCAACCGGAAGAATATGACGGACACCCAGAAGCTGACCTCCTAGATGCCACTAAACGTACATGACATATCTGCTTATGCTCATTCTGGGCCACCTGAGGGCACTCACAACATGATCTGCTGACTGATAGATGTCATAAACGGGAGGGTCACAGCCCTCAAAAGATATATATATATATATATATATATATATATACATGCATCACTAAACTGAACCGGGGTCCAAGCCGACAAGGCTACCCAATAAAACAATGTAACCAAATATGTGTTGAGCGGGCCGCACTGTCTGACTGAATATAAGCATCTATGAGCCTCTACTGACATACTGGACATGTTGCGGACGGGACAGGGCCTCCGCCCTGCCCATAACATCAGAACACATACCCGATCCAGACGGCAACTCCGACAAGAGAGGAGTGCTCCACTATCAAGCTGAAGAAGTAGCCAAAGGATGCGATCTATCTTCCTGGCTATCTGAACTTGCTGGCAAGAACGCAGCCCCCCCCCCCCCCCTAACAAAATAGGAGAGTCAGTACGGATAATGTACTGAGTATGTAAGGCAGAAGGATAACATACACATAGGAGTCATGAAGAAAATGTGAGCATCATAAACTAAACTGACTAACTGAATACATCTGTATGAATGCATCTGTATGTCTGACTATCTGAACATGTCTGTATGAATGCATCTGCATGTCTTACTATCTGAACATATCTGTATATCTCTGCTTACTAGAAATGCCTCTAAGGGCGTATGATATGCAATGTATAGGTCATAATGCCGAGGAACGTTCGGCTCGATCCCTATCCCATATAGGCCCCTTCGGGCATCGTAATCATCATATAGACCCTTCGGGCAGCCCCTTCGGGCATTATAATCATCATCACTGTGCACCAGCTGATCAGGTGGTAATGCGTATATAACGCTCGCCTTTTTCTCTTACCCCATATATATATATATATATATATATATATATATATATATATATATATATATATATATATATGTATATAATATACATAATATACGCGTATAGAACGTCTTCTGGTCACGGGTCAATATGCATGTATGCAAATGAATGTAGTGCATAAACATAAACTAACCTTATCATGATACAATATTTAGGACCCATGAACAGAAGGAATAATCATAATAGAGGGGTACAGGATCATCAATAACTGAGATTCTCCTAATACTTCTAAGATTAGAGTAATATGGAGACTCGATTACTCGTTGTTCGTTCGCATCATAGGATCATGCCAAAAAGAAGGAAAGGGAAAGCCTTAACATACCTTTGTGGTCGCCTTAACTTTAACTTTTCAACGCTTGGCCTCCCAGGCTCGTAAATCTATATTCAAGAAAATTTATACTATTGTTAGACTCATCTTCATAGGCCTGTCTTAAGCCCTCAAACTAACTCTTTCTAGAATCTGCTGAACTTTCGGCAGCATCTCCCCTATTTATATGCCTAGCCCGAAATTATAATCCAGCAACCAACAACAATAATAACAATACCAACATCAACCACAATATTATCAACACCAATAGGTTCCATAAAACATCCTACATGATGTTTTCCAAATTTCTCAACTAACCATAACCATATCCACAATACCTTAATCAAGGAATTATATTTAATTTAATCTCAAGTTAGTCCAAAATCTCCTTTCAAATTCACCTCATGGCCATCAACTTCAATTCAACACTTTATGATTTTTCTCCTATGATTCTTCCCTCTCTAAGAATTGCTAAACCTTTACATCATCTCACTCATGTAAATAATAGGAAGAACATACGTTATGGTAGAAGAACTTCACTTTATTCACCCCTTTCCACGACCAAGTTCATCGCCACCTTGAAGAGAAACAAGAACAATTACCTTCCATGGATTGGTAGAAAGAGTTTTGGAGAAGTGTAGAGAGAATTTAGGGAGAGAAGGTAGTAGAATATGAGAGAAGGTGGTAGAAAATGAGAGAGAAAAATCAGATTTTTGTTTTTAAATTTTCTGATTTTTACTGTTCACGCCGACAACTGTAGCAGTATTGTAGCAATTACTGCACGCGTTTCTGCTCTGTCAGCCTGACTTGTAACGTCCATAATTCTGTACTCCGATGTCATATCGAAGAGCGGTTTGTTGCGTTGGAAACTAGACTCGACGAACTTCATTTTAGGCTTTTGAAACACCTTAAAAAAATCCCAACATACTAGGAGATACACCCCTCCAAAGCTTACCCAAAATTCTGTCAACTTTTTTCCAAATTTTTCACAAACTTATTTTCTTCGATTTTCTTGATCCCGAAACCTTTAGACGCTTGCTTAACACTTGGTAATAGTATTCATTAACCTTTTAATGGTTCCATGACCTCTTCGAGCTTACGCTAGTTTACTCACAATGCACATGACGCGAAAATATTTTCGAGGTGTAACATCCTCCCCCCCCCCCCCCTTAGGAACATTCGTCCTCGACTGTTGACTTAACTGATGTCCTTGTCATAAACCTTATAGGGTATGTTAATGTGAACTTTCAACGAAATCACCTTCTTCAATTCCTTTCGGTTATCCTCTTTCTCTTATATCTTGCATATTACAACACTTAGTCATAACTCAACTCCTTCTTCTCTTATAAGCTATTCCTTCAAGATGTATCGTTCACTTCATCTTACCTCTTAACCTTTACACAAGGCTTATAACTCACCTATGTCCCTCGTCGATTTATTAGAGATCTTACAACCCTTGGAGTGTTTCATTCCTCTCGGTAACCTGTAGGCCATTCGCAGACTCTACGAATAACACAGAGTTTTCTCTTCAATAACCTTACATAGTCCAATTGTTCCAGTCCATATTCTGGAATCTTCAACCTTATGCATTACTCTTCGACTTCTTTATAGGACTTCAACTTTATTTCTAGTTCTTAATTTAAATCTTTGGAGTTGGCTATCAAGTATAGCGCTGGAGTTTTCTCATGCAGTAACTGCACATAGCTGCTCTGTAATCTAACTATCGTTAATTGGCATAATTCTGAAAGAATTTCTAGTTTGACATATAAATCTTGGGCACTGACTTTAGGGCTTTAAACTTTGGCTTGCCTATAATCTGTAAGGCTCAATATATCAAAGGATAAGCTTGCTCTTCTTTCTGAACTTCATTGCGTTCTTCTGAGATGGTACTCCCCAGAGTACATACTCTGATATAGGTAGGGAACTCTTGTCGGTTCTGGGAATCCTAGATCCTTCTACTGCTTGCTATTAATAATAAATAAATTTGGTCCAAGCCTTGTATAGATTCATCTTAATACCGAAAAATCTTAATAAGTGTTAAGGGTCGTCTCGGTTACCTTTGAAATCTGTCACGCAAACTTGTGGCGTATCCTTAAGCATCTCATGGTATGCTCAACTTAAGCAAGACTTATCTAGAGTCTTTAAATCCTTCTGGAGTGAGCTATAATCTGCCCTCCCCTGGTCTGAATGATAGACATAAGCAATAGTTATATCATACTATCCTCCCCTAACATAGGATTTATGTAGTCCCCTGCTACACCAGTAGTCTTGATGGACAGGAAATAGGCTATTTCCATAAGCTTGCTGGTAGTTTCCCTAACTGAATTAAACTTCCGCGGTAAACATGGTAATCTATATTGGTGGTTTCTCATCTCCGAATTGGAATCTCAATGACGTGCTACAACTTACTGAACTTCTGATATCTAACTTCCGTTGAACTATGAAGTTTGCTATGGCTTTCCTCATTTTTTGTTTTTGCAGTATCAATGTATGTCCTTGCTATTCTCACTACCCAACATATCGAGGGCAATAATCCTTTCCTTTCGTCAGTCATTTATCTGATCACGTCAGATAATTACTTTGGTATAGTCCCAATCTGTAGGATGTACAAAGGTAGCTCCTCCCTTGAGGATCCGTAATCCTAGAATGAGCTGACATTAAATTCAAAGAACTGTTTTTTTTCCTTGACTTAACAAGGCTATGCCCCAGATAGATTCCATAATCTAAGTTTACTAATCAATTCTGATATTGACGAACTGCTGAACTCACAAGTCCTCAACATTTCCTCTTTATCTTAACATAAACTGAGTTACTCTAGATCTATGGCTCGAACATTAGCGACTTTGTTTGCTTCCATTGACTTTCACAATCATCGGAGTCTTTCCATCATTCTATTTATTGACCTTGTTGTAACTTAACCATTTTTGCTTAAGGGTGCGCTAAAATCTCATAGAGTACTTATATAATTAATATCGACGCTATCCCAATATGTCCTTTCCTGTACATATAACTATAACTAACTTAAGAGCATGGGTCGAATGATTCTTCTTGTACCTTTACAGCTATCCTGAGGCATGAGCTATAATCTCACTACGCTGTATCAATCCATAACTTAAGTCAATGCTTAAATCACCATAACACGTGATAGGGCTATCCGGTCCCTTTAGGAATGTTACACTTGATGCTGAAACTTCACTTGTTACTCATCTTCTAGAAACTTAGGCTTACAATTATCAGTCCTCTAGGGTCTGGCTGTTTCCTTGGCCAGTTTATCAGTGGCACAAAACGTAGGAAAAATCCTTCACAAAATTCCAATAATAACTTGCTAATTCCAAGAAATCACTAACTTCTATGAGTTTTCTAACTCTTGGGCAATTCTCTTAAGCTTTACCTCCCTATACTTTAATCTTAGGAGCACTATACCGTTTAATCAGAACTTTCATTTTGAAAACTTCCTGAGCCGGATGAACCATAGATTTGCAATCAACGAATAACATGCTCCGAATTTGAGCAAGAGTAACCCAAAGATCATCTAGGAACATTGTTACAAATAGGTTTCGGAGGAATCTAAACACATTTACTCATCAAGCCCATAATACTGTTGGGGCCTTAGTCAGTCCAAATGACGTTGCTCAAAACTCAAGGTAACTTACCTGATCTTGAAAGTTGTCTTTGGGACGCCTTTCCTCTGACCTTTATCTAGGAATAACTGGAGCTCATGTCCATCTTTAAGGAATCATTCTGTGCTAGCAAAACAAATCGTCAACCCTTAATCGTACTTGCTCATCCTTAGCTATCATCTTATTTAGCTGCTTACAATCACTTGTACATATGCAAGGAGCTATCCTACTTCCTTATAACTTGAACTGATTCAACTTATCCTTCAAATACTCTTTATTTTCCTCAACTTCGCAGGGATCATTTGTATAAGGCGAAGTAAATATTGGTTGCGCACTTTACAATGCTTTTGTTTAGCAAGACTAATCCTTTACTTAGAGAAAGTCTTGGGGTTTCCCTCGGACATCCCTAAAACTTATGAACCATAAAGATAAACTGGGAGGTTGATAACTTGACTCTCATAATATGAACTCCAATCATATGAGATGCATACTTGTTTCTGATTCACCTTCTTGATCTTAGGACAGGAGATAGACTTATTCATTGGTACTTATACAACTTGCATGACTTGAGTGCCTCTGAAAATCTGCACCCAATTCTTCTATAGACCATATCATTCCGGTCTGTATACCTTGAAAAGCACAATATATACTTTATAAGCTACTCACAGATATTCATATAATGTCTCTCTTGAAATCTATTCGCTATTCTGCATTAGATCATACCCTCTGACAGAACGGATGATTCACTCCTTGACTTACAATTACTTGGTTCTTTACATATCACAAAACTCGCACTCCTTCAAGACGTTGACCTTACCAATTACTCCCACAAGCTACCTTATAACCATCTTGAAATCCTTAGTCAAAATTATATATATTCTATAGTCTAGTCCTTGCCAGGGGCCTCAAATTCACTGATTAACTCACTTTCTGGTTCTGCTCCTTACTTTCTGGTCTATGAAGCCTTGATTTACATACACTAGTAATACAAATCATCCAATATCCTTTTCTTTGGTCACATACCGCACTCCTTTTCCATAAGTATCTGCAATTCTCATCTACTCGTGTCTACTACACCTTCTAACATTGGTGCCTTATTCCTTTATTCAACTTCTTTCTGGTTTCTTTTCTCCTAAAGACCAATATACTATAAGCCCAGGGTGCTTCAATCTAATACTGCTAATAAATGTAGAGGATGAAATATCACCTTATCTTTCTTCAATTTCGTAAAATTCTTATGTCCCACCTTTACTACAACTTCTGCATCCATCCTTGAGAAATCCCTCTGAGAGCACATAAACTTATATGACTTAAGATCTCAATTCTGACTTCAAAATCCATGTCCATAATAAGGACGTCCTGATTATAATTATTCATAAGAACAATCCACTATCAAACTTTCTGAACCCCCAGAGTAACGAATGATTGATGAGGTCCTGAGATTAGGTCATATACATATAAAACACAATTGGTTCTGATGGAAAAAGCCATATACCTGTAAATGAGATACTGGAGAACTTAGGTCGGATATATCTGGAAATAAAGCCCCTTTGTCCTTATTAATAGCACTACTCCTTAACTGACTCTCTTCGTCCTCTATCTCGTACTCCCCCACGATCTGTGGGTAACTCCTTATCAGAAGCTGGCCTAACAAAATGCTGAAACATAGGAAAAATCTAGATGCGCCCAGCTCTGTACTTTCTCAATTGCGTCTTCGTCCACAGGAGTCTCGTGAACACTTAAACGGGTCTTTGTCATATGATTTCTCAGTCGGGTCTCCTCCTACTGGAGCCACATCCTCCTATGGGCTTGTGTCAATGGAATATCTGATGCTATTTCTTATACCTCCTAACATCCTCGATCCTGAGTCGACGAGTGATATGGGTCTCATGCCCACCTTCGGAGCCTTGCTTACACTCCCATTAACTGAACTTGTCCTCTTCATCAACTCTATCCTGCAATTTAGGGGAAATAGTATCAAGAACGAGTTTTCCTATCATTGGCTCTACTGCACGATCTATGATCAGAAAGAAAGATGAACATCCTAAATAACCTACAGATGAACATCCTAAATATCCTACAGCCTCCTGCCTATAAGTGTGGTGCACGACACACCCATAGACAAGACTTTTCTGGATACGACTCATAGAATACCCTAGGACGAACTGCTCTGATACCACTTTTGTCACAGCCCAACCGGAGGACTATGACGGACACCCAGAAGCTGACCTCCTAGATGCCACTAAATGTACATGACATATCTGTTCGTGCTCATTCTGGGCCACCTGAGGGCACTCACAACATGATCTGCTGACTGATAGATGTCATAAACTGGAGGGTCACAGCCCTCAAAAGATATATATATATATACATGAATCACTAAACTGAACCGGGGTACAAGCCGACAAGGCTACCCGATAAAACTATGTAACCAAACATGTGCTAAGCGGGCCACACTGTCTGACTGAATATAAGCGTCTATGAGCCTCTACTGACATACTAGACATGCTGCGGAACGGACAGGGCCTCCGCCTTACCCATAACATCAGAACACATACCCGATCCAGACGGCAACTCCTACAAGAGAGGAGTGCTCCACTATCAAGCTGAAGAAGTAGCCTAAGGATGCGATCTGTCTTCTTGGCTATCTGAACCTGCGGGCATGAACGCAGCCCCCCCCCCCCCCCCCCCCACCCCCCACACACACACAATAGGGGAGTCAGTACGGATAATGTGCTGAGTATGTAAGTCAGAAGAGTAACATACACATAGGAGTCATGAAGAAAATATGAGCATCATAAACTAAACTGACTAACTGAATACATCTGTATGAATGCATCTGTATGTCTGACTATCTGAACATGTCTGTATGAATGCATCTGTATGTCTTAGTATCTGAACATATCTGTATATCTCTGCTTACTAGAAATGCCTCTGAGGGCGTATGATATGCAATGCATAGGTCATAGTGCCGAGGAACGTTCAGCTCGATCCCTATCCCATATAGGCCCCTTCGGGCATCGTAATCATCATCTAGGCCCCTTCGGGCATCATAATCATCATCACTGTGCACCAGCTGATCAGGTGGTAATGCATATATAACGCCTCGCCCTTTTCCCATACCCCATATATATATGTATATAATATACATAATATACGCGTATATAACGCCTTCTGGTCACGGGTCAATATGCATGTATGCAAATGAATGTAGTGCATAAACATAAACTAACCTTATCGTGATACAATAATTAGGACCCATGAATAGAAGGAATAATCATAATAGAAGGGTACATGATCATCAATAACTGAGATGCTCCTAATACTTCTAAGATTAGAGTAATATTGTTATGTCCCGTGTTTTTCGTATGATTGAAAATCGAGAAATAATTACGACTTGTGTGTTGTAAGGATATGATTTGATTTTTGTGAATATGACTATGTTGGTTATGGAATCTTTAATGTTAAGACATCGGGGAAGGCCGAGGGTAAATTTGGAATTTCGGAAATTAGTTTCGGGAATTACAAAACGGGACGTTTTATGAATTGGGCCAAGAAAAATATAACACAAATGAGGCCCAAGAATTCTTGAAGGGGCCGGCCAAAGGCCAAAGCCCAACCCATTTTTAATGTCATGTGTTGAGCACATGACTTATACAATTGGATATATATCACTTCACACTTAGAATTTATCAAGAAAAAAATCACATTTCCACTTTGACTCAAAAGAGAGCTCTCGGCCGAAGGAGAGAAAAGGAGAAAGAAAGATTTTCCAAGCTTTGTTGTTAAGCAAAAATTCTTGTTCTTCCCATAGTTGTGAAGTACTCAAGGCCCTCTTCAACGGGGTATAATTAGTTTGGCACAAGAACCTCGTTTGCGACAAGTCGGAAATTCAAGAAAAGGTAAGAATTTTGCCCCTCTAATGTTATAGAATTGGCATGAATGTGTTAATGATTGAGAATAGACGAGAATTTCGTAGTTTTAATGTGTATGTGAAACCGTGGGTGTATGTATACTTGGTGTTGTGGCCGTGTGCCCTAGGAGGAAGAAGGAATATGAATTTGATCTTGTTTAGTTGGCATAATGTGTTGTTGTGATCCTTGTGTCGTAAATGATTGATTGATGAATTAAATTGGCGTTGGAAAATGATTTCGGATATTATCGGAAAGCGTATACCTTTGGTATCATTATGTATATCATTGTATATTTAGGGTGCTAGAGACTTTAAATATGAATTTATAATGATGTTAATGAATTCGGAATGAAACGACGTGAGTTAGAATGTTCGTCGTGAATTTTTGATGTTTTGAAGAATTATGGAAAGTAATGGATTTTGGGGAAATTTCGTGTTTGGCTTGGATTGTAGTTAGGATGTGATTGTATAAGTTTGAATGAGGAAATGAATACAATTATGTAGATATAGAATTGGAGTTTTGGAAGTTTGAATGAAAGTTGCCAACTTAAGTAAAAAAGTTGAACTTTGAACCTAGAGTGGTTTGATTATTGCTTGTGTTGTTTGTTGATGTGTGGGCTGTTGTTATTGATATATTTTGAGCCGAGCTAAGTCTCGGGGATGTTTGATTTATAGGGGAAATGCTGCCGAAATTTCGGTAAGCAAAAATGCAGTTAATGGCATTTTTAGCCTAAGAATCTCAATTGGTAACTTTGGCCATTTGTAGATTTCAGGCGAAACGGGACTGGACTTTTGGGAGAGCATACGACATCTGTGAGGTATGTAAAGTTCCCTACTCCTTCATTTGGCATGTCCTAGTATCCTAGGCGAATATTGGAACTTCCGGAGCATTTCTGCTCCTCGAAACCCGATCCACAGAAAAGTTACTATTCATTCAAATCAATTGAAGCCTAAGGGCTCTATTTTGGCTAGAATGCCACCACTCGTCCGAAACCTATCGACATGTGGTCGGGTAACCTAGAAACGATTATGTATGACCTTTGGCATATAAATGTTTGTAAAAATATGTTCGCCACCTCATTTTGACTCAGGTGGGCCCGCTACCCCGAAACGCCCTATTTCTCTCATTGGGCTATCTTTGTGAATAGAGTTGGATATACTACTTCTGATTTTTGGAACTTCCTCCTACGGGGTATGTTTTGAACATTACGATGCGCCAAGTTATGTTTTGAACTATACGTACTATTTTGGAAACGTTTTGTGAAATGAAACCTTATATCGACTAAGTATTCGATTATTTTGTACTATGGAACGATTTGTGAAACTATTATGTTTTGAAGACTATTTTGAAGTATGATTTGAATTTGTTTGCTCACGACTCCGCTCGTGCCTTATTATGACTTCGTTCACCGGTTCCCGGGCCGGTTTTGATTCGTGCGCCTTATGACA
Source organism: Lycium barbarum (assembly GCF_019175385.1). Classification (NCBI taxonomy): domain Eukaryota; kingdom Viridiplantae; phylum Streptophyta; class Magnoliopsida; order Solanales; family Solanaceae; genus Lycium; species Lycium barbarum. The sequence goes on along the minus strand of NC_083345.1, from coordinate 57,201,893 downwards.
AATTCGGCCGTGTGCTGTGTTACGGTTCCCGAGGCTTCGCCATAGGGCCGGGTTCCGTTTGGAGTTATGCTGTGATATGGCTCGTGATGCGATACGCTCACCTATGATTATGTTTGTGTTCGGGGATGTACGGAGATTTGAAACCTTCTGGTGTTATGCTGTGTGTGGCGCCAGTGTCGGAGTGGCGACCACGTTCTTGAGCTTTGCATGATTTTCGCCTGCATTATGTATATGTATATGATTTGATACGGATTTTGACACTCCGGTTTGTTCTCTACTTTGTCTTTTGATTTGCTTTCAGTTTGGTTCATATATCTGTACTCCGTGCTTTACATACTCAGTACATATTTCGTACTGACCCCCTCTCTTTGGGGGGCTGCGTTTCATGCCCGCAGGTACAGAAGCTCGTTTGGGAGATCCTCCGGTTTAGGCTACTCATTCTGCTGTGTTGAAGCGCTCCCCTTGATCTGGAGCCTAACTTTTGGTACATACCCCCTGTTGTGTGTGCATTCTGTACATTTGACTATTTGGGTACGGCGGGGCCCTGTCTCGCCATCTGTCTTTGTTTTGAGTTCGTAGAGGCCTGTAGTCATATATGTGGGGCGAGGGTCCTATGTATGTTTGTTCGATTTTGTTTTTTTTGGTCTTAAAGCGGTCTGTTTGTTATGATGGCCCTTATGCTTATATTTGCGCTTTTGACCGGCGATGGCCATTCCGCCGCTCAGTTTGTATTTGATATGACACTCTGATTTGTGCGACCGCTTAAGACATATTTTGATATAACCTATGTTTGCTACGATTTTGTAAAATTCTGAAATAAGTTTGGATTTGGTATCGAATATGCGATTTGGTCTGGGTACCCAGGTAGGGTGCCAGTCGCGGCCCACGGGGCTGGGTCGTGACAAAAGTGGTATCAGAGCAGTTTGTCCTCGGAATGTCTACAGGCCGTGTCTCGTAGAGTCTTGTTTATCGATGTGTTGTGCACCACATCTATAAACAGGAAGCTACAGGGCATTTAGGATGTTACCTTCTTTGGAATCTTAGATCGTGCGATAGAGCCAGCTATAGGAAGTGAATTCCCCTTTTTTCTCTAACCCTTGATTGCAGCTGGAGAGTGGTGTCGACGTAAGACAATGACTGCTGATATTGGAAGCTATATAATGATCTGGTAAGAAATGTTACGAAAGACGTATGCTGGGTAAGGTATTCTGAAGTACGATTAAGACATAAAGTCAAGCAGCGAAAAGAGAAATAAATATGAAAAGTGTAGCTGGAGCAGTCGAGTTGGGCATGTGAGGTAAGCCTCGGCATATTTATATTTTTGTTTGAAATTGTTAGCCCGTGTGGCTATGAGGTGATATGATGTGATATGTATGTACGTATATGTGGTGGCCCTGTGAGGCCCGGTTGGTATTTCCTGTGTACAGGTTTTGGGATAGTAAAAAATATAGAGGAACCTCTGCCCAAATTTTTCTAGAAATATGAAAAGGGAAATGGGATATAAATTTTTAACCTGTCTTGAAGGTCGATACCATTATGATAAACCTATTATGGTGGATTTAAAGGTACCCTCCGTGTTATTTGTAAGGAGCATTACCTTTAGCGGGGAAAATTTTATCTCAAGTAAATATGTACGAGTAGTAGATTCGTAATTTATTGGAGGGACCAGAAATGTGTTCTAACCCCATTTTGTTTTAGCACAACCCATGTGAAGGGTAAAATACAAACCGTATGATAAGCAGTTGAGGATTTAGCGGTTCGCTCTCGGCTTAAGTATATAGATATGTATAACCGTGGGGGTAATTATGTGAATTAGGCATTTGATGATTTCGCGAAGTTCGTCGGACTCTAGTCTTTTTGTGCTGATGGTTGGAAGATATCTTACAGTAACATTCTGTCAGTTTCTCTCGACTATTTGGAGACGAAATTTGTAGAATACGAATTTAGACTTGTGGACTGTCTGGAAGTACATATGTATACATGGAGGTATATGTTGAGAATTTACAAGTAACGCCACGGTAGTCACCAAGTCAGAAAAAGTAATAGAGTTCTCGTAGGTCGGGGTGGGACCCGCTACGGGGACGTTTTGAAAAGTTGTTAAGACCCCGAATTGTCTTAAATTACGTGACAAAGGTCGTGAGTGGCGATCGACGAAATTATATTAGCCCTAACGCGTCAAAATGCGTGAAAGTTTCAGGGTTAAGCGTGCTCAAGCCAGAGCAATTCTGGGATGGGTGACCGCCCTGGGAAGTGATGCAAGATTTTTGCACAAGTGTAAATATGCTAGAGATAAATGAAAATTTGGGGTAATTTAAAGGAAAAGAGAATGTGTGGAGTAATTAGTGCCCTTGCAGGAGTCGCGTAGAACGAGGCGGACTAAATGGGCAAAAAAAAAAAAAAAAAAGGTACAACACCGCTTGGGAAATTGAGCGAATTTGAATAACAGTCAGAGACGTTCGTCAGTAAAGTATGAGTAAATATATCCATATGTGTGTATGTGTATGTGTATGTGTATATGTGTGGGTGTATGATTTTCGTTTGGTGCCCATGTGGGATCTTTGAAAGAGTTGATACGCGAGACCCAAGACAATTTGTGTGACAGCTTGGCGAATAAGTTTACAAATAAAGGGAAATTTTTCATGAATCATTGGAGCCTTAATAAGAGTGATTTGATCCTAATTCGGATTCTATCTGCTATACTTTTGCACTCCCGATTTTGATAAGGCTCTGTCTATTACGCCTCTATGCTTCTGGCTTCGATTGTGTTCCCATTTGATACACCTTGCTACATCTGGTTCTGAATTTGATTTTGGTTGAAATACCTCTGCATGATTAGTTCTGATTGCGAATCCGTCTGACACATCTCTGTATGTCTGACTCTGGATGCGAACCTGTCTGATATGCCTCTGCACGTCTGATTTTGATCACGCGTTTGTCTGATACATCTCGGTATGTCTGATTCTGATTTTGACTCTGTCCGATACATTTCTGCCTGTCTGACTTTGGTCACGATTCTGTGTGATATAGTTCTGTACGGCTGATTCCGGTTTCGAATCTGTCCGATCTGATTCCGTACGTCTGACCCTGATTGTGAATCTGTCTGATAAATCTCCGGTATGTTCATATGTGGATCTGTTTCGCCTTCTTAAGCGGCCCGTATGCTACTATGGCCAAGATGGCCCATGAGTTTGTACATGTGTGTACATTTGGGCGATGTATATTCCGCCACCTTTATGATTTTGATATGACTGTTCTGCACGGGCGACTGCTTAAGATAAGTGTTCGATAAGTGTTTGTGTGACGTCTGTTGTTAATTTTCAGCTCGACCAACGTATGTTGAGTCTGAATGAGTCTGAATACGATGATCTGGTTGTGAGTTCGTTTGGGGTGACAGAATATTTCAGTGTGTTTGATTCTGATTACGAATTCGTCTGATACGCCTTGGTACGTCTGACTCCGACCTCATATTTGTCTGACATACTTCTGTACCTCTGATTTTGACTATGAGCCGTCTGCCATAGTCTAGTATGTCTGCCTCCGATTACGAGTTCGTTCGATATGCTGCTAGGCGTCCGGTCCTAGTTTTGAATCCGTGATGTAAAGTGTTTGGTATGATTTTGAATTCGTTGCTGTGAACTGTCCAGTATGAAGTGGGATTACGATAATGTGGTAGGGAACTCAGTAGTGTGATAAGGAATGACATTAGCTATGATGTCTGGAAAGCGTTTGTCCGTTACAGAAGATAGCGTGTGGGCCCTTAATAAAACAAAGGCCCAGTTTGAAATCTCGCCTGAAGGAGTATTATTATACGACGGCAGATTCTGTGTACCGGGCATTGCGGGCTTACGACGGTAGATTATGGGCGAGGCACATCAAGCACGGTATTCTGTTCGTCCTGGTTCCACTAAGATGTATCGGGATCTCAGCTGTTTGTATTGGTGGGACGGCATGAAGAAAGATATTGCCGAGTTTGTTAGTCAGTGCCCAAAATGCCAACAAGTTAAGATCGAGCATCAGAAGCCGGTGGATTACTACAGGAGATGGAAATTCCAGCCTGGAAATGGGAGATGATTAATATGGACTTCATTGTTGGGTTGTCGCGTACTCTACGCAGGTACGACTCTATTTGGGTTATTGTGGACAGGCTGACGAAGTCAGCCCATTTTCCTTCCGGTCCGGACTCTTTATTCGGCTGAGGATTATGCCAGATTATATATCAGAGGGATAGTCAGACTTCACGGAGTCCCTGTATTATTACTGACCGAGGTGCCCAGTTTACAGATAATTTCTGGAGGTCATTTCAGGAGGGATTAGGGACTCAGGTGAGCCTCAGTACAGCTTTTCATCCTCAGACTGACGGGCCTGCGTTATTGGTTTCAGGGGCAGCTGGGATGATCATGTGCCGCTTATAGAGTTTGCCTACAATAGCAGTTATCACTCCAGCATTCAGATGGCCCCGTACGAGGCCCTTTATGGCAGGAGATGTAGATCTCCTATTGGTTGGTTTGACGTCGGCGAGACTAAGTTGGTTGGGCCAAATGTGATCCAGGAAGCTGTAGATAAGGTGAAGTTTATTCGGGAGCGACTATTGGCTGCTCGGAGCCAACTGAAAGCTTATGCTGATAGACGACGTCGACCGTTGGAGTTTTAGATTGGCGACTGGGTATTCCTGAAGGTGTCGCCCATGAAGGGCGTTATGAGATTTGGCAAGAAGGGTAAGTTGAGCCCGCGGTACATCGGGCCATACCAGATTGTTCGGAGGATAGGCGCAGTCGCCTACGAGCTACACTTGCCATCCGATTTGGAGGCCGTGCACCCGGTGTTTCATGTATCTATGTGGCGGAAGGGTAATGGTAATCTTTCCAGGATATTCCCAGTAGATGATCTTCAGGTGACGGAGCAGTTGTCTTATGACGAGCAGCCGGTGGCTATTCTGGATCGTCAGGTGAGGAGATTGCGCACTAAGGAGGTGCCTTCTGTCAAAGTTCTATGGCGCAATAATAACCGGGAAGAGATGACTTGGGAGGCGGAGGATGAGATGAAGAAGCGAAACCCCCATTTATTCCCTACGCCTCTTGTAATCTAGACTTTTGTATTTATTGTACCAATGAACGGATGGACCATGTGTGCTATTTATAAAAATGGTTTTCCCGTTATGTTTGTGAGTCTTCATAAGATTTATTTAACATTCGGGGACGAATGTTCTTAAGGGGGGGAGAATGTTATGTCCCGTGTTTTTCGTATGATTGAAAATCGAGAAATAATTACGACTTGTGTGTTGTAAGGATATGATTTGATTTTTGTGAATATGACTATGTTGGTTATGGAATCTTTAATGTTAAGACATCGGGGAAGGCCGAGGGTAAATTGGAATTTCGGAAATTAGTTTCGGGAATTACAAAACGGGACGTTTTATGAATTGGGCCAAGAAAAATATAACACAAATGAGGCCCAAGAATTCTTGAAGGGGCCGGCCAAAGGCCAAAGCCCAACCCATTTTTAATGTCATGTGTTGAGCACATGACTTATACAATTGGATATATATCACTTCACACTTAGAATTTATCAAGAAAAAAATCACATTTCCACTTTGACTCAAAAGAGAGCTCTCGGCCGAAGGAGAGAAAACGAGAAAGAAAGATTTTCCAAGCTTTGTTGTTAAGCAAAAATTCTTGTTCTTCCCATAGTTGTGAAGTACTCAAGGCCCTCTTCAACGGGGTATAATTAGTTTGGCACAAGAACCTCGTTTGCGACAAGTCAGAAATTCAAGAAAAGGTAAGAATTTTGCCCCTCTAATGTTATAGAATTGGTATGAATGTGTTAATGATTGAGAATAGACGAGAATTTCGTAGTTTTAATGTGTATGCGAAACCGTGGGTGTATGTATACTTGGTGTTGTGGCCGTGTGCCCTAGGAGGAAGAAGGAATATGAATTTGATCTTGTTTAGTTGGCATAATGTGTTGTTGTGATCCTTGTGTCGTAAATGATTGATTGATGAATTAAATTGGCGTTGGAAAATGATTTCGGATATTATCGGAAAGCGTATACCTTTGGTATCATTATGTATATCATTGTATATTTAGGGTGCTAAAGACTTTAAATATGAATTTATAATGATGTTAATGAATTCGGAATGAAACGACGTGAGTTAGAATGTTCGTCGTGAATTTTTGATGTTTTGAAGAATTATGGAAAGTAATGGATTTTGGGGAAATTTCGTGTTTGGCTTGGATTGTAGTTAGGATGTGATTGTATAAGTTTGAATGAGGAAATGAATACAATTATGTAGATATAGAATTGGAGTTTTGGAAGTTTGAATGAAAGTTGCCAACTTAAGTAATAAAGTTGAACTTTGAACCTAGAGTGGTTTGATTATTGCTTGTGTTGTTTGTTGATGTGTGGGCTGTTGTTATTGATATATTTTGAGCCGAGCTAAGTCTCGGGGATGTTTGATTTATAGGGGAAATGCTGCCGAAATTTCGGTAAGCAAAAATGCAGTTAATGGCATTTTTAGCCTAAGAATCTCAATTGGTAACTTTGGCCATTTGTAGATTTCAGGCGAAACGGGACTGGACGTTTGGGAGAGCATACGACATCTGTGAGGTATGTAAAGTTCCCTACTCCTTCATTTGGCATGTCCTAGTATCCTAGGCGAATATTGGAACTTCCGGAGCATTTCTGCTCCTCGAAACCCGATCCACAGAAAAGTTACTATTCATTCAATTCAATTGAAGCCTAAGGGCTCTATTTTGGCTAGAATGCCACCACTCGTCCGAAACCTATCGACATGTGGTCGGGTAACCTAGAAACGATTATGTATGACCTTTGGCATATAAATGTTAGTAAAAATATGTTCGCCACCTCACTTTGACTCGAGGTGGGCCCGCTACCCCGAAACGCCCTATTTCTCTCATTGGGCTATCTTTGTGAATAGAGTTGGATATACTACTTCTGATTTTTGGAACTTCCTCCTACGGGGTATGTTTTGAACATTACGATGCGCCAAGTTATGTTTTGAACTATACGTACTATTTTGGAAACGTTTTGTGAAATGAAACCTTATATCGACTAAGTATTCGATTATTTTGTACTATGGAACGATTTGTGAAACTATTATGTTTTGAAGACTATTTTGAAGTATGATTTGCATTTGTTTGCTCACGACTCCGCTCGTGCCTTATTATGACTTCGTTCACCGGTTCCCGGGCCGGTTTTGATTCGTGCGCCTTATGACAAATTCGGCCGTATGCTGTGTTACGGTTCCCGAGGCTTCGCCATAGGGCCGGGTTCCGTTTGGAGTTATGCTGTGATATGGCTCGTGATGCGATACGCTCACCTATGATTATGTTTGTGTTCGGGGATGTACGGAGATTTGAAACCTTCTGGTGTTATGCTGTGTGTGGCGCCAGTGTCGGAGTGGCGACCACGTTCTTGAGCTTTGCATGATTTTCGCCTGCATTATGTATATGTATATGATTTGATACGGATTTTGACACTCCGGTTTGTTCTCTACTTTGTCTTTTGATTTGCTTTCAGTTTGGTTCATATATCTGTACTCCGTGCTTTACATACTCAGTACATATTTCGTACTGACCCCCTCTCTTTGGGGGGCTGCGTTTCATGCCCGCAGGTACAGAAGCTCGTTTGGGAGATCCTCCGGTTTAGGCTACTCATTCTGCTGTGTTGAAGCGCTCCCCTTGATCTGGAGCCTAACTTTTGGTACATACCCCCTGTTGTGTGTGCATTCTGTACATTTGACTATTTGGGTACGGCGGGGCCCTGTCTCGCCATCTGTCTTTGTTTTGAGTTCGTAGAGGCCTGTAGTCATATATGTGGGGCGAGGGTCCTATGTATGTTTGTTCGATTTTGTTTTTTTTTGTCTTAAAGCGGTCTGTTTGTTATGATGGCCCTTATGCTTATATTTGCGCTTTTGACCGGCGATGGCCATTCCGCCGCTCAGTTTGTATTTGATATGACACTCTGATTTGTGCGACCGCTTAAGACATATTTTGATATAACCTATGTTTGCTACGATTTTGTAAAATTCTGAAATAAGTTTGGATTTGGTATCGAATATGCGATTTGGTCTGGGTACCCAGGTAGGGTGCCAGTCGCGGCCCACGGGGCTGGGTCGTGACAAATATGGAGACTCGATTACTCGTTGTTCATTCACATCATAGGATCATGCCAAAAAGAAAGAAAGGGAAAGCCTTAACATACCTTTTTGGTCGCCTTAACTTTAACTATTCAACGCTTGGCCTCCCAGGCTCGTAAATCTATATTCAAGAAAATTTATACTATTGTTAGACTCATCTTCATAGGCCTGTCTTAAGCCCTCAAACTAACTCTTTCTAGAATTTGCTGAACTTTCGGCAGCATTTCCCCTGTTTATATGCCTAGCCCGAAATTATAATCCAGCAACCAACAACAATAATAACAATACCAACATCAATCACAATATTATCAACACCAATAGGTTCCATAAAACATCCCACACGATGTTTTCCAAATTTCCAACTAACCATAACCATATCCACAATACCATAATCAAGGAATTATATTTAATTTAATCTCAAGTTAGTCCAAAATCTCCTTTCAAATTCATCTCATGGCCATCAACTTCAATATAACACTTTATGATTTTTCTCCTATGATTCTTCCCTCTCTAAGAATTGCTAAACCTTTACATCATCTCACTCATGTAAATAATAGTAGAAGAACTTCACTTTATTCACCCCTTTCCAAGACCAAGTTCATCACCACCTTGAAGAGAAACAAGAACAATTACCTTCCATGGATTGGTAGAAAGAGTTTTGGAGAAGTGTAGAGAGAATTTAGGGAGAGAAGGTAGTAGAATATGAGAGAAGGTGATAGAAAATTAGAGAGAAAAATCAGATTTTTGTTTTTAAATTTTCTGATTTTTACTGTTCACGCGACTACTGTAGCAGTACTGTAGCACGTCGGTACTGTAGCAGTTATGTATCACGCGTTTCTGCTCTGTCAGCCTGACTTGTAACGTCCATAATTCTCTACTCCGATGTCGTATCGACGAGCGGTTTGCTTTCGTTGGAAACTAAACTCAACGAACTTCATTTTAGGCTTTTGAAACACCTTAAAAAAATCCCAATATACTAGGAGATATACCCCTCCAAAGCTGACCCAAAATTCTGTCAACTTTTTTCCAAATATTTCACAAACTTATTTTCTTCGATTTGCTTAATCCCGAAACCTTGAGACGCTTGCTTAACACTTGGTAAGAGTATTCATTAACCTTATACGGGTTCCATGACCTCTTCGAGCTTACGCTAGTTTACTCACAACACACATGACGCGAAAAGGTTTCGAGGTGTAACATCTAGAAACTATTTATGGACTGATTTGGGCTGCTGTAAATTTATTCTTTTGGGGCTGCTTTGGGCCTCATTCATCTCCTTTTGGACTTTAATTTGGGCCTCCAAATAGATGTAAGAGTTGAGCAAAATATCTTGATTGGGCTGGACCTATTCTTCCTTCACAAGACACTTTTTATTTGCTAATTGAAGCCCATTGAACGTGGCATAAAATTTCCTTGTCCTTCAATGGAGTTGAGCTTCAATGGCTGCTATCATTCTCCCCCTCTTAAAGAAGATTCGTCCTCGAATCTTTACATTGACCTACAACCAACATGATACTCACAATAAGTAGGAAGTAAACAAAAGAAACAGAACATGCATTTGGTAAACATAACACAAGGTAGTGACCATGCAACCACTTGACCCACTTAGTTCTTTTATGCACAAACACTCCTTTTAAATATTCAAGAATAACATCATCTAATAGAAAAATGTGATTACCAACACAGCCACTGAAAAGACAATTCATAAGCTCTTTAAACAGTAGAGGATCATTGGCCAGACCAAAAGCATATGAATACCAAGAAAACATACCATATTTGCCCTTTCTAAACAGCTTAACCTCACCATTGGATATACCATAATCAAGATATGGATCAAAAGTAATTTCCTCAAGAAGTGTCTTGGAATGAATCTGCAAAAAAGGATCTACAAAACAAGATAAAGATATTGTGAAGTTAGCAACATGTGAGCACTTATCCTTTTCCACACTTGAGCAACTACATTCCGCATTTAGCTCAACTTCCTTAAAATCTAAGGCACCAAAAGCTTCATGTGTCTCATTGTCTTCATTGGTAACTTCATCACCTTTGCTTTTTTCATTGGAATCCCAAAGTGGACAAAATATATAGTAAACTCATGTTTAGTATCATCCAACAATGGGTTATCCCACACTTTAAAACCTTGACCAATGAGATTGTCTTCTTCAAGTGAGCTGTCATCACTCTTTACACAAGGTTCATCCTCAATTTTCTGCATGAAAGGAGATGTAAGACTAAAACAAGAAAGAGTTACTTGATTGGCATATGAACAAGATTCATCCTCTCTCAAATTTTCTTGTATTTTTTCACTCAACTTATCTCGCCCCTGACTTTCATCACATTACGGCAGATTGGTCACATAAGAAGAATAGTCAACAAGGTCATGTTCACGCCAAATCTGAGCTACACCTTCACTAACCAAAGCCTCATCAAATTGTGGCACGGGTTCAGTTTTTGCATCTAAAAATAGATCATTGACAAGGTCATACCACATGAGATCATCAAGCTCAAACCTATCTTCAACTTGCAATTGTTTCCATGAATCATTAGCCTTCCACCTTTTAAATCTTCTTTGAAACTGAATTATCTTGCTTCACGCAATTGTTGTTCCAACTCTTGATTGATTTCTTCTTCAATAACCTGCACATTAGAAACACAAACACTAGAAAAAGAATGAGTTAAATGGTTAGAGCTTTTCACACTTATGCACTCTTTTCTTTTAGGCTTGTCACGACCCAGCCCCGTGGGCCGTGACTAGTGCCCTAACTAGACACCCACACAGACTTACTTACCAGATCGACATATCAAAGACTTATTCAAATTTAGCATACGTTATTTTGCACAGATACTAAGAACAGACGTCATCTTAAGCGGTCACTTGTAACAGAAATATCATACAAAAGCCGGCAGGCTGGCGGAATACACATCGCCCGGATATACATACATATACAAACATATGGGCCGTTTTGGCCATAATACCAAACAGGACCGCTTAAGGCACAAGTCACAGACATAATCAAACAAACACGACCCATGACCCACATATATGTCTACAGGCCTCTACAAACCATAACATAAACATATGACGGGACAGGGCCCCGCCGTACCCCAAATAATCATATATACAGAAACATGTACAACAAAGGATATGTACCAAAAATATGAGCTCCGGATAAAAGGAGTACTCCAAATAGCAGAATAAGTGTCCTACACTGACGGGTTACCAGAACGAGCGTCTGTACCTGCGGGCATGAAATGCAGCCCCCGAAGAAAGGGGGTCAGTACGAAATATGTACTGAGTATGTAAAGCATGAAATACAGTAATCTGAATCATAACTGAAGTGAGAAGTACAGAAAATGGATACAGAATTAGTATATCAAAACCTGTGCTGAAAATATAAATAATGCAAATAAAAATCATGCATAGGCTCAGGAACGTGGTCGCCACTCCGACGCTGGCGCCACAACACATCATACTCCAGAAGGTTTCAAATCTTCGTACAATCCTCGAACGTATAGCATCATCATAACATATCACAACATCAGAACACATCATATGCCATATCACATCATAACACCGTATATAAGCGGTGCCCGACCCTATGGCGAGGTCTCGGGAATCGTAACACATCATACTGCCGAATATAACATAGTGCACACGATAACAAAACCGGCCCGGGACCCGGCGAACGATGTAGTAGTAGTATGCACGAGCGGAGTAGTGAGAATACCATATGCATATACGTAATTAAATTCCAAGACTCGGTGAATAAATGTATATACCGATATCAGAAAGCTCAAAAATAAGTATCGAGTCAATCGGAATTAGTATAAGAAAGTTGCGAGCTTTGAAAGTACAAAACCTTCTAAAAACATTTCATAAACCATATTTGGAAATTTAAGTATCACTCATATTAGAAGACTTTCGAATAACATTATGGATCAAATCAAATGAAGACTTAAAGACCATATTTACGTATCAAAGTATTCATCAAATACTTTAGTCATCTCGATTTTCTTTCGAACAACATTCGGAAACATAACAACTAGAATCTTCGAACATCATAAAATGCGTACCAAGCTATATGGAATAGCTTATGGAAGTCAAAGATGTTAGCCATCCTAGTGGCTCTAAGAATAAGATTTTCTTTAGAAGAATACATATACGTTATTTGTTTATTTCATAAGGTCATGCCAAAAGAAGGAAAGGTAGGCTTTACATACCTCGATCGCTCGCTAAACAAATCCCGACTCAAGTCTCGGGCTCTCCAATATCTACAATAACGTTATCAAATACCAAACATTAGCTACAAATACTTAGGAATTCAATTCTAACTAGTACTTGTCTACAGAAATTTCGGCAGCATCTCCCCTGTAAATTCAACATCCCCGAGAATCTAACTCGGCCAAATTTATCAACAACCATACTAACAACATCAAGAATCAATTTAAACGCATTCTAACATTAGTAACTTTCTTCTCTACGTAGCTTATCATATTCAATTCGACTACGTACATTCAAGCCAACATCAACGCTCACATATTCATTAGTAATCCAAAATCATTCAAATACAATTCAAAAGCATTTCAAAACAATCTACAAAATATTCAAACAATCCCACCAACACCATATTCCACCCGAAATCTCCACAAATGCAACAAGACTACAACGTCGCATTATCTTCTTCCAAACTCATCAACAACAACAACAATTCACACCTTAGCAACTCCATTTCCACAATTTCATAAAACCATATTAAAATCACATAATTTCCTACAATAACCAACAACCAATTTCCATGCCAACTTGAACCATTAGTCTTTCATTTACATCACAAAGGTCAAAACAACACAACTAACATGCTAAATAAAATTTATTCATCTTCCCTTCACCAATTACACCACACGGCCACACACACACAACACACCCACACGGCCCACACACAACACATAACATTTCCATGATTTTCATTCAATTCTACTCACTACAACATATATAAGTCTTCCATAACATGTAAAAGAATAGAAATTCTTACCTTTTCTTCAATTTTTCACTTGCCACCAAGGTGGTTTTCTTGCTTAAATAATTATACCACGTTGAAGAGGTTCTTGAACGTAGTAAGAATTCAAGAAGAAAGGAATTTTTTGGACCAAGGATGAAGGGCTTCAATTTTTTTTTTCTTTTCTTGTTGGCTGAATGGCCCTTTCTCTTTGCTCGCACTTTTATTTCTTGAAAGTTCTTGAATAAGAATGGATAATAGGCCATTTTTATCTATTTATTACATGGATTAAATTATCACATGGGATTGGGCCCCCTTTTTTTTTCTCCATGGCCGGCCACGCTATTGGGCCTTTTCTTTTTCTTTTTATTTGATTTTTTTCTAGCCCACTTACTTTTGGTTTGTATTTGTAATTCATGAAACTAATTTCTAAAATTCCAATTTTGCCCTTAGCCTTCCTCCATATTTCCGCATCAATATTTTCATGAACAACATATATATTAAATGGAATCAAAATATTTCCTTATCTCTTACTAGTCACAGTTATTTCAAATTTTTCCGAATATGCAAAATACGGGATATAACAAGGCTCTTCTTTTCCCGCATCTCTCAAGTGCACTTGCTCTCTCTCTATTTTACCTCTTGAACTCACTTCACTCATTTCTACTTTTTGACAACTCACTCTCTTCACTCACCATTTCCTCTCCTTTTTCCTCTCTTGAGTTGCCATTTTTCGCTCCCTTACTCCTCTCAATGTTGTATCTCTCTTCCTTACCATTTTTCTTTTCACACAGTTCTTTTATTCTCTCATCTTCTCTTTTTCTGGAGAGTAGGAACTTCTACTTCTGTAGGGGAAGTTACACATGCGGAAGAGTCACTCTCTTATTCACAACTTACCTCTTGGAAGATTATATACTTCACCATCTTATAGGAACGGATAGGACTTTTGAAGTTAACTTCATCTTGGAACTGCGTTACAGAATGAATACGCCTCAATTCATCCTTCAAATCACCCCAAGTCAAAAGTAGTCGATTAAATTTCACCCAATGGGGGTTAGTATAATCATCCACTACTTTTTGTGATTTCTGGGACAAGGCCCTTGTGGCAAACTCCAATTTCTCTATCTCCCAAAAATTGTTACAAGCACATATATGCTCCATATAATATTCCCATTGGAGGTAAGTTTCTTCACTAGCATACATGCACAATTTTGGTATTACCACATGACTACTATCCCACCAGGCCAAACCTTCAAAATCATATATTCTTGCACTTGTGAAAGACATAGTTATTTGAAAAAAAATGTATCACTCAATTTTATTTTATTTTTGGATTTTTTTTCCCTAAATTGTTCACACTCTTGCATTTTTCACCTCAAATAACCTTTGGGAAAATATTTTGTGGATTTATAGTTAAACCCCACTAAAATCAAGCCCTTAGTAGTAAAATAAAGAATTTTGGGGCACTAAAGAAAGTGAAGAACCAATCCTAAAAAGAATTAGAATTTAGTTGAAACAAGACTCGAACAAAAAGGACTTTTTAAAAAAAAAAAAAAAAAAAAAAAAAAAAGATAGAAGGAGTAAGAAAAAAAAGTGACTCTTTTTTATCTTTAAAGATCTAGGATGCCCTCTTATTGTTTTCTATCTTAATCTTTAGAAAACAAATAGATGAAAGAAATTTCTTGGAGAGAAAACACAAAACTTTTTTTTTCTTTTTCTTTTCGTCACTGTTCATTGCTACAGTACTTTTCAATTTATTTATTTATTGTCTTTTTTTTTGCTCAAGAAATCCCCAAGATTATCAAGAACGAGATCTTGATAAAATCGTTCTGATACCACTTGATAACAACTAGGTTAGGGAGATTCCAAAGTTATAATTAAAATATAACAAGTGTGGAAGCAAACATAGAAAAGAATCTAAAACTAGAAATAAAAGATATGGGAAATTCGAAGGAACAATCCACGAATTTCCAAAAACGTAAGTTCTAAAGTCTTGACAAGATCCAAGTAGCAACGTATAGATTTTTAGGAAGAAATCTAACGCCTTTACTTGAGATAACAAATCAAAAAACAATAGATTCGGATCTTGACCGCTTTGTGAGTAACTTACAACAATAATTAGTATTTAGAACTAATCGCCTTCGAAAGAATACCAAAAAGAAATCAAAGATATCAAAGAAGGAATTATCTTACTACCTTGAACTATGAACTAGTTAGATTGAAAGGTAAATCCCAAAGTAATGCCACAAAGGTTCAAAAGAACTCTCAATATAATATATTCTTCAAAATTTGAATTACAATGAAAGACAAGCACCCCTTTATATAATAGTGAAGTAGGAGCTAGTCAAGAATTCAATAAATGAGAATTATGTTCCCTAGAAGCAGAGAAGACTGTCCACACTTGGACCAATGCAAGTCAACATATACTTAGAATAATGCAAGTCAACATAGATTAAAACAACTATTAAATATATATTCTAGAAACTATTTATGGACTGATTTAGGCTGGTGTAAATTTATTCTTTTGGGGCTGATTTGAGACTCATTCCATCTCATTTTGGACTTTAATTTGGGCCTCCAAATAGATGTAAGACTTAAGCAAAATATCTTGATTGGTCTGGACCTATTCTTCCATCACAAGACACTTTTTAATCGCTAATTGAAGCCCATTGATCTTGGCATAAAATTTCCTTGTCCTTCAATAGAGTTGAGCTTCCATGGTTGTTATCACTCAGGAATCAAACCACTCATCCTACCCAGTTATAATCGACCCTCCGAACCATATGGAACTGACGAAAATCACTTAAAGGTCCGTCTAATCAAAAGTCAACTATTGGTCAACACTTTTCACTTATTCGACTTAGAACTTCTAAATTCCTCAAAATCAATCAAGACTCGCCCGATCACCTCAGGAATTGTGCCACCCGCCCCGCGGGTCATAAACACTCTAATGGAGCTAGGGGAAGGGTCAACAGGGGTAAATAGGGTAAAAAGATGAACGACCAAACGGATCATTAAATCAGATACTAATAAAACAATCGTTCGTCCTCGAATGATAAAGAAGAGTACGAAAGCTGACGGTAACCGAGGAATCTTAATTATAACCACATGTAAGCCTCCACAGGCAAGAAATACATCGATAGAACTACTCGTTCATCTTATCAATCGAAACTTCTTTTAACTTAGCTCAAAGACCTAAATTTCCAAACTTTCCATACTCGAAATTTCTTTCACAACTGATCACCGAATATAAGAACTGCCTCCATTTGAATTCTCTGATTTGATATAACCACACCTCTGAATGTGATTGATAGGTTCCAAAACCATTCCCCAAACAACACAATCTTTTAGATATTGTTACACCTCGGAACTTTGGGTTTGCTGAGCAGTGAAGGGACTAACGTAAGTTAAGGTGGACATGATGTCCCTACAAGTAAGAAGGATACTTAATAATTCTAATTAAGATTCCAAAGAAGTTAAAGGCAAGAGAGAAAAGCTCGTTAAATGAAACTTCAATGCAGTTCTGCGAAAGGGGGTTCGACGGTCGTTCTTTGTACCGTCGGACGAGTCGACACTTCGCCGATTGTGCCGTCAAATTGAGCTGGAGCGAAGACCATTCGACGAACAGGTCGACGCTCCGTCGATCAGTTCAACGGACCGTTCTTCTCACCGTAGAATGAAAAGAAACGACAGATTGCTCACTGGTAATTTAACGACTTCAACGGCCAAATCGATGCTCCGTCGATCCAATCGACGCTACGTCGATCACACCGTACATCTCGGTCGGGACTGATTTCATGAATTAATATAAGGACCCCTCCTTCATTTTATTTCATTTCATCTTCCACTCTCCTCTCTCCAAGAACCTTCTAGAACCTTCTCCATCATTCATCCACAAGAAATCAAAGGAAAACCATGGTCAACTACACCAAATCCATGAAATCAAGTGTATGAAACCCATTAAAAGTTCATCCAAGCCAAGAAAACTCAAGAGAAGTGAGTTAGGGTTTTGGTGCAAGAAGAGAAGCTCCACTTGAGTGTTGTTCATCCATCATCTAAGGTGAGTTTTATGACCCTTTTATATGGTTTGAGTGGTTAAAAGTTGAAACACTTGGATTGTGGAGAGACATAGAAATTGGGTCATGAATGTGTGAATAGTGTCATTGTTGAATAGTGATTGGGGTGAATCATGAATGTTGGTATGCTGTGATTGTGAATATGTTACAAGTGACATTTAGACCATGAAATAAGTATTATATATGAGAAAACGGGATAACAAGTTATAATCATAATTGTGGAGAAATCAAAGAGAAATGGTGCATTGTGGTAAGGGTAGATAAATGATGATTGTTGATTTGTGAATGTTGTTATTAGCGTTTGGGAGTTGATATAGAAAGTGGGGAAAGTAGTATAAACAAAGGAAGTGCTGCCCAATTTTCCCTAGAAATAGTGAAATATTCTTATAGCCGAGTAACTAATGTTAATGCGATTCATCTTGAAGGTAGAAACGTGGGCACCAAAGGAAACCAAGCGAACGATAGATTAGTTAAGCGCAAAAGGTATGTGAGGCTAGTCCTTTCTTTCTATGGCATGAATCCTATAGCATGACTTTCTTTCTTCTCCATGAATCTCTTAAGTTCTGGAAAGATATGAGCCTATATCCTTAATTAGCTACACAAGGTAATGAGTTAAAGTATAGAAGTTCTAGATGTTCATGATATGATGTTCCCATAGCGTTAATGATGTCATTTACTGCTTACACTCACCTCATACACTATTCCCTTCAAGGTGAGGCAGGATGTTAATGAGTGCTCCATAAGGAAATCGAGAGATCACGACTTTACGTCACCCCGATAAAGCATAGTTGTCCTTGAGTCTTTATGCATGCACTATGATGAGCATATTCCATGGCTAGATGGCATGGGCGGACAGCACTAGTGGGCGGCATGAGATGATACCTCGGACGCGGGAGGCCTAGACACAGTCTAATGATTATTACACCGATCCGATATGGACGGGCAGCTTATATATTTATGCATATATAATATGATGATGATTATGAGTAAGCCAGCATGCATCACGTCCTTTCTATTTGACAGTCAGATACAGATGTTCCTTATTGATGCTTCCTTTATTTCATTGATGTGATATTATTATTTATGCCTCTCATACTCAGTACAATGTTCATACTGACGTCTGTTTTCTTTGGACGCTGTGTTCATGCCCACAGGTAGAGAGGGAGGTGATCTTGATCCAGACTCGTAGGACCTGTTAGCTGTTTTGAGAGCACTCCATTGTTCCGGAGGTGCTTATGGTTATCCTTTTATGTACATGTATGTTTTGGGCACGACGGGGTCCTGTCCCGTCCATATGTCTAGTACTCTATTCGAGGCTCGTAGATACACAGTGTGGGTGGTATGGTCTCACGAGGTTGCTACCATGTATATATATATATATATATATATATATATATATATATATGTATATATATTATTTCAATGACCAAAAGGCTTGTGCATATAAAAGTATTTATGTCTTCGAATGAAAGATGATTTTCTTATAAGTTGATGATGATTTTGATAAAAGAACGTTTAATGAGTATGATAAGTAGTAGAATGAGGGGTGCTCGGTGGCTATCCCCGGGTACCCGTCGAGGCCCCTGGTCAGGTCGTGACAGATATAGCCACAAACCATAGCCCACTCAGAATCAGTAAAATATTCTGATTCTACTAATATTTCTTGCACACCTTCCAACGTCATCCGTGGCACCAATGTTCCTAAAACACTTAAACACACGTAACAAGCCCAAATCATGACTTCCTTTCATTAGAAAAGAATCCTTGCTTTATTTGAGAAAACTCCAAGCAATTCCATCAAAACTGGTTCGCCAAGCCGATTGGACTAGTTCCAAGTCTATTAGTTCCGTAACTCGATGTTGAAACCACTTAGCCAAAACCCAATGTCCAAGCCTTCTCAAATCTTCAAATCACCATACTGACAGCATACCTACTGATTACCTTGCCGCGAGCCAAATCCGTAGGAACCTGTCCGTCACTCTAAGATCTCTCATAACCATTTGTACCACCTCAAGCCGTCACCAAGTACTGTCATACACCATTGTAACTGCTCAAAAAGCTGCCCGTGATCTTGATCCAGACTCGTAGGACCTGTTAGCTGTTTTGAGAGCACTCCATTGTTCCGGAGGTGCTTATGGTTATCCTTTTATGTACATGTATGTTTTGGGCACGACGGGGTCCTGTCCCGTCCATATGTCTAGTACTCTATTCGAGGCTCGTAGATACACGGTGTGGGTGGTATGGTCTCACGAGGTTGCTACCATGTATATATATATATATATATATATATATATATATATATATATATATATATATATATATATATATATTATATATATTATTTCAATGACCAAAAGGCTTGTGCATATAAAAGTATTTATGTCTTCGAATGAAAGATGATTTTCTTATAAGTTGATGATGATTTTGATAAAAGAACGTTTAATGAGTATGATAAGTAGTAGAATGAGGGGTGCTCGGTGGCTATCCCCGGGTACCCGTCGAGGCCCCTGGTCAGGTCGTGACAGATATAGCCACAAACCATAGCCCACTCAGAATCAGTAAAATATTCTGATTCTACTAATATTTCTTGCACACCTTCCAACGTCATCCGTGGCACCAATGTTCCTAAAACACTTAAACACACGTAACAAGCCCAAATCATGACTTCCTTTCATTAGAAAAGAATCCTTGCTTTATTTGAGAAAACTCCAAGCAATTCCATCAAAACTGGTTCCCCAAGCCGATTGGACTAGTTCCAAGTCTATTAGTTCCGTAACTCGATGTTGAAACCACTTAGCCAAAACCCAATGTCCAAGCCTTCTCAAATCTTCAAATCACCATACTGACAGCATACCTACTGATTACCTTGCCGCGAGCCAAATCCGTAGGAACCTGTCCGTCACTCTAAGATCTCTCATAACCATTTGTACCACCTCAAGCCGTCACCAAGTACTGTCATACACCATTGTAACTGCTCAAAAAGCTGCCCCAGGTAAAATCCCATCAAATCCACTCCCAAACCTCGATTCTGAACTGAAATCCATCGAATCCTTGAAGGTGATTTACTAGAAAACCCATAAGTCCTTTTGCTAATATAAACATAGTCCCCAGCTCAAATTAAATAATTCTGATCCAAAAAATGCACAACTCCTCGAATATCACAAATGGAAACCCGAACTGACTCCAAACTTTACGAAACCAATCACAGTTCGATCACACATTTGTGGCAACAAATTCTAATCCTTTTCTCATGAATAATATATCTTGTGCTGTCATCTAGACTCTAAAGGCTGAATTCTATCTCAGTCATCCACTTAGTACCGAAGAACTATGCTCGAAGATTGCAACCTTCATGTTTCTCAACCTTCACCCGATACTCAAATCTAACCGAACCCTATGACAAAGCCCTTCCCTTCCGAATAGCTTATGAATGATCGAAGTCTAGCAATATATTATTCTACATTAGATTATGAGACTACAGATACCCGTAACGTCTTAAGGCTATACGAAATCAAAAACGACCTTTAAAAAAGGAAACCAATTAAGTCACTTATCACTTATCATCATAATTTTCATTTTCACAACCACATCAAGTCACATACGCAATATGGGATGTATGTCATGCATAAAATCAATAGTCACATTACCCTGTCATGCACATTATAATTCATTTCATTAGAATACCCTTCCTTTCCACCTGAAGAATGAGATGTCAAGAAACAGAGATGAGAACAGTCAATTCACAAGTGTAAGAAATCACATATGAATTATGGGATGCAATACCATGTAATGAAATCCACCTCAAATACACCACATGACAAAGGAACAACGTATACTTGCCATAAAATGTATATTAACTTCTTTCTTTAATAATTTCCTTCCCGTTTCATGAGGCAAGTTGTCACGACACAGCTAGGGGCCGCGACGGGTACCCGGAGCTAGTTACCGAGCACCGCTCACTCTACTACTTATCTTGCTCATTTAATACTCTTTTATTAATTTACATACCAATTGTATGAAACTCATATTTAATCGAAACATAAATACCTTATTTACATTTGCCTCCTGGTCATCAAAATAATATACATACATATGAAAACATCTTGTGAGACCATCTAACCCACACTGCGTATCTACGAGCCTCTACTAACATAATGAATACATGGACGGAACAAGACTCCGTCATGCCCAAAATATGCATATATGAATGTACATCAAAAGAATAGCCATAAGCACCTCCGAACAATGGAGTGCTATCTATCAGCTGACAGCTACTGAGGACCTGGGCTAAGCTCTCCTCCCTGTCTACCTGTGGGCATGAACACAGCGTCCAAAGAAAGGACGTCAGTACGAATATTGTACCGAGTATGAGAGGCATACATAATGAAAGTAAACATCAATAATATGAGGATAACATCAACACGAGGCATCTGGATCTGACTGATAATCATAAATGAAGTAATGCATGCTATCTTACTCATACTCATCATCATGACATGTATGCATCATATGCAAGCTGCCCGTCCATGTCGGAACGGTGTGATAATCAATAATATTAGCCCGCGTCCAGGCCTCCCGCGTCCGGGGTACCATCTCATGCCACCCACTAGTGGTTTCTGCCCACGCCCGTAGGTCGTGGTGTATCCGTATCGCCGCCCGCCGAACCGGTGTCTGCCCGGCCAACTAGGCCCGGTGTGAATGCAATCATGACATGCTTAATTTAAATACTCATATTAATATGCTCATCATAAAATACTCATCTTATCATGATATGTGTATATATGACTCATGATCAACTTTACTCTATCGGGGTGACGTAAGGTCGTGATCCCCCGATTACATTATGGAACCATCATGGACATTTTGCCTCACCTTGAAAGGACTAGTACATAAGGTGAGCGTAGGCAAGGAATAACATCATCCTCATTCTAGTGTCATCATATCGTATAACTTATCTCATATAGACATTCATAAGTATGAGCTTTTAACTTCTTAGAATGTAAGAACTCATAAAAGGAATAGGGATTCAAGTTAAAAGATTCATGCCATTAGAAAGAAGGACTAGCCTCACATACCTTGGTCGTTTGGCTAAGATATCGCTCACTTGTTCTCCGTCGATATCACGTCGTTACCTTCATAAGAGAATTCGTATCAACATTAGTAACTGACTATAAGAACGCATCGCTAATTCTAGGAGAAGTCGGACAACGCTTCCTTCGCTCATACCACTTTTCTCATGTTTTACAATAACTCCCAACATTCATAATCGACAATCATCATTTACGTACATTTGGCAAAATCCACCATTTCCTCCAATTTTTCCCTTATTTCTACTTCTAGCTCATCCTTGCGTTTTCATGCATTTAATGCTTGTTTCATGATATAAACATCATTTATAACGTATTAGTACTCACAACACTTCAGTATTCATAGTTCAATTCCACTATCATTCATTTATGTCACTATTCACTCAATAATGACCCATTTCTATGTTCTTCTACATTTCAAGTGTCTAAGCTTTCCAATACTTCAAACAACATGGAATAGTCATGAAACTTACCTTGGACGATGGTTGAACAATCCTTAAGTGGAAATACTTCAATTAGCCAAAACCCTAGTTCCACCTTCTTGGGAATTTCTTGACTTAGAAGATCCTTTGAAGTGTTCCTACACTTGATTCCATGAAATTAGTGTTGTTGGTCTTGATATTCCCTTTAATTCTCTTGAATTCTTGTGGAGGAATTATTTGGAATGTTCTAGAGGTCTCTTGAGTTGTTGGATAAATAATGAAATAATATGAAGCCTAAGTCCCTTTTTAAAATCACAAAATCTGATCTTTAATGAATTCTTGTCGGGGTGAACAGTGGTCGTAAACCACCATATACGGACCGTATTTTGATTTACGGTCCGTCCACTGTGGGCGTATTTAACCATTTCAAAGACAGAATGTTTTGGTTGATGGACATGGTAGTTTACGACCTGGTTAACGGTCCGTAAACCAGTTTACGGGCCGTAAACTGGGTCGTATTTAACCATATTCAACATTTACAGAAAGTTGGGATTTTTAACAAGCTGGGGGACGATTGCACTATACGGTCCGTAAACCACTTTACGGGCCGTCTAGTGCCATATACGACCACTGGGCTGAAAACTTTTCCGCGACTTTCTTATTTCCAAAAATTCTTAATTAGCCATTCCCGACTTAATAAAACATCATTCACTCAACTTTTCATCATTCCACTCATCATACAAGTACGGAGAAATTTCCGAGGTGTAACATTGTTCCCCCCTTTTGGAACATTCGTCCTCGAATGTTCGACACTCAGGGATTCTGGAAAAATTTTGCCAGAGTTTCCTTTGTAATTTGGATACTACCTTTCCATTATAACAACCCAAAATATCTTCGCCTCACAGGGCTATATCACAGTATCAACACATTTATGTCCACACACGACCAAAAACATAAAACTAAAACATACATACCTTACACCATCGACGTCTCATCTTGAATCTCTTCTGGGGATTTGAACAATTGGGGGTACATAGATTTCATCTTCTCCTCCGCTTCCCAAGTCATTTCTTCCCGATTATTGTTCCGCCATAGAACTTTGACTGAAGCAACCTCTTTATTCCGAAGCCTTCGTACTTGTCTATCCAAAATGGCAATGGGCATTTCCTTGTATGTTAGCTTCTCTGTTACTTGCACATCATCAATCGGAACTATTCTTGTTGGGTCTCCAATACACTTGCGGAGCATCGAAACATGGAATACTGGATGCACGGATTTGAGCTCTAAAGGCAAGTCCAATTCGTAGGCTACTCGACCCACCTTGCGAATGATTTGGTAGGGTCCGATATATCTGGGACTTAGCTTTCCCTTCTTGCCAAATATCATCACTCCCTTCATCGGCGATACCTTCAGGAACACCCAATCGCCCACCTGAAATTCCAAATCTCGTCGGCGATTATCTGCATAAGCTTTTGGCGACTTTGAGCTGTTAACAGTCGGTCTCGAATCACTTTAACCTTTTCAACTGCTTGTTGGATCAAGTCGGAGCCTATCAATTGTACTTCTCCGGTTTCAAACCATCCAATTGGAGATCTGCCTTTTCTTCCATATAAGGCCTCGTATGGAGCCATTTGAATACTGGAATGATAGCTGTTATTATAGGCAAATTCAATAAGAGGCAAATGCTCATCCCAACTACCACCAAAGTCCAATACACATGCCCGTATCATATCCTCTAAGGTCTGAATAGTGCGCTCGGCTTGTCCGTCATTCTGCGGATGGAACGCCGTGCTGAGCTTAACTTGGGTACCTAGACCTTCTTGAAAGGACTTCCAGAACATGGCTTTGAACTGTGCCCCTCTGTCTGTGATAATGGCCAAAGGAATACCGTGAAGTCATACAATCTCCTTGAGATACAATTTAGCATAATCTTCCGCTGAATATGTGGTTCTAACGGGGAGAAAATGAGCTGCTTTCGTGAGTCTATCCATGATCAGCCATATAGAATCATACTTCCCTCGCGTACGGGGTAATCCTACCACAAAATCCATGTTAATTTCTTCCCATTTCCACGTAGGAATTTCCATTGCTTGCAATAAGCCCCCTGGCTTTTGATGCTCGGCCTTCACTTGCTGGCAATTTAGGCACTGTGCTACTAATTCTGCTATGTCTCGCTTCATGCCATCCCACCAATATATCAATTTGAGATCGTGGTACATCTTGGTTGCACCTGGATGAATAGAATACCGGGAATAATGTGCTTCCTCTAAAATTCGTTGGCGCAGGATTGCTATATTCGGTACACATAACCTGTCTCGATATCTAAGAACCCCTTCTATGGAAACTTCGAATGGAGACTTTTCCTTTTCTTGAGATAGGTCTCGATAGTGGCTTAACTGAGGATCGTCATATTGTCGTTCCTTCACTTCTAGATTCAATGATGAAACTGTGGGGTCATGGATGCTAACACTTGCATCTCCTGAATCAATGGGCCGTATGCCGAGACTTGCTAACCGATGGACTTCACGAACCATTTCTCGCTTTTTCGAAGGAACTCCACATAAACTACCCATCGATCGGCGGCTAAGTGCATCTGCTACTACATTCGCCTTCCCTGGGTGATATAGAATGTTCACATCATAATCCTTCAGTAATTCTAACCATCTCCTTTGTCGCAGGTTCAACTCCTTCTGTTTGAAAATATATTGAAGGCTTTTGTGATCTGTATAGATGTCCACGTGCACACCATATAAATAGTGTCTCCACATTTTCAATGCATGAATGACCGCAACTAGCTCAAGATCATGAGTGGGATAATTCTGTTCATGTTTTCGCAACTGTCTCGAAGCATATGCAATAACTTTCCCATTCTGCATCAATACACATCCTAATCCCACACCGGAGGCGTCAGAATACACCACATAGCCATCTGATCCTTCTGGAAGTGTTAACACTGGCGCTGAGGTCAACCTATTTTTCAACTCTTGGAAGCTACGCTCACAGGCATCACTCCACTGGAATTTAGCCGACTTCTGGGTTAACTTTGTCAATGGGGCTGAAATAGATGAGAAGCCCTCTACGAATCTTCGATAATAACCTGCCAAACCCAGAAAACTACGAACCTCTGTAGGCGTCGTAGGTCTTGGCCAAGTCTTCACAGCTTCTATTTTCTGAGTGCCAAATCGGATACCATCATCTGAAATAACATAACCTAGAAATGCCACGGATCTTAGCCAAAACTCGCACTTCGAAAACTTTGCATACAATTCCCGATCTCGAAGAACGCCAAGAACACTTCATAGATGATCTGCATGTTCTGATTCTGTGCGAGAATATACCAGGATATCGTCGATAAACACTATCACAAAAAGATCCAAAAACGGCCTTAACACATTATTCATTAAATTCATGAACACCAACGGGGCATTCGTCAACCCGAACGATATTACTCGAAACTCATAGTGACCATATCTTGTCCTGAAGGCGGTCTTGGGAATATCTGCTTCCCTAATTCTCACCTGATGATAACCCGATCTCAGATCTATCTTGGAGAACCATTTAGCACCTTGCAATTGATCGAACAAGTCGTCAATTCTAAGAAGGGGATATATGTTCTTCACCGTCACTTTATTCAGCTGTCTGTAATCAATACACATTCGTAACGAACCGTCTTTCTTCCTTACAAACAAGACTGGTGCTCCCCATGGTGAGGAACTAGGCCTTATAAACCCCTTCTCAAGTAAATCTTTCAGCTGTGCTTTTAGCTCTTTCAGTTCTGTTGGAGCCATTCGATATGGAGGAATATAAATAGGCTCAGTGTTTGGTAGTACATCAATGGCAAAGTCGATCTCCCTTTCTGGAGGAAGGCTTGGTAACTCGTCGGGAATTCATTCACTACCGGGACAGACTGGAAAGTTGGCACTTCCGCTTCCGTGTCATGAACCCGAACTAGATGACAAATATAACCTTTGACTATCATCTTTCTCGCCTTAAGGTAGGAAATAAACCTACCCTTTGGGGAAGCTGTATTACCCTTCCACTCGAGTATGGGCTCTCCCAGAAATTGGAATCAAACTACCTTTGTCCGGCAACAAACATTAGCATAGCATGATGCCAACCAGTCCATACCCATAATTACGTCAAAATCTATCATCTCAAGTTCAATCAAATCAGCCCTTGTCTGACGATCACATATAATGACTACACAGTTCTGATATACTTGCCTCGCTATTACAGGATCACCAACCGGAGTGAATACCTCGAAAGGTTTAATTGGCTCAGGTCTTACCCCAACACAATCAGCGATATACGGAGTAATATATGAGAAGGTAGAACCTGGATCCATCAGAGCATATACGTCACGGAAAAATATAGTCAAGGTACCTGTGACAACATCTGGGGAAGACTCAAGATCCTGTCGCCCAGCTAAAGCATACACACGGGGCTGAACAGCACCTGAAGTGGATGCTCCCCCTCTACCTCTTCCTCTGCCTGCTGTAGTCTGAGGAGTCTGTGTTGTCGGCCGCGCTGAAGAAGACCCCGCTGCTGAACCTGTGGGCTGAGTCCCCGCTCTATCTCTCGCTGAAGGGCAATCTCTCATCATATGACCAACCTGCCCGCAAGCATAACAAGCATCCGAACCCTGACGACATTGTCCGGAATGTAATTTGCCACACTTGCTACACCGCGGTACTGGAGGTCTCCTCTGGCTAAAGTCTCCCCTAGACTGCGAATCTGAGGCCCTCGAACTCTGTCACTGACCTGACTGAAAATAACGGTCAAATCTCCTATCCGAGAATCTGGGAGGTGCACTGGTCGCTGACTGACCTGAGTGCCTGGAATGCGTCTGTCTCGGTCCCCCTCGGTACTCACTGCTCTCCCCCATAGATCTAGCCCTCTTACCTTCTCTTCTGTCACCCTCACGATCACTTCTCTGCTGTCGTTGTCGTTCCTCGAGGTTCTGAGCATGGGCCTGTATCCGGGAAATATCCATCCCGTCTTGCAAAGAGGCTGTCAGGCAATCTCTGAACAAGTGTGGTCCTAAACCACTCACAAATCTATAGACTCGGTCTCTCATGTCAGCCACCATAGTCGGAGCATACCGAGCCAATGAGTTGAATTGCATACTATACTCTCAGGCACTCATGCTTCCTTGTTTCAAATTCAAGAACCTGTCCGCTCTAGCTCAGCGGACTTCAGGTGGCAAGTAGTGACGAATAAAGGCATCTACAAACTCTTGCCACACGGGAGGTGCTGCATTCTCCCCTCTTGTTATCACCCAATTCTTATACCATAGTACCGCCACGTCGCGAAGTCTATATAAGGCCAACTCCACGGATTCGGTCTCAGAAGCATGCATAGGTTTCAGCATCCGCAACATCTCATCGATAAAACCTTGTGGGTCCTCATCTGGCTTCGACCCGAAAAATTCTGGAGGATTTAGAGTAAGAAAATCACGGGCTCTTGTACAAGCTGAACGATCACTTGGGCCCGCATTCTTTCGTTGTGCCTGAGCGGCAACCAACTGCGTCAATAAATGTATGGCCTCAGACACTTGTTGACCCGAAGCACCCGGTGGAGGAATCGGAGCTGAGGCTCCTCCCTGCTCTTCTACATTGGGCGCGGCCTCACATTGCGATTCACTTTCCTCTACATTTTTCGGAGGCTCTCTTTCCGTCTGCCTCTTTGTCGAAGCTTTGCCTTTCTGGGAAGCTGTAGCCTTTCCTTTCGGTGGCATTTTCTGAAACCATAACGCACTTTTAGGAATGATATAATCCTAGACATGGCTCTATCGCACGATCTCGTAAGAAGAAAGATGGTCATTTTCCTAAATGCCCTGTAGCCTCTTGTTTATTAGCGTGGCGCGCAACACACCATAAACAAGACTCTACTAGACATGGCTCGTAGACACTTCCTAGGGCGAACTGCTCTGATACCACTTCTGTCACGACGTAGCTAGGGGCCGCGACGGATACCCGGAGCTAGTTACCGAGCACCGCTCACTCTACTACTTATCTTGCTCATTTAATACTCTTTTAGCAATTTACATACCAATTGTAGGAAACTCATATTTAATCAAAACATAAATACCTTATTTACATTTGCCTCCTGGTCATCAAAATAATATACATACATATGAAAACATCTTGTGAGACCATCTAACCCACACTGCGTATCTACGAGCCTCTACTAACATAATGAATACATAGACGGAACAAGACTCCGTCATGCCCAAAATATGCATATATGAATGTACATCAAAAGAATAGCCATAAGCACCTCCGAACAATGGAGTGCTATCCATCAGCTGACAGCTACTGAGGACCTTGGCCAAGCTCTCCTCCCTGTCTACCTGTGGGCATGAACACAGCGTCCGAATATTGTACGAATATTGTACCGAGTATGAGAGGCATACATAATGAAAGGAAACATCAATAATATGAGGATACCATCAACACAAGGCATCTGGATCTGACTGATAATCATAAATGAAGTAATGCATGCTATCTTACTCATACTCATCATCATGACATGTATGCATCATATGCAAGCTGCCAGTCCATGTCGGAACGGTGTGATAATCAATAATATTAGCCCGCGTCCAGGCCTCCCGCGTCCGGGGTACCATCTCATGCCACCCACTAGTGGTGTCTGCCCACTCCCGTAGGTCGTGGTGTATCCGTATCGCCGCCCGCCGAAGCGGTGTCTGCTCGGCCAACTAGGCCCGGTGTGAATGCAATCATGACATGCTTAATGTAAATACTCATAATAATATTCTCATCATAAAATACTCATCTTATCATGATATGTGTATATATGACTCATGATCAACTTTACTCTATCGGGGTGACGTAAGGTCGTGATCCCTCGATTACATTATGGAACCATCATGGACATTTTGCCTCACCTTGAAAGGACTAGTACATAAGGAGAGTGTAGGCAAGGAATAACATCATCATCATTCTAGTGTCATCATATCGTATAACTTATCTCATATAGACATTCATAAGTATGAGCTTTTAACTTCTTAGAATGTAAGAACTCATAAAAGGAATAGGGATTCAAGTTAAAAGATTCATGCCATTAGAAAGAAGGACTAGCCTCACATACCTTGGTCGTTTAGCTAAGATATCGCTCACTTGTTCTCCGTCGATATCACGTCGTTACCTTCATAAGAGAATTCGTATCAACATTAGTAACTGACTATAAGAACGCATCGCTAATTCTATGAGAAGTCGGACAACGCTTCCTTCGCTCATACCACTTTTCTCATGTTTTACAATAACTCCCAACATTCATAATCGACAATCATCATTTACGTACATTTGGCAAAATCCACCATTTCCTCCAATTTTTCCCTTATTTCTACTTCTAGCTCATCCTTGCGTTTTCATGCATTTAATGCTTGTTTCATGATATAAACATCATTTATAACGTATTAGTAATCACAACACTTCAGTATTCATAGTTCAATTCCACTATCATTCATTTATGTCACTATTCACTCAATAATGACCCATTTCTATGTTCTTCTACATTTCAAGTGTCTAAGCTTTCCAATACTTCAAACAACATGGAATAGTCATGAAACTTACCTTGGACGATGGTTGAACAATCCTTAAGTGGAAATACTTCAATTAGCCAAAACCCTAGTTCCACCTTCTTGGGAATTTCTTGACTTAGAAGATCCTTTGATGTGTTCTTACACTTGATTCCGTGAAATTAGTGTTGTTGGTCTTGATATTCCCTTTAATTCTCTTGAATTCTCGTGGAGGAATTATTTGGAATGTTCTAGAGGTCTCTTGAGTTGTTGGATGAATAATGAAATAATATGAAGCCTAAGTCCCTTTTTAAAATCACAAAATCTGATCTTTAATGAATTCTTGTCGGGGTGAACAGTGGTCGTAAACCACCATATACGAACCGTATTTTGATTTACGGTCCGTCCACTGTGGGCGTATTTAACCATTTCAAAGACAGAAAGTTTTGGCTGATGGACATGGTAGTTTACGACCTGGTTTACGGTCCGTAAACCAGTTTACGGGCCGTAAACTGGGTCGTATTTAACCATATTCAACATTTACAGAAAGTTGGGATTTTTAACAAGCTGGGGGACGATTGCACTATACGGTCCGTAAACCACTTTACGGGCCGTATAGTGCCATATACGACCACTGGGCTGAAAACTTTTCCGCGACTTTCTTATTTCCAAAAATTCTTAATTAGCCATTCCCGACTTAATAAAACATCATTCACTCAACTTTTCATCATTCCACTCATCATACAAGTACGGAGAAATTTTCGAGGTGTAACATTCTTCCCCCCTTTTTGAACATTCATCCTCGAATGTTCGACACTCAGGGATTCTGGAAAAATTTTGCCAGAGTTTCCTTTGTAATTTGGATACTACCTTTCCATTATAACAACCCAAAATATCTTCGCCTCACAGGGCTATATCATAGTATCAACACATTTATGGCCACACACGACCAAAAACATAAAACTAAACCATACATACCTTTCACCATCGACGTCTCATCTTGAATCTCTTCTGGGGGTTTGATCAATTGGGGTTACATAGATTTCATCTTCTCCTCCGCTTCCCAAGTCATTTCTTCCCGATTATTGTTCCGCCATAGAACTTTGACTGAAGCAACCTCTTTATTCCGAAGCCTTCGTACTTGTCTATCCAAAATGGCAATGGGCATTTCCTTGTATGTTAGCTTCTCTGTTACTTGCACATCATCAATCGGAACTATTCTTGTTGGGTCTCCAATACACTTGCGGAGCATCGAAACATGGAATACTGGATGCACGGATTTGAGCTCTAAAGGCAAGTCCAATTCGTAGGATACTCGACCCACCTTGCGAATGATTTGGTAGGGTCCGATATATCTGGGACTTAGCTTTCCCTTCTTGCCAAATATCATCACTCCCTTCATCGGCGATACCTTCAGGAATACCCAATCGCCCACCTGAAATTCCAAATCTCGTCGGCGATTATCTGCATAAGACTTTTGGCGACTTTGAGCTGTTAACAGTCGGTCTCGAATCACTTTAACCTTTTCAACTGCTTGTTGGATCAAGTCGGGGCCTATCAATTGTACTTCTCCAGTTTCAAACCATCCAATTGGAGATCTGCCTTTTCTTCCATATAAGGCCTCGTATGGAGCCATTTGAATACTGGAATGATAGCTGTTATTATAGGCAAATTCAATAAGAGGCAAATGCTCATCCCAACTACCACCAAAGTCCAATACACATGCCCATAGCATATCCTCTAAGGTCTGAATAGTGCGCTCGGCTTGTCCGTCAGTCTGCGGATGGAACGCCGTGCTGAGCTTAACTTGGGTACCTAGACCTTCTTGAAAGGACTTCCAGAAATTGGCTGTGAACTGTGCCCCTCTGTCTGTGATAATGGCCAAAGGAATACCGTGAAGTCATACAATCTCCTTGAGATACAATTTAGCATAATCTTCCACTGAATATGTGGTTCTATCGGGGAGAAAATGAGCTGCTTTCGTGAGTCTATCCACGATCACCCATATAGAATCATACTTCCCTCGCGTACGGGGTAATCCTACCACAAAATCCATGTTAATTTCTTCCCATTTCCACGTAGGAATTTCCATTACTTGCAATAAGCCCCCTGGCTTTTGATGCTCGGCCTTCACTTGCTGGCAATTTAGGCACTGTGCTACAAATTCTACTATGTCTCGCTTCATGCCATCCCACCAATATATCAATTTGAGATCGTGGTACATCTTGGTTGCACCTGGATGAATTGAATACCGGGAATAATGTGCTTCCTCTAAAATCCGTTGGCGCAGGATTGCTATATTCGGTACACATAACCTGTCTCGATATCTAAGAACCCCTTCTATGGAAACTTCGAATGGAGACTTTTCCTTTTCTTGTGATAGGTCTCGATAGTGGCTTAACTGAGGATCTTCATATTGTCGTTCCTTCACTTCTAGATTCAATGATGAAACTGTGGGGTCATGGATGCTAACACTTGCATCTCCTGAATCAATGGGCCGTACGCCGAGACTTGCTAACCGATGGACTTCACGAACCATTTCTCGCTTTTCCGAAGGAACTCCACATAAACTACCCATCGATCGGCGGCTAAGTGCATCTGCTACTACATTCGCCTTCCCTGGGTGATATAGAATGTTCACATCATAATCCTTCAGTAATTCTAACAATCTCCTTTGCCGCAGGTTCAACTCCTTCTGTTTGAAAATATATTGAAGGCTTTTGTGATCCGTATAGATGTCCACGTGCACACCATATAAATAGTGTCTCCACATTTTCAATGCATGAATGACCGCAGCTAGCTCAAGATCATGAGTGGGATAATTCTGTTCATGTTTTCGCAACTGTCTCGAAGCATATGCAATAACTTTCCCATTCTGCATCAATACACATCCTAATCCCACACCGGAGGCGTCAGAATACACCACATAGCCATCTGATCCTTCTGGAAGTGTTAACACTGGCGCTGAGGTCAACCTGTTTTTCAACTCTTGGAAGCTACGCTCACAGGCATCACTCTACTGGAATTTAGCCGACTTCTGGGTTAACTTTGTCAATGGGGCTGAAATAGATGAGAAGCCCTCTACGAATCTTCGATAATAACCTGCCAAACCCTGAAAACTACGAACTTCTGTAGGCGTCGTAGGTCTTGGCCAAGTCTTCACAGCTTCTATTTTCTGAGTGCCAACTCGGATACCATCATCTGAAATAACATGACCTAGAAATGCCACGGATCTTAGCCAAAACTCGCACTTTGAAAACTTTGCATACAATTGCCGATCTCGAAGAACGCCAAGAACACGTCTTAGATGATCTGCATGTTCTGATTCTGTGCGAGAATATACCAGGATATCGTCGATAAACACTATCACAAAAAGATCCAAAAACGGCCTTAACACATTATTCATTAAATTCACGAACACCAACGGGGCATTCGTCAACCCGAACGATATTACTCGAAACTCATAGTGACCATATCTTGTCCTGAAGGCGGTCTTACGAATATCTGCTTCCCTAATTCTCACCTGATGATAACCCGATCTCAGATCTATCTTGGAGAACCATTTAGCACCTTGCAATTGATCGAACAAGTCGTCAATTCTAGGAAGGGGATATCTGTTCTTCACCGTCACTTTATTCAGCTGTCTGTAATCAATACACATTCGTAACGAACCGTCTTTCTTCCTTACAAACAAGACTGGTTCTCCCCATGGCGAGGAACTAGGCCTTATAAACCCCTTCTCAAGTAAATCTTTTAGCTGTGCTTTTAGCTTTTTCAGTTCTGTTGGAGCCATTCGATATGGAGGAATATAAATAGGCTCGGTGTTTGGTAGTACATCAATGGCAAAGTCGATCTCCCTTTCTGGAGGAAGGCCTGGTAACTCGTCGGGAATTCATTCACTACCGGGACAGACTGGAAAGTTGGCACTTCCGCTTCAGTGTCATGAACCCGAACTAGATGACAAATATAACCTTTGACTATCATCTTTCTCGCCTTAAGGTAGGAAATAAACCTACCCTTTGGGGAAGCTGTATTACCCTTCCACTCGAGTATGCGCTCTCCCAGAAATTGGAATCGAACTACCTTTGTCCGGCAACAAACATTAGCATAGCATGATGCCAACCAGTCCATACCCATAATTACGTCAAAATCTATCATCTCAAGTTCAATCAAATCAGCCCTTGTCTGACGATCACATATAATGACTACACAGTTCTGATATACTTGCCTCGCTATTACAGGATCACCAACCGGAGTGAATACCTCGAAAGGTTTAATTGGCTCAGGTCTTACCCCAACACAATCAGCGATATACGGAGTAATATATGAGAAGGTAGAACCTGGATCCATCAGAGCATATACGTCACGGAAAAATATAGTCAAGGTACCTGTGACAACATCTGGGGAAGACTCAAGATCCTGTCGCCCAGCTAAAGCATACACACGGGGCTGAACAGCACCTGAAGTGGATGCTCCCCCTCTACCTCTTCCTCTGCCTGCTGTAGTCTGAGGAGTCTGTGTTGTCGGCCGCGCTGAAGAAGACCCCGCTGCTGAACCTGTGGGCTGAGTCCCCGCTCTATCTCTCGCTGAAGGGCAATCTCTCATCATATGACCAACCTGCCCGCAAGCATAACAAGCATCTGAACCCTGACGACATTGTCCGGAATGTAATTTGCCACACTTGCTACACCGCGGTACTGGAGGTCTCCTCTGGCTAAAGTCTCCCCTAGACTGCGAATCTGAGGCCCTCGAACTCTGTCACTGACCTGACTGAAAAATAACGGTCAAATCTCCTATCCGAGAATCTGGGAGGTGCACTGGTCGCTGACTGACCTGAGTGCCTGGAATGCGTCTGTCTCGGTCCCCCTCGGTACTCACTGCTCTCCCCCATAGATCTAGCCCTCTTACCTTCTCTTCTGTCACCCTCACGATCACTTCTCTGCTGTCGTTGTCGTTCCTCGAGGTTCTGAGCATGGGCCTGTATCCGGGAAATATCCATCCCGTCTTGCAAAGAGGCTGTCAGGCAATCTCTGAACAAGTGTGGTCCTAAACCACTCACAAATCTATAGACTCGGTCTCTCATGTCAGCCACCATAGTCGGAGCATACCGAGCCAATGAGTTGAATTGCATACTATACTCTCAGGCACTCATGCTTCCTTGTTTCAAATTAAAGAACCTGTCCGCTCTAGCTCAGCGGACTTCAGGTGGCAAGTAGTGACGAATAAAGGCATCTACAAACTCTTGCCACACGGGAGGTGGTGTATTCTCCCCTCTTGTTATCTCCCAATTCTTATACCATAGTACCGCCACGTCGCGAAGTCTATATGAGGCCAACTCCACGGATTCGGTCTCAGAAGCATGCATAGGTTTCAGCGTCCGCAACATCTCATCGATAAAACCTTGTGGGTCCTCATCCGGCTTCGACCCGAAAAATTCTGGAGGATTTAGAGTAAGAAAATCACGGGCTCTTGTACAAGCTGAACGATCACTTGGGCCCGCATTCTTTCGTTGTGCCTGAGCGGCAACCAACTGCGTCAATAAATGTATGGCCTCAGACACTTGTTGACCTGAAGCACCCGGTGGAGGAATCGGAGCTGAGGCTCCTCCCTGCTCTTCTACATTGGGCGCGGCCTCACATTGCGATTCACTTTCCTCTACATTTGTCGGAGGCTCTCTTTCCGCCTGCCTCTTTGTCGAAGCTTTGCCTTTCTGGGCAGCTGTAGCTTTTCCTTTCGGCAGCATTTCCTGAAACCATAACGCACTTTTAGGAATGATATAATCCTAGACATGGCTCTATCGCACGATCTCGTGAGAAGAAAGATGGTCATTTTCCTAAATGCCCTGTAGCCTCTTGTTTATTAGCGTGGCGCGCAACACACCATAAACAAGACTCTACTAGACACGGCTCGTAGACACTTCCTAGGGCGAACTGCTCTGATACCACTTCTGTCACGACCCAGCTAGGGGCCGCGACGGGTACCCGGAGCTAGTTACCGAGCACCGCTCACTCTACTACTTATCTTGCTCATTTAATACTCTTTTATCAATTTACATACCAATTGTAGGAAACTCATATTTAATCGAAACATAAATACCTTATTTACATTTGCCTCCTGGTCATCAAAATAATATACATACATATGAAAACATCTTGTGAGACCATCTAACCCACACTGCGTATCTACGAGCCTCTACTAACATAATGAATACATGGACGGAAAAGACTCCGTCATGCCCAAAATATGCATTTATGAATGTACATCAAAAGAATAGCCATAAGCACCTCCGAACAATGTAGTGCTATCTATCAGCTGACAGCTTCTGAGGACCTGGGCCAAGCTCTCCTCCCTGTCTACCTGTGGGCATGAACACAGCGTCCGAAGAAAGTACGTCAGTACGAATATTGTACCGAGTATGAGAGGCATACATAATGAAAGGAAACATCAATAATATGAGGATAACATCAACATGAGGCATCTGGATCTGACTGATAATCATAAATGAAGTAATTTATGCTATCTTACTCATACTCATCATCATGACATGTATGCATCATATGCAAGCTGCCCGTCCATGTCGGAACGGTGTGATAATCAATAATATTAGCCCGCGTCCAGGCCTCCCGCGTTCGGGGTACCATCTCATGCCGCCCACTAGTGGTGTCTGCCCACGCCCGTAGGTCGTGGTGTATCCGTATCGCCGCCCGTCGAAGCGGTCTCTGCCCGTCCAACTAGGTCCGGTGTGAATGCAATCATGACATGCTTAATGTAAATACTCATAATAATATGCTCATCATAAAATACTCATCGTATCATGATATGTGTATATATGATTCATGATCAACTTTACTCTATCGGGTTGACGTAAGGTCGTGATCCCCCGATTACATTATGGAACCATCATGGACATTTTGCCTCACCTTGAAAGGACAAGTACATAAGGTGAGTGTAGGAAAGGAATAACATCATCATCATTCTAGTGTCATCATATCGTATAACTCATCTCATATAGACATTCATAAGTATGAGCTTTTAACTTCTTAGAATGTAAGAACTCATAAAAGGAATAGGGATTTAAGTTAAAAGATTCATGCCATTAGAAAGAAGGACTAGCCTCACATACCTTGGTCGTTTAGCTAAGATATCACTCACTTGTTCTCCGTCGATATCACGTCGTTACCTTCATAAGAGAATTCGTATCAACATTAGTAACTGACTATAAGAACGCGTCGCTAATTCTAGGAGAAGTCGGACAAGTCTTCCTTCTCTCATACCACTTTTCTCATGTTTTACAATAACTCCCAACATTCATAATCGACAATCATCATTTACGTACATTTGGCAAAATCCACCATTTCCTCCAATTTTTCCCTTATTTCTACTTCTAGCTCATCCTTGCGTTTTCATGCATTTAATGCTTGTTTCATGATACAAACATCATTTATAACGTATTAGTACTCACAACACTTCAGTATTCATAGTTCAATTCCACTATCATTCATTTATGTCACTATTAACTCAATAATGACCCATTTCTATGTTCTTCTACATTTCAAGTGTCTAAGCTTTCCAATACTTCAAACAACATGGAATAGTCATGAAACTTACCTTGGACGATGGTTGAACAATCCTTAAGTGGAAATACTTCAATTAGCCAAAACCCTAGTTCCACCTTCTTGGGAATTTCTTGACTTAGAAGATCCTTTGATGTGTTCTTACACTTGATTCCGTGAAATTAGTGTTGTTGGTCTTGATATTCCCTTTAATTCTCTTGAATTCTCGTGGAGGAATTATTTGGAATGTTCTAGAGGTCTCTTGAGTTGTTGGATGAATAATGAAATAATATGAAGCCTAAGTCCCTTTTTAAAATCACAAAATCTGATCTTTAATGAATTCTTGTCGGGGTGAACAGTGGTCGTAAACCACCATATACGAACCGTATTTTGATTTACGGTCCGTCCACTGTGGGCGTATTTAACCATTTCAAAGACAGAAAGTTTTGGCTGATGGACATGGTAGTTTACGACCTGGTTTACGGTCCGTAAACCAGTTTACGGGCCGTAAACTGGGTCGTATTTAACCATATTCAACATTTACAGAAAGTTGGGATTTTTAACAAGCTGGGGGACGATTGCACTATACGGTCCGTAAACCACTTTACGGGCCGTATAGTGCCATATACGACCACTGGGCTGAAAAAATTTTCGCGACTTTCTTATTTCCAAAAATTCTTAATTAGCCATTCCCGACTTAATAAAACATCATTCACTCAACTTTTCATCATTCCACTCATCATACAAGTACGGAGAAATTTCCGAGGTGTAACACAAGTGAAATGTAACAATGCGCATCATAGAATTAATAATGCATGCCAAGAATACTAAACACAATTCAAGTCATTACTTTCAGCCTTTCCTTTCCATGAGATAAGTGAGAATCAAATGATAAAATAGGTCTATCAACTAACACACGTATTAGCAAACATGGCGACAAGCCCACATAATAACTGATGATACCAACCTAGTTGGAACTCACCTCCACACCATGCCCGATGGCCTATCATGCTTTCCCTATCAATAACTACCATCTACAAACGTGTCCCTAATCAGAGTCTAAATATAAATAAGTCGTAACCTACCTCGAAGGCCGACCAGGTGCCACGAACCTCAAGCCAAAGTCCTCCCCTTCCAAATAGCTTCCGAATGATCGAATTCTAGCAATATATTATTATACATTAGATTACTAAACTAAATATAACCATAACGTCATAAGCCTACTCTAAATAAAAAACGGCCTTGAAAAAGGGAAACCCGAGCCCACAAGGGTGAAATAGGATTAAAAACGGTTTACCCAACACTTAGGCAGTCCAAATGTCAATTCCATCACTAATTAGCCTAAACTTAGCATCCATTTCATTATTTCATCAAAATCCCCAATTTATAAGAAAACCCACATTTTAATCCAATAGGAAACTTGTTTAGAAATCGAAATTGAAGTTAGAAATAGCTAATTCAAGTCACCAATCATGAAACCCTTTCAAAAACATTAAATAATTCAATTAAGAACAACCATTTCCAACCTAGGGTTCATTATCTTCCAACCCTTATCCTCCATAAGGAAAACTTAAATAAAAGAGAGACTCAAGCCTAGCAACTACTAACCTCATTTATTACATGATTAGATTCAAGAAGATTCCTCATCAAAACATGATTTTAGTGCAAAATATGGTTCAATTTCAGCCTAGGGTTTATCCGCCCAAAACCCCCAACTTAAACATGGTTTCCTAATCATGATATTCCCCACTTAAAAGATAACATAACAACATAAGCAGGAATTGAACTTACCCAATGGGAGAACTCTCACAAGAATCAGCAAATTCGTCCTTAGAACTTCTTTAGACCCCAATTTAGTGAATAGAAAGGAAAGGAT
Source organism: Lycium barbarum (assembly GCF_019175385.1). NCBI lineage: Eukaryota > Viridiplantae > Streptophyta > Magnoliopsida > Solanales > Solanaceae > Lycium > Lycium barbarum. The sequence continues at coordinate 57,162,186 of NC_083345.1, read as the reverse complement.
TCGAGTTTGGGAATTTAAAGCCACTGAAAAAGCGATCTCGCATCTGCAGAACCCGTGTCCGCAGACTTGACCTTGCATCCACGAAGATTTATCGGCAGATGCAGACTCACTAACCACCTCAGCATCTCGTAGATGCGGTACAACTTTCGCATGTGCGGTCCCGCGCCTGCGGAAAAGACTTTGTTGGTACAGAACTACCTGGAAAGGCAAACCCTCGCATCTGCGAACCAAACCTAGCAGAGGCGGGCCCGAAGATACTGCCAGAACACCAGAGAAGCGGCACACCAGAAACTAGCAAAAAAATTGGTTTTTCACCAACCTCAACCCAAAACCCGACACTCATCCGACACCTTTTGAAAACAACCCAAATATGCATACCAATGTAAAAACACACAATTAATTCACGCGTGCCCTCTGAATTCCTAACGGAGGTCATCTTGACCCGATCAACTCCCAAACCCCGAAAGAATCGACTTTCCAATCAAAGGATAAAATACCCCCAAGTACCTCGGGAAATGAACCACTCATCCTACCAAGTTATTATTGACCCTCCTAGACCCTATGGAACCGATGAAAATTACTTTAAGGTCTGTTTATCCAAAAGTAAACTATTGGTCAACACTTTTTTAGCTTAAAACTTCTAAATTCCTCGAAATCAATCAAGACTTGCCCGATCACCTTGGGAATCGTGCCACCCACCCCGCGAGTCACACACGCTCTCACACGAGCAATCGCCTCTAACGTTAAGAAACGTAAAGAGATGAGTTTCACTACAATGTTATGACTTGTTTTTGAAAGACAGATGTGAGTTACTCTAAGAAGATGAATTTGAGGAACATTGAAGAGAGAAGCTCGGGTTAGACATCTGGAGATGTCTAGATCAAGATCTGTACGGTGCTGAATGAGTAAAAAAATGAGACACACACGCCAATATAAGGTGAGAATACCTTAGCACGTGTTTCATACCACGTGTGCTTAGCGACCAATGGGTTAATGGAAGAATGGATCCCTAATTCTTCATTGTGTGAGACCCAGAAAGTAATATTGACTTTCCACTGGAATACCCTTTGACCTAATACTATTTCTTGCAGTATAGATCAATGTTACTACTTTAGCATAGCTATGAGTGATTTGGCAATGCAGTGCATGTCTAGGAAAGTAGTTGATCTAGAATGGATAGTCTCGAGTAGAAAGGGAAGACAATTAACATTAGTAATTTAACTTGTATACACAGGCCGGTTTCACGACCCAAATCACAGGTTATGATGGCACCTACACTATCCCCCCTGGTAGGCGAACCATTGGGAGTTTACACCTTTTAAGAAAATCAAACACACAAATACGAAATGTGAAGACAATCGGATACTATAAATTACACAACAAGCGGAAGAAAATTGTAATCATTAAAACTCCTAAAACTTAGTCTTAACTTGTACAAAAGCTTCTAAGGAATGTACAATTTGAATTAAAATACAAACTCAATAATACACTTATGTCTAACAAAGAGAAATAGCATCAGTTTATAGATGAAACTCTGAGGAGTCGGATCCTCTAATAGTGCAACTAATGTCTCTGATGACTGCCACGGAAACAATGCGAGGTTCGAACCCGCCTGGAAACAACTCTACACCCCATAAGGAGTGTAACAAGAGTAGTATGAGCACAACACAAGGCTCGTAGGTATCATAGGCCGACAATGATTAGCTAACGCATATAAATGTAAAGAAATCAATAAGTAGAACAGATAAGCAACCAAGTACAGTCACTAAGTATGTTCGGATAATGTGTCACAATAATAACAGGCCCAGTAAGTCTTAGTATTCTCTGGTCATAACCTAGGTGAAAGCTTCTAATCCACAAGTTCGCCAAGTTTCAAGTATAAAGTCAGGCCATGAATAAGATCAGTTAAAACATATGATCAGTTAAAATGCAAGTATCAATCAAGGCACAGAATCAGTCAAGGAAAATGAGTGAATATATGCGAAGGGCAAAGCCTCAACCCATGGGGGACCCGCAAGGTCCATGTACACCTTGTCCCGGCAAGGTACCTCGGGTATCGAGCACTCCTTCGCTCAGGTAAATCACCTCGGATCACGAGCACACATTCCGCTCCAATATCAATCTCGGATCACAGACTCTTATCGTGCCACCACCCCTCCCCCCACGGGTCACAATCACTCAAACGAAGCTAGGGGAAGGGTCAACAGGGTAAAAAGCCAAACGAGTTGTTACATCAGATACCAATTAAACAATCGTTCGTCCTCGAACGATGAAAAAGAGTACGAATGCTGACGGTAACCGAGGAATCTTCATTATAACCACACGTAAGCCTCCACAGGCAAGAAATACGTCGATAGCACTGCTCGTTCATCTTATCAAACGAAACTTCTTTTAACTTAGCTCAAAGACCCAAATTTCCATACTCAAAGTTTCTTTCACAATTGATCCCCGAATATAAGAACTGCCTCCACTTGAATTCTCTGATTTGATATAACCACACCTCTAAACGTGATTGACAGGCTCCACAACCATTCCCCAAACAACACAATCCTTTAGATATAGCCACAAACCATAGCCCCTCTGAATTGATAAAATATTCTGATTCTACTAATCTTTCTTGCACACCTTCCAAGGCCATCCATCGCACCCATATTCCTAAAACACTTAAACACACGTCACAAGCCCAAATCATGACTTCCTTTCATCAGAAAAGAATCCTTGTTTGAGAAAACTCCAAGCAATTCCATCAAAACTGATCTTCCCTCAACCGATTGCACTAGTTCTAAGTCTATTAGTTCCGTAACCCGGTGTTGAAACCACTTAGCAAAAACCCATCGGCAAAGCCTTGTCAAATCTTCAAATCACCATACTGACAACATACCCACTGATTACCTTATTCCGAGCCAAATTTGTAGGAACTCATCCGATCACTCTACGATCTCTCATAACTATTTGTACCTCCTCAAACTGTCACCAAGTACTGTTGTACACCATTACAACTACTCAAAAAGAGGCCTCGGTGAAATACGATCAAGTCCACTCGCAAACCTCGATTCTGAACTAAAATCCATCAAATCCTTAAAAGTGTTTACTAGAAAACCCATAAGTCCTTCTGCTAATATAAACATAGTCCCTATCTCTAATTAAACAATCCTGATCCGGAAAATGCACAACTCCCCGAATATTACCAATGGTCACTTGAACTGACTCCAACCATTACGAAACCAATCACAATCCTATCACACATATGTGGCGACGAATTCTAATCCTTTTCTCATAAATAATCAATCCTGTGTTGTCACCTCAACTCCAAAGGCTGAATTCTATCCCAGTCATCCTCTTAGTACCGAAGAACTATGCTCTAAGATTGCAACCTTCATGTTTCTCAACTTTCACATGATACACAAATCTGACCGAACCCCATGAACTCTAAAATCATCAAATTCCCCTCGTGCTTCCACAAAACTTGCTCACGATCCCGAACATTTTAATGCAAAACCTGCAACCTCATTTAATACACCTTTAACCATTGAATCCCTAATTGTAACACCTTGATACGCCTATCACTATTCCGAAAGTATCAAATCTCTCAATCTCTTGCACTAACCTTTTACAACTACTCCCAAGTCCTCGATATCCAAAATTCTTACCCAAGCTACCCAGTTAGAAATAATCACAACATAATCCACTACCACAAATACGGTCTCATCTCGAAAATATAACTCTAGCCTTTAAATTATAGAGATTCCCAAAATTCCTTCTCGTTAGTTGCTCATCCATTGAAGAGTGCTACGAAATTACCCATCTTAGTACAATGCAAGCCATCTTTCTATAAATCTTAACATGCCAGTCACCTGAAATTTTCTTCTAACCAGTCACTGATCACGAAACCTCACGAAACTTCGTCATAACACTTAGTCCATTTCTGTAGACTTCCTTCTTTAAGCATACTTAACAATCACACCTCAACTGGAAGATGCAAGACAACAACACCACAGTTCATACCTGGCCCAAGTTGTTATATCACGTGTTTTCACACATTTGGAAAAATTTGAAACATATTGGATTTTTGAGAAATAAAGTCAAATTTGGTTTTTAAGTAACATAAGAGTTGTGCATGAAAGAATGGGGTCATGGAAGTGTGGGACAAGGTTAAGGGTAATTTTGGAATTTTAGAAATTAGTTTCGGGAATTATGCAATGTGATCTGTAAGTTATTGGGCCAAAAAAATTTGAATGGAAAATTGAGGCCCAAAAGTAGGGCATGGCCGGCCATGGGAAGGCCCAAACCCATGGCCTTATAACATTTTTTTCATGTGGTTAATTGACTAATGGACCATATTGTATTATATATGTGATCTTATCTAGTAAATTCTAAAGATAAGAAGCAAGAAAATAAGAAAAGCAAGAGCAAGAAGAGAGAAGGGTTCGGGTGACCCTAAGGAAAATTCACCATTAAAAATATTGCTCCAAAAATTCTTGTCTTGTTGAATTTCTACTAAGTTTAGTACCCTTGTTAACTTGGTGTAGTTGGTTTGGAGAAAGGAGACCTTATTTCATCAAAGTGAACACAAGTTCAAGTGAAGAAGACTTGAGGAAAAGGTGAGAATTTATTCCTTATTCTTGTGTTATAAAGTCTTGTTTGTGTTGTAGCATATAGAAATGTGTTGATTGTATGGAAAAATGGAAGTTTGTAAAGTGGGTTTGGAATATGATGTGTAGCCGTGTGTATGTATAAATTGTATAGCCATAATGTGTTGAATTCATGTTATATTCTAGTTATGGTTGTGATGAAATGCATATTGGGATTGAAAGTTGAATGATTTAGTTGAACTTGCCAAAGAAGGCTTGTGGCCGTGACCTATGTTGAAGTTGGGATGGAAATGAATTAAGTTATTTAGGGTGTTAGTGTGTTATTATGATGGTTGCAATGTAAATGAAGTTAGAATGATATAAGTTTGTATTGAATTAGAATGTAGAAACTTATGTCGTTTTAGTATGACTTTCCGACATTAAGGAAATGAAGTTGTTTGGTTGTTAATTGTGATGATCATTGATGAATTTGGAAGTTGGAAACATGTAATGAAGTTGTATGCCAAAGATTTGATGTTTTGCATAAGTTATGACTTTGACAGAAAGTTGTATATTATGTATATCGAGTGTATAACTTGAGGAAACCGATATGAAATGTTTCTAGAACTATATGGTGATGATCTTGATTGTTGATGAATGTGAAATTATTGATATTAGTTGAAAGTTGGGTTGAAATGAAGGTTATGTCAACTTGTTAGAAAGATGACTAGTTGAAAGATATTTGTGTTTTTAATGTTCGTTGTTGATATTGATGTTGTCGTTTGGGTTGTTGTTGATGATTTCTAGCCGAGTTGAATTCTCGGGGTGCTATAGGTATAGGGGAAGTGCTGCCGAAATTTCGGTAGACAAATATGCATTAAGTTGAAACTTTGGTATTCATAACTCACAATTGGTAAACTTGACCAATTACAGATTTTTGACGAAACGGGAAGTGAGTTTGGAAAGGCGTAAAGAGCTTGAAAGGTATGTAAAGCAACCCCAATTCTTCCCTTGGCATGCCCTTAGTGTGTTAGGGTCGGATCCGGGCCTCGAAAGACTTCTTGGCTCTCGGAATCCGCAAGAGAAATTCTCCGTTTTTCCTTCAGTAGAATTGAACCATTTTGGTATGCTTTTCTTGAAATTATGCAATTTTGTTCAAAATTACTTGGAAGGTCACAGAATGTTTGTAGAACCTTTTTAGGTGACTCCATAAGCTTGGAGGGCATAATTTGAGCCCGCCGCCTTGTTTGTCCCGAGGCGGGCCCACTATTCCCGGTTTTGCCCTTAATGTACTAAAACTTTCTTTTTAAGCAATTTTTGAAAGAAACGTTTTGACTATCCTTTTAATTACTTAACGAATATTGTTTTAAATACTCTATTAAGTCTTACAAATTATTCTGACAACCGGAATGACTTCGGGAAGGTTATATTTCTGTAATTTATTATGATATCCGAAATGCATCTATTATGATCCCGTCCAACTCCATTGGATTTGTTTGACTTTGATGCGCTTCATCGAGTCTTTGAAAATATCTATGGTAATTTTAAATTGCATTAGTCTCTCACTACTCCATTCGTGGATGCCCCAATGTTTCCCACACTGAGCCCAGGCCAGGATATGTTGTCAAGCGTGATCCTTTGCATTATTCGCCATGCCTCGATGTGAGGGGGCAGGTATACGCGTACATGGGTTTGTGGAGTATGTTGTGCCATGTACGCTTGTTCTGATATGATTTACTATGGCCATCTAATATGACATATTATGTTATGGGGTTATGCCCCTATTCTGATTCTTCTGTGATGTGGCACCAGCGTCGGGAGGGTGGCCACGTTCTGTCTGCCGAGTCCCTTGGCAGGGGCCGGATTTGATATGACATATGTTTCTATACACACTCCGCATGTTTTGAAAATATATATCTGATACTTTGTATTTTCTGTTTACTTTCTGTACGTTCTATACCAGTTATGATTTTGTTTCTGCAACTCAGGCTTTACATATTCAGTACATATTTCGTACTGACCCCCTTTCCTCGGGGGCTGCGTTTTCATGCCGCGCAGGTACTGACGATAGGTTTGCCGATCCGTCTGTCTAGGATATCTTTTCCGCCATTTGGAGCCCTCTTTTATTCAGAGCCATCTTTTGGTACAGTCTGTCACTTCTATATGTGTATATTCTGGTTCATGGGTACGGCGGGGCCCTGTCCCGCCATATGATTTTGTTGGTCCATTTAGAGGTCTGTAGACATGTTTGTGGGTTGGGATCTTTCTGTACAGCTGTGTGTATATGTTGTGTTTGGGCGATCCCATTCGCCGCGGCGGCCGGTCCACATATATTTAAATGTTACTCTGTTCGCCCTGTGTGGCCTTTGTTGGTATTTTCTGCGTGCAGGGTATATGGGATAGTCCGTAAAACAAAGGAAATTCTGCCGAAATTTTTCTGGAAATTATTTAAATTGGAAATAAAGCCTTGTCGGCTTCTGCTATATACTAGAATGTGTTTTGAGTGCCCAGATCGGGCACTAGTCACGGCCTACGGGGTTGGGTCGTGACACAAGTAACCTCGAAGATGTAACTTATTCATACTGATTCTCGATCAACTATACCTTTATCTTAATTCTTCAATTTCTCTATTCCATTCAGATCACATTCGCCGCCACTGACAGACCATCACTCAAACCCACTTTAAATTATACCGCAAAGTCATAAGTCCTACCAAATAGCTGAGTCAATCCTTGAGATAGTATTTGTTACACCTTCCGTTTTGTTGCAAGGAGATTTTGGCTTATTGGCGGTGTGTGCCTTCGGGTTGGTAATCTGCACCAGAGTTTTGGATATGAGATATTTTACCTTGTATATGTACAGGAGTATAATTATGCAATCCTGACATTACGAGGGAATTAGAAGTGAAACAAATTGAATCTGAGCAAAACAGAGCAGTTAAAAAAAACTGCTGAAACCAGTCAGTGTTGACGGCCCAAAGGACGACCGTCGACACGTCGACGACCCATCGTCTGGCACCGTCGACAGGGTTCTGCAATAAGGCATCTCAGGCGGCAATTCTACAGGGCATGTCGACAGACCGTCGACCCGCGGATCTGGAACTTTCCAGCCCTGATTATAAATATAAGATCCCACATTTTTATTTCATTATTCTCCCAAAAACAGATCCTGCATCTCTCTAGAACTCTCCAAAACCCTCCCTCAATTTCTATAACAAATCTATACCAAGAAACCAAAATCAAAAGCAAATATTAAGAGATTCATGTACTAGGAAGCCTATTAGGGTTAGTGAAGAGTAAGAATTTTTTTGGTATTCAAGTGGGGGATTTCATTCTAATGGAGTAGATTGACTCAAGGCTTGTTCCTAAATGATTAAGGTAAGTTTATGTTTATTTCATGTTATTGAGAATATTGAGAGGTTAAAAGACTTGGATTATGGAAGAAAGTGGGATATGAGCTTAAATATGGAAATAATGGTATGTTGGGTAGTAAGTTAATGTGAATCATGAGTAGTAAGTTAATGTGAATCATGATTCTTAGTATGAGATGAATATAATCTCGTTATAGATGATGCTAATGACGTTGAGGAAATGTTATGTGAGGAATAAATATGATGTTGTATTATATTTATGGTTATGGATATCCTTGAAGGGGAATTGTGAGAATTGAATAATGCTTAGCTTAAAGAGGTTATTGATTAGGATATTGTGGGTGTTGTTGTGGATGGTTGGGAATTGTTACAGTTGGAGGAAGTGGTTAAAACAATGGGGATATTACCCAATTTGTATTAGCTCTTAGCCGCTCTAGATTAAGCTTAAGTATGTCTTCATTAATCTAATCTTAGTACGAATTCCCTTGAAGGTAGAATTGCAAGCTTGTGAGGCACGCAATTAGACAATAGAGTTGAAGAGATCCAAAGGTATGTGAGGCTAGTTCCTTTCTTTCAAAGGCATGAATCCTATACTATGATTCCTTTATATTTCCATGACTTTCTTACATTCCAAAAGATAACAGCCAAAGAGTATTAACAGTTTCCCACGAGATAGAGATGAGATATGTTCCTTGATAATGATATGATGCTATTATGATGCTAAAGATCTTGACATGATTCCCTGATGCTATTCATTGTTGACACCCTTACCTTATAATGTTAGTTTCTTCAAGGTGAGGCGTGATGATCATGACTACTCCATAATGGAATCGGGGGTTCTCGACCTTACGTCATCCCGATAAAGTTGTAGCTTTCACTTTGAGTTCTTATGCATGTCTTACGATAAGCGTATAATGATAAGATTACATTGTGCCTAATTGGCCGGACATGACACCGCTAAGGCGGGATGCTTATGATTACACTGTGCCTCCATGGCCGGACATGACACCGCTAAGGTGGACTGCTTAATTACACCGTGCCTAGAGGACCGGACATGACACCACTAGTGGGCAGCGTGTGATAGTTACCCAGACGCGGTTAACGATGATAGTATATTTGATATGCATAATATGTGTTTTCCTTTAAAATCTAGTAGGTTATTGTCACGACCCGCCTAGGGGCCGTGATGGGTACCCGAGGCTAACCACCGAGCACCACTCGTTCTGCTAATCATCATGCTCATTAAGCCTTATTTTATCAAATTCACACTCAAATCATAAGAGAGTCATTTTTCATTTGAGAACATAAATACTTTCATAGATATAAACCTTTCTACTATCAAAATAATATACATATATACGGTAGTAATCTCGTGAGACCATATAACCGACACTGCGTATCTACGAGCCTCTACTAGAGTACTAGACATATGGACGGGACAAGACCCCATCATGCCCATAATACATACATACATATATATATATATATATATATATACACACCAAAGAATGAACCAAGTAGCACCTCCGGAACAATGGAGTGCTCTCAAGTCAACTACGGGCTCCTACGAGTCTGGATCAATATCACTTCCCTGTCTACATGTGGGCATGAACACAACGTCCAAAGAAAACGGACGTCAGTACGAACATTGTACTAAGTATGAGAGGCGTAAATAATGAAGATACGTCAACGAGATAAGGAAAACATCAGTAAGGAGCAACTGTTTATGACTGTCACTTATAAAAGAGATAACACATACTGTCTTACTCATAATCATCACCATATCATATATGCATAAATGTATAAGCTTCCCGTCCATACCGGATTGGTGTGATAATCATTAGCCTGCATCCAGGCCTCCCGCGTCCGGGGTACCATCTTATGCCGCCCACTAGTGGTGCTGCCCGTGCCATATAGACACAATGTAATCGTCTATAAGCCGCCCACCTTAGCGGTGCTGCCCAGCCATATAGGCGCGGTGTAATATCATCAATCATGTAATCATCATAAAGCATGCATAGTAACTCAAAGATAGCTATACTTTATCGAGGTGACATAAAGTCGTGAACCCCCGATTCCATTATAGAACATTTATAAGTATTCTGCCTCACCTTGAAGGAAATAGTATATAAGGTGAGTGTATACAATAAACAACATCATTAAATTATAGGGACACCATATCATGAACTCTATAATCGTTAGACTCAAGCTCATCATCAACATTATTGGGCTCGTAACATATCTCTTATCTCATATAGCTATTCATGAACATAGACTCATAGTTTTTCCGGAATATAAGAAATTCATGAAGAAATGTCACGACCCAGCTAGGGGCCGCGACGGGTACCCGGGGCTAGCCACCGAGCACCGCTAGGTCTACTACTCATCTTACTCATTTAAAGCCCTTTTTATCAACTTTGTACATGAAGTTATAGGGAAACATAATTACTTTATATACATTTGTCTCTCGACCATCAAAATATATATATATACATATGATAACATCTTGTGAGACCATCTAACCCACACTGCGTATCTACGAGCCTCTACTGACATACTGTATACATAGACGGAACAAGACTCCGTCGTGCCCAAAATATGCATATATACCAAAAGAGTACCTAGACCTTCTTGAAAGGACTTCCAAAACTTGACTGTAAACTGTGCCCCTCTGTCTGTAATAATGGCCAAAGGAATTCCATGAAGTCATACAATTTCTTTTAGATACAACCTGGCATAGTTTTCTACCGAATACGTGGTTCTGACTAGGAGGAAATGAGCTACTTTCGTGAGTCTGTCCACGATCACCCATATTGAATCATACCTTCCACGGGAACGGGGTAATCCCACGATGAAATCCATGTTGATCACTTCCCATTTCCAAGTAGGAATTTCCATTGCTTGCAACAAGCCCCCTGGCTTCTGATGTTCGGCTTTTACCTGTTGGAAATTCGGACATTGTGCCACAAAATCTGTTATGTCCCTCTTCATGCCATCCCACCAGTATATCAATTTGAGGTCATGATACATTTTAGTTGCACCGGGATGAATAGAATACCGAGAATAGTGTGCTTCCCCTAAATTCCGTTGGTGCAATTATTCCACATCCGGTACACATAGCCTGCCTCGATATCTAAGGATCCCATCTACGAAAACTTCAAATAGAGATTTTTCCTTTTCAAGAGACAGGTCTCGGTATCGGCTTACTTGAGAATCTTCATGTTGTCGTTCCTTCACTTCTATATTCAAGGATGAAACTGTGGGGTCATTAATGCCGATGCCTGTATTACCCAAATCAATTGCACGTATTCCAAGACTTGTTAATCGATGGAGCTCGCGAACCATCTCCTTCTTTTCTGGAGGAACTTCACATAAGCTACCCATTGATCGACGACTAAGCGCATCGGCTACTACATTAGCTTTTCCAGGGTGGTACAAAATGTCCACATCATAGTCTTTCAACAATTCTAACCACCGCCTCTGCCGCAGGTTCAACTCCTTCTGTTTGAAAATATGCTGGAGACTCTTGTGATCTGTATAGATATCGACGTGCACACCATACAAATAATGCCTCCATATCTTTAAGGCGTGAATAACCGCGACCAATTCGAGATCATGGGTTGGATACTTCTTCTCATGTTTCCGCAACTGTCTTGAAGCGTATGCAATAACTTTCCCATGCTGCATTAATACACATCCTAGTCCCACACCAGAAGCATCACAATACACAACATAGCCATCTGGCCCTTCTGGAAGTGTTAGTACTGGAGTTGAGGTCAACCTGTCATTCAACTCTTGGAAACTACGCTCGCATGCATCGTCCCACTGAAATTTTTCCGACTTCTGGGTTAGCTTCGTCAATGGAGCTGAAATAGATGAAAAACCCTCTACAAACCTTCTATAATAACCTGCCAAACCCAGAAAACTACGAACTTCCGTAGGCGTTGTAGGCCTTGGCCAAGTCTTCACAGCTTCTATTTTCTGAGTGTCAACTCGGATGCCATCATCTGAAATAATATGACCCAGGAATGCCACAGAATTTAGCCAAAATTCGCACTTTGAGAATTTTGCATATAATTTTCGGGCTCGAAGAACTCCAAGGATAATTCGCAAGTGGTCTGCATGTTCTGATTCTGTGTGGGAATACACTAGAATATCGTCAATAAATATTATCACGAAGAGATCCAGAAATGGCCTGAACACATTATTCATTAGATTCATAAACACTGCCGGAGCATTCGTCAACCCAAACGACATCACTCGAAACTCATAGTGGCCATACCTCGTTCTGAAAGCAGTTTTGGGAATATCTTCTTCTCTAATTCTCACTTGATGATAACCAGATCTCAGATCTATCTTAGAGAACCACTTGGCACCCTATAATTGGTCAAACAAATCGTCAATTCTGGGGAAGGGATACTTGTTCTTTATTGTTACCTTGTTTAACTGTCTGTAATCGATACACATCCGTAGAGATCCGTCCTTCTTTCTCACGAACAAGATTGGTGCTCCCCACGGCGATGAACTGGGCCTTATAAACCCCTTTTCGAGCAAATCCTTCAACTGTGCCTTCAGCTCCTTCAATTCTGCCGGAGCCATTTGATAAGGAGGAATCGAAATGGGCTCAGTGTCCGGTAATACATTAATAGTGAAATCAATTTCCCTCTCAGGAGGAAGACCTGGTAGTTCATCTGGAAATACATCTGGGAATTCATTCACTACCGGAACAGATTGAAAAGCTGGCGACCTTGCCTCGGTGTCACGAACCCGAATTAGATGATAAATATAGCCTTTAGCTATCATTTTTGTTGCCTTAAGGTAGGAAATAAACCTACCCTTTGGGGATGCCATATTACCCTTCCATTCAAGTATGGGCTCTCCCGGGAATTGGAATCGAACCATTTTTGTTCGGCAATCCACATTAGCATAACATGAGGCCAACCAATCCATACCTATAATTACATCGAAATCTATCATTTCAAGCTCAATCAAATCGGCTTTAGTCTGGCGATCACATATCACAATGACACAATCTTTGTACACTTTCCTTGCTATTACCGGATCACCAACCGGAGTGAACACCTCAAAAGGTTTAATGGGCTCGGGTTTCACCCCAATACAATCCGCGACATACGGAGTAACGTAAGAGAAAGTAGAACCCGGATCGATCAAAGCATATACATCACGGGAAAATATAGCTAATGTACCTGTGACAACACCTGGGGAGGACTCAAGATCCTGTCGCCCAGCCAAGGCATATACGCGGGGCTGAACGGCACCTGAAATGGATACTCCCCCTTTGCCTCTGCCTCTACCTGTTGTAGTCTGAAGAGTCTGTGCTATTGGACGTACTGAAGAAGACCCAGCTGCTGATCCCGTAGGCTGAGTCCCAACTCTACCTCTTGCTGAAGGGCAATCTCTCATCATATGACCAACCTGCCCGCAGGCATAGCAAGCATCCGAACCCTAACGGCACTGTCCGGAATGCAGTGTACCGCACTGGCTGCACCACGGTACTGAGGGTCTCCTCTGACTAGAATCTCCCCTAAACTGAGATTCTGAAGCCCTCGAACTCTGGCCCTGTCCTGTCTGAAAAGAACGATCAATACTCCTATCTGCGAATCTGGGAGGCGCACTAGTCGCTGACTGACCTGAGTGTCTGGAATGCATCAGTCTCGATCCCCCTCTATATTCAATGCTCGCCCCCATAGACCTAGCCCTCTCACCTTGCCTTCTGTCATTATCACGATCGCTTCTCTGCAGCTGTTGTCGTTCCTCAAGATTCTGAGCATGGGCCTGTATTCGGGAAATATCCATCCCATCTTGCAAAGAGGCCGTCATACAATCTCTAAACAAATGTGGCCCCAAACCACTCATGAATCTGTGTACACGATCGCCCATGTCGGTCACCATAGTCGGGGCATACCTGGCCAGAGAATTAAACTGCATACTATACTCCCGAGCACTCATGCTTCCCTGCTTCAGATTCAACAACTTGTCCGCTCTAGCTCGGCGGACCTCGGGCGGTAAATAGTGGCGAATGAAAGCATCAACAAACTCTTGCCAAACAGGAGGAGGTGCACTTTCTGATCTTGACGCTATCCAGTTGTTATACCACAATACCGCCACATCGCGGAGTCTATAAGAAGCCAACTCTACCGAATCGATCTCAGTAGCATTCATAAGTTTCAGCGTCCTCAACATCTCATCGATAAAGCCTTGTGGGTCCTCATCCGGCTTGGACCCGAAAAATTCCAGAGGATTTAGAGTCAGGAAATCACGGTCTCTCGTACTGGCTGAACGATCACTTGGGCCCGCACTTTACCGTTGTGCCTGGGCGGCAACCAATTGCGTCAATAGATTAATAGCTTCGGTCACTTGTTGACCCAAAGTAACTGGGGGAGGAATTGGAACTGAGGCTCCTTCTTGCTCTTCTACATTGGGCGAGCCTCATTTTGTGATTCGCCCTCCTCTACATTCGCTGGAGGCTCTCTTTCTGCCCGCCTCTTTGTCGTAGCTTTTCCCTTCTGGGCGGCTGTAGCTTTTCCCTTTGGTGGCATTTTTCTGAAATCATAACACACTTTTAGGAGGAATATAATCTTAGACATGGCTCTATCGCACGATCTCATAAGAAGAAAGACGGTCGTTTTCCTAAATGCCTTGTAGCCTCTTGTTTATTAGCGTGGCGCGCATCACACCATAAACAAGACTCTATTAGACACGGCTCGTAGACACTTCCTAGGACGAACTGCTCTGATACCACTTCTGTCACGACCCAGCTAGGGGCCGCGACGGGTACCCGGGGCTAGCCACCGAGCACCGCTAGGTCTACTACTCATCTTACTCATTTGAAGCCCTTTTTATCAACTTTGTACATGAAGTTATAGGGAAACATAATTACTTTATATACATTTGCCTCTCCACCATCAAAATATATATATATATATACATATGATAACATCTTGTGAGACCATCTAACCCACACTGCGTATCTACGAGCCTCTACTGACATACTGTATACATAGACAGAACAAGACTCCGTCGTGCCCAAAAGATGCATATATACCAAAAGAATAATCATAAGCACCTCCGGACAATGGAGTGCTTCCAATCAGCTGACAGCTCCAAAGATTCTGGATCAAGCTCGTCTCCCTGTCTACCTGTGGGCATGAACACAGCGTCCAAAGAAAACGGACGTCAGTACGAATATTGTACTGAGTATGAGAGGCATAAACAATGAAGAAAGACAACAATAATATAATGAAAAACATCAATATGAAACATCTGGATCCGAATGACCATCATAAAGAAAGTAATGCATGCTGTCTTACTCATACTCATTATCATGGCATGTATGCATAATATGTAAGCTGCCCATCCATGTCGGAACGGTGTGATAATTAATAAAATTAGCCCGCGTCCAGGCCTCCCGCGTCCGGGGTACCATCTCATGCCGCCCACTAGTGGTGTCTGCCCATGCCAAAAGGTCATGGTGTATCCGTATAGCTGCCCGCCTTGGCGGTGACTGCCCGGCCAACTAGGCCCGGTGTGATGCAATCATGATATGCTCATCATAAAATGCTTATAATAATATGCTCATCAAAATATACTTGTCGTCATACATGCATAAAGGCTCTAGACAACTGCGCTCTATCAAGGTGACGTAAGGTCGTGAACCCTCGATTCCATTATGGACATATATGAACATTCTGCCTCACCTTGAAGGAAGTAGTGCATAAGGTGAGTGTGAGCAATAAATAGCCTCATTATCAACATGGCATCATCATATCATATCTCTTTATCTTATATGAGCACTTATGGATATAGGCTTTTAGCTTTCCGGAATATAGGCACTCATGAAGAGGAAAGGAATTCATGATATAGGATTCATGCCATTAGAAAGAAGGACTAGCCTCACATACCTTTGTCTCTTAGTTTCGCTATCGTTCACTAGTTCTCCAATCAGTATCACGTCGCTACCTTCACGAGAGAATGCGCATTATAATTAGTCAATTGACCATAAGAACGCATCATTATTTCTAGAGAAAATTGGACAGCATCTCCTTTGTTTCTACTACTTTTCCCATGTTATATTTCATCTCCCAAACATTTACAACAACACTCACAATATAGTATCAACGTTCCTCGCTCATACACATTAAGAGAAATTCACCATTTTTCTCCAATTTTTCCACATTTAATGGTTTTAGCTCGTTATCGCATTTTCTCATGTATAATACTTATTTCATGGTCTAAACATCATTTATAACATATTCATAATCATAACGTACCAAATTTCTTGATTCCATTCCATTATCATTCAATGGTGACTCTATTCACTCATTCAAGACCCACTTTCCATGTCCTTCTACAATTCAAGCTTCTTAGCCTTCTAATACCTTAAACAACATGCTAAAGTCATGAAACTTACCTTAGATGATAGTTGAACAAGACTTTAATGAGAATACTCTTCTAGCACCAAAACCCTACCTCACCTCCTTTGATTTTCTTTGAGGAAGATGTACTCTACTTAGATTTCATACACTTTGATTCATGAATTTGATATTGTTGATCATTGATTTCCTTGGTATTTTTGTGGTGGAAGTGTTTTAAGACTTTTCTAGAGAGTTCTTTAGTTGGAGAGTGGAGGAAATGAAATGGATGAAATAAAATGGACCCTTACACTTAAACTTAAAAGCTGGCCGAGCCAACTTATACGGACCAACATACGGTCCGTACTATTTACACGGACCGTATGTTTGGGCGTACATTTGGTCCAGTGGCTGGTCCCTCCTTTGGCCAATTATACGGCCAAATCTACGGCTGGTATAATTTATACGGTCCGTAGATTGGACCGTATAATGCCCAGTGGTTCCGTTTTTGTTCTCGTCGACTCGTTTGATCCCCGATCCTTATGGAACCTTCTTAACACTTCAATACCAATCTAAGGGACGTCATTGCATGTCTCTAAGACGCCATTATTCCCTCACCACATCGTTGCTCGTTATTCTTATCCGATATACAACATACAACTCGCTTTCCTTAACAACTTCCTTCCCTCATCTCAGATGGTTTTGAAATCTCGTTTGGGGTTATCAAATACTATTCCTCACTCATCAACATGTCGTATACGCCATGACCTTCGTTGTCCTGTTCACAGTACATGTACGGGGAATTTCCCAAGGTGTAACAAGAAGAAGGAAAAGTCATGCCATAGAAAGAAAGGACTAGCCTCACATACCTTTTCCGTTTAACTAATTTATCGCTTGCTTGTTCTCCTTCAATGCCCACGTTTCTACCTTCAAGAGAAGTCGCATGAACATTAGCTAATCGATTACTTGAACGTGCTTACTAAAGCTAAAGAAAATTGGGCAGCATTTCCTTTGTTTATACAACTTTTCCCCATATCATATTTCAACTCCCAAACAACCATAACAACTTTTACAATATCATAGGCAATAATCATCATTCATCTACATTATCCGCATTTCACCATTTCACTCCACTTTCTCCATAATCATGGTCATAATTCATTATTGCATTTTCTCACATATAATACTTATTCCATGTTCTAAATGTCGTTCACAACATACTTACAATCACAACATACCAATATTCATAATTCACCCCAAGCTACTACTCAACAATGACACTATTCACTCATTTATGACCCATTTCCTATATCTTTCTATAATCCAAGTGCTTTTAACTTTCAACACCTTAAACAACCAAGAATGATCATAAAACTCACCTTAGATGATGGATGAACAACCCTTGAGTGGAATTTCTCTTCTTGCACCAAAACCCTAACTCACTTCCCTTGAGTTTTCTTGGTGTAGATGAAACTTTTGTTAGGTTTCATACACTTGATTTCATGGTTTTGATGTAGTTGATCATGGATTTCCCTTGGTTTCTTGTGGATGAATAATGGAGAGAATTCTAGAGTGTTCTTGAAGTGTGAAGAGTGGAAATGAAATGAAATAAATGAGAAAGGGTCCTTATATCAACACTTAAAATCTGTCCCGACCAGATTCTACTGTACGATCGACGAAGCGTCGATCGGATCGACGGAGCATCGATCTGATCGTCGAAGTCGTTGAATTTCTAGTGAGCAACCTTTCGTTTCCTTTCATTCTACGGTGAGAAGGACAGTCCGTCAAAATGATCAATGGAGCGTCGATCTGCTCCGTCGAATGGTCTTCGCGCTAACTCAATTCTATGGAACAATGGACGAAGCGTCGGCCCGTCCGACGGTACAAAGAACAACCGTCGAACCCCCCTTTCGCAGAACTGCAGTGAAGTTTCATTTGACGAACTTTTATCCCTTGCCTCAAATGTCTTTGGAACCTTAATTAGAACCATTAAGTATCCCTTCTTACTTGTAGGGACATCATATACACCTTAACTTACGTTAGTCTATTCACCGCTCAGCAACCCGAAATGCCGAGCTGTAATAGTTATATCTTCGCCTCATGTTTCATTATGTCTTTTTATGCCAGTATTATTCATGCCTTACATACTCAGTACATTTTTAGTACTGATGTCCTTTTATTTTTGGATGCTGTGTTCATGCCCACAGGTAGACAGGGAGACTGTGCAGACCCGTAGGAGTTTATCAGCGGATTCACAGGAGCACTCCACTACTCCGGAGGTGCTACTTATGGTCATCTTATTTTGTGTATATATTTGGGTATGACGAGGTCCTGTCCCGTCCTTATGTCTTAGTACTCTAGTAGAGGCTCGTAGATGCGTATGTGTGGGTAGTAGATGTCCCATGATGACTACATTGTACATTTGTATATCATTTTTGTAGCCATGAGGGGTTATGTATATATGCATATGTTGCCTTCAAGATTATATGTGTCCAGGATGAGTATGATGACTAGCATAATGAGCGGTGCTCGGTAGTCATCTCCGGGCACCCGTCATGGCCCCCTAGTCGGGTCGTGACAGTATTATGCCGCACACTCAACAACCGAGAGTTTCCTTTACCTCGAACTTCAAACTGAGAACCACTCTAAATCTGGCGCATCACATAAACCATTCTTCAAGAAGTCCTCCCACTAGAAATTATTGACCAACCTTGGTTATCTCAACAAGAATCAATCATTATCTATGCAATATCCCAAACTACTACTGAACCGATTCATAATCCGTAGGGCGATCCTTAATTACCTAACCAGAACACCTCTAATCAAATCGTGCTGTTATCCCACTCATTCGATCAACTCCACAGAGGCATAACATTAGTAGTAGCAGGGATTAGTCGAAACTTACACAACAGGTATAATGTCCACACCCCTTGTCCAAGATTAGATGCAACACCTAATAACATCCTTGAGTACTAAAACTTCACACTTGCCCATCACTAGAGTCATTTCTATTAGTCAACCACGGGCCCCCATTAGCCTACGACATAACCGAACCTACCAACTCATCCATGAACCCTTACGTCCACTATACATAGTATAACCACAACATAACTCTCAAATCAACAAGCTATTGTTTCAAACGATTTCCCTCACCAATCCTCTAAACACAAATGACCCTACGAACACACCCTTTACCGAAGGACCACAGCTGCCCAGTACCTTAAGTTCCCATTCGTCACAAATAATCTTGCCTCCTGATCTAGACACGACAACCATTTTCTTGAAGGAACCCACAAACCACTAGTTCTTACTCCACCACTGTTATTCTGTCATGTTGAAGCCCAACTTAACTTTTCACAAATGTATACGAAATCCACCCTCGTATATCTTGAAACCTTATCCTGACGAGCACTTTAGATACCAATTGTTCCTTTCTTATAGCGGAGATTGATCTATCCAAATTCTCTTCCTTACGCCTCCGTCTCATAAGACAAGAAGTACTCTTACCAGCATACCCTAAGAAATCTTACTTCCTTACACTTCACCATAAAAGTTGCCTTTTATGTCCTTACCCTCAACTCCTTTTTCATTATCTTAACACGGTCATTATTCTCTAGTCGAATCCGACGATCCTCCCCAAGTTACACTTGTTTCCTGATGCTGACATCAACACTCTTTCGTTGCTGAATTGTTGACTTGCCATTGATACACTTATGCACAAACCTATCATACTATCTTGACTATGCTGAAACCTTCCCATACCAAACCTAAGAGTCTCTCTCATAGCAGAAGGCTAGACTTGGTTGCGCGTCTGTATCATAGCGTCGCATCTCGTACCTTATTGTACCACGTCATATGAAGCTAATCATTGACGAATTCAAAAACGTGTTCCCACCACTAGTAAGAGAATGAGACAAGGAAATTCAGATAACAATTTGAATCGACTAGATACCAATTTGAATGAAGTAGCACTAAAGGAATGAAAGAGTAGAAGTTTCTTAAATGCCCTCTCGAGGATGGGTACGGACGTCTACGTACCATTCCTGAAGACTCTACTAGACATTGCTCTTGTACTCGTGAGACCGATGAACCTAGAGCTCTGATACCAACTTGTCACGACCCAATATCATTTATTTCTTTTAAGGAAATCAAACACACAAATACGAAATGCGAACACAAAATCGGATACTATAAATAACACAGCAAGCGGAAGAAAATCGTTATCATTAAAACTCCCAAAACTGGGTCATAACTTGTATAAGAGCTTCTAAGGAATGTACAATTTGAAGTAAAATACAAACACAATAACACACTTCTCTCTAACAATGAGAAATAGCAAAATTTTATAGACGAAACTCTGAGCTGTCGGATCCTCTAATAGTGCACCCAACGTTTCTGACGACTGCCTCGGAAACAATGTGAGGCTCGAACTCACCTGGAAACAACTCTACACCCCATACGAAGTATAGCAAGAGTAGTATGAGCACAACTCTACACCCCCAGTAAGTCTCAATATTCTCTGGTCATAGCCTAGGTGAAAGCTTCTAATCCACAAGTCCGCCAAGTTTCAAGTATAAATTAGGCCATGAATAGGATCAGCCGAAACATAAGATCAGTTAAAATACAAATATTAGTCAAGGCACATAATCAGTCAATGCAAATGAGTGAATGTATATACGATGCAATGTTATGCAATGCACTGGCCAACCTTTCTGTACCGAAAACACATGCTAAGGGCAAAGCATCATAGCCATGACCCGTGGGAGACCCGCGAAGTCCATGTACATCTCGTCCTAGCAAGACAGCTCGGGCATCGAGCACTCTCTCGCTCTGATAAAAATACCTCAGATCACAAGCTCACATTCCGCTCAGGTAACAACCTCGGATCACGGACTCTCATCTCTCTTTTACTCTCTCCGGCAAAGACCTCGGAGGCCACACTCTCTCACGTATAATGATTTCCAGTTTAACTACCATATCAAGTCACATATGCAATATGGGATATATGCCATGCATAAAAACAACAGTCACATTACCATGTGATGCATATCATAATTCATTTCATTAGAATACCCTTCCTTTCCAGATGATGAGTGAGATATCAAGAAACAGAGATGAGAACAATCAATTCACAAGTGTAACAAATCACATATGAATTATGGGATGCAAGGCCATGCAATGAAATCCACCTCAAATACACCACATGACACAGGATCAACAGATACTTGCCGTAAAATGCATATCGAACTCCCTTCTTTAATATTTTCCTTCCCTTTTCATGAGGCAAGTGAGACGCAACAATGTGCATCATAGAATCAATAATGCATGCCAAGAATACTGAACACAATTCAAGTCATTACTTTCAGCCTTTCCTTTCCATGAGATAAGTGAGAATCAAATGATAAACAGTTCTATCAACTAACAAACGTATTAGCAAACATGGCGACAAGCCCACATAACAGCTGACGATACCAACCTAATTGGAACTCACCTCCACATCATGCCCGAAGGCCTATCATGCTTTCCCCGTCAATAACTACCATCTACATACGTGTCCCTAATCGGAGTCTAAATATAAGTAAGTCGTAACCTACCTCGAAGTCCAACCAGGTGCCACGAACCTCAAGCCAAAGTCTTCCCTTTCCGAATAGCTTCTGAATGATCGAAGTCTAGCAATATAGTATTATACATTAGATTACTAGACTAAAGATACTTACAACGTCATAAGCCTATTCAAATTAAAAAACGGCCTTAAAAAGGGAAACCCGAGCCTACAAGGGCGAAATTGGATTAAAAATTGTTTACCCAACACTTAGGAAGTCCAAATGTCAATTCCATCACTAATTAACCTCAACTTAGCATCCATTTCATTATTTCATCGAAATCCTTAATTTATAAGAAAACCCACATTTTAATTTGTTAGGAAACTTGTTTAGAAATCGAAATTGAAGTTAGAAATAGCTAATTCAAGTCACTAATCATGAAATCCTTTCAAAAACATTAAATAATTCCAGTAAGAACAATCATTTCCCACCTAGGGTTCATTATCTTCCATCCCTTATTCTGCATAATGAAAACTTAAATAAAAGAGAAATTCAAGCTTAGCAACTACTCACCTCATTGATTACATGATTAGATTAAAAAAGATTCCTCATCAAAACATGATTTTAGAGCAAAAGATGGTTCAATTTCAACCTAGGGTTTATCAGCCCCAAAAACCCCAACTTAAACATGGTTTCCTAATCATGATATTCGCCACCTAAATGAAAACATAACAAGATAAGCAGGAATTGAACTTACCTAATGCGAGAACTCTTACAAGAATCAACAAATTCGTCCTTAGAACTCCTTTAGACCCCAATTTAGTGAACAGAAAGGAAAGGATTCGAGTTTGGGAATTTAAAACCACTTAAAACAGCGATCTCGCATCTGCGGAGCCCGTGTCCGCAGACGTGACCTCGCATCCGCGAAAATTTATCGGCGGATGCAGACTCACTAACTACCTCATCATCTCGCAGATGTGGGACAACTTCCGCATGTGCGGTCCTGTGCCTGCGGAAAAGACTTCATGTCACGACCCAAACCCCGTGGGCCGCGACTGGTACCCTAACTGGATACCCATACGTACCTATCTGATCGAATTCGAATCATACAGATTTTTTTTTTTTTCGTTTCAAAACAGAAGTATGGAAATAGGCCGATACAAATACGGCACGCGCGCAACCATACGTATATATACATATATACCTGAACATACAGACATTTACAAGTAAGCCGATAAGGCTAACATACAGACGAAACCCGTAACCCACACATCTATCTACAGGCCTCTACAGACATACAAAATCATATGACGGGACAGGGCCCCGCCGTACCCGGAATATACATACATACGGAATACACAGACGACAGAAAATATATACCAAAGATATGCTCCGGGTCAAAGGAGCTCTTCAGATAGCAGAGTCGGAAACCTACGCTGGCGGCGTCTCACCTGGTGCGTCTGTACCTGCGGGCATGTAGCGCAGCCCCCGAAGAACGGGGGTCAGTACGGAAAATGTACCGAGTATGTAAAGCAGCAACGTAACAGATATAAACATAGTCCGAACTAGAGTCACAGTAATATAACGGGCAAAATCATAAGTCAAACTGACGGACAGAGTTATGATCCAGACGGACATACAGAATCGTGTTACACACAAATGGACAGAATTATAGTTCGGACAGACAGACGGAATCATAATACAGACCGACGAGCAGAATCTGAATCCATACGGACATTCCGAAGCAGAAGCCATACGGACATGCAGAATTAGTCGTAACACAGACGGACAGACAGACAGTAGCATGACGGACAGAATTATGCATGCAAAGTAGCACAGAGTCATACAAAATCATACCAAGGCGTGTGCTTTATAAATACAGATGGCACACGCATATATTCATACAGATCCCGGCCCTGTCTGGGGGCGCGGTAACAGAACCCGGCCCTCTTAGTACGGGACGCGGTGGACAGACAGAATCAAATCAGATCATATGCCATCCTGGCCGCCATCCCCATACACAGATCATACAGACATACAGGTCCCGGCCCGTACGCCGAGGGACGCGGTGAACAATGCAGAGAATTATGCACGATAACAGAACCTGGCCCGGGTCGCAGTGAAAGAATGCATTGAGACAGACACGAATCGATAAATGAGAAACCACCTACCTACAGACTCAACATACAGACTCGATCAATCAGAAGGGTGCCAAACGGCGAGCCAAAATCAGAATATCCAGATAGTATGCATAGCACGCGCTCATATCCTAGTTAGGAAGGCACGACAGATTATCAGAATGGGATGCTCGGATGTTCAGAAATAATATTGTATAAATTACACAAAAATATCCATAATATTCACAAAATAATAGTTCAGAAGTTTTTGGAGAAGATCGGACCAAAACAGAAGTATTTTAAAAATCGTACCGGAAGTATCGGGCCTTGTGGGCCCACCTCGGACCAACCCGAGGCTACATACGTAAATTACTGATGATTGACCTTATGAGGTCACCCATACTCATTCGGAAGTGTTCCGACTCCGTTTGGGGAAATTTTTGTGCAAAATCTCACTTTAAGGACAATTTGTAAGAAAATAGGCTCAATTGAATTGAAGGAATTGGAGCGGTTTTCCGTCTCGAATTCCGGGGAACGGAGTCGGACTTAAGGCTCGCGGTCGAGCCTACCACATCCAGAACATGCCTAGGAACGTAGAGAAGTGCTTCACATACCTCGATGGCGCCTTACGCTCGCTCGGCGTCAATCCAAGTTTCGTCCAAAATCTGGAAATGGTCAAGTTTACCATTTGGTTAGTTTCATTCTTTCAATACTCTAACTTTACACATAATTGCCTACCGAAATTTCGGCAGCATTTCCTCTGTATATACGACATCCCCGAGACTTAGCTCGGCTCAACTTAGCAACACAACAACCCAGAGGAGACATCCAAACAACAACAAACATCAATAAACACTAAATCATACGCTATGGCATTATTAGCCACCCTTCGACACGACGAATCATCTTTCGTTTCAAGCTTACATTTCCAACCAAAACTTATTATTTTCATATCCATTATCCATCAAAATCATTACGACACACATCGGAGGAATCCATAACATGTTCACATAATATTCACAAGATATTCATAAAATTCACAAACATTCAACTTTCCATCAAGTCACTACTTTTCCAATCCCTTCCTAACTTTCAACATGCAAACTCATCAACACATTTTTATATTCCAAGTTCATTGTCATAAGCATAATTTGCCTCTTAACACTTTCATTTTCACTTATACACAAATCATAACAAAGTTCAATAATTTCCTTCAACAACTTAATAACCAATCTTCCATAACAACACAATTAACATGCTAACAAGATTCAATTCACCTTAACTCAATTAGCATACAACCAAAAATCAAATTCATATTTCATATCAAACCTAGCACCACACGGCCACCTCCCACACTTCCAATTTTTTTACTAATTCATTCCACTTTCGTTTCTAATATAATTCCCATCATATTACAACTAGATTACAACAAGAATTCAAGCCATTAAAATCATGCAATTTCATGTACATATTCGGCCATCACACCCCTAGTTCCAACACACAAAATTTCCATGTTTTTCATTCATTCACACATACTACAACATACATATACCATTTTTAACACAACAAAAGCATGAAATCCTTACCTTTCTTCAAGTTCTTCACTTGGGGTTGAAGTTGTTTTCTTGCCAAAATCTTTACATCAACTTGTAGATAATCTTGTGCTTAGTAATAATCTCTCAAGAGAGGAACTTTTTAAACCCAAAAATTGGCTCCAAAAAAATTTTCTTTCTTTTCCTTTTCTTTCTCCTGTCACCCGAAACCCTCTCCTTTTGTTCCTTCTTTCTTGCTTTGTATTTTTTTTTTCTTGAAAGTTCTAAGGATAATGATGGATATATAATGCCACATGGAAAATTAATCCATGGGCTTGGATCATGGTATGGCCAGTTAGGCCATCCCATTTGGGCCTAATTTGTTTCCTATCATTTTTGAGCCCAAAATTGTTGTCTAAAGATGGTAATTTATGGAGCAAATTTCCAAAATTCCCTTGGCCACCTTTCGTAATTCCACACCATTAAATTCATAACCTACACATGCATACAAAGTAAGGTCCAATTGTGGCCTTATTCATCACAAGTCAACCCACCTTGAATTTTTCGAATAAACAAAAATGTCGGATGTAACATCCTCCCCCCCTTTAGAGACATTCGTCCTCGAATGTTAAATTGACCTTATGGGGCGCCATACTACTCCGGGAGGGTTCTCTTTATAGTCGTCCTTTGCTTACTTTCCGATATGGCTTCTTTACCAACATATGGGGTAATATTGTTTTTTTCACATCACAGATTCAGATGCCTTCATAATATATCTTCTCGTACCCCACGCAATCGTCGAACCATAAGCTATATTCTTGTAACTGACGAACGCTTTCCAGACGTCATAGTCCGTATCATTTATTGTTACACTCCGGAGATTTCTACCACGTTATCGTAATCCTTCTTCATACCAGACACTTCATACCAAAAAAATTCAGCACTAGAACCGGACGCGTAGAAGTATATCGGACGGATTCGTAATCGGAAGCAGACATGCTAAACTATGGCGGATGGATTCATAATCAAAAGAAGAGATACGGAAGTATGTCAGACAAATCTGAGATCAGAGTCAGATGTACAGAAAGGTATCGGGCGGATTTCGAAGTCGGAATCAGGCTTACAGAAATGTATCATACAGAGTCACACTTAGAATCAGACATGCGGAGATGTATCAGACAGATGCGTGATCAAAATTAGACGTACAGAGGTACACCAGACGGATTTATATCCGGAGTCAGAAATACAGAGGTGTGTCAGACAGATTCGTAATCGGAGTTAATCGTACAGAGATATGTCAGACAGGAACGTATTCAGAATCAATCATACAAATCGTCTTGGGTGTCGCTTATCGACTTTTTCAAAGTTTCTGCTTACTCGCTCTACTTATCTCTCTCCTTCCCTACTATCCATACTCTCTTTCCTTTTACAACCATCGCCATACCAGACTAACTTATGATGTAATTGGGATTTTTCTATCCCCTGACAACATTCGGGTCGTCGCTGACTGTTATCCAGATTCGCTAAGTTTTCCGAGTGGTATCGCACCTTTCCTTTTTGCCCATTTAACCCGCGTCGGTCTGTGTGGTATCTGTAAAGGCGCTAATTACTCCATACATTCTCTTTTCCTTTAGATTACCCCAAGTTTTCTTTTATATCGGTCATACCTACACTTGAGCAAAACTTTGCATTACTTCCCAGGGGGTCACCCATCCCAGAATTGCTATGGCCTGAGCACGCTTAACTCCGAAACTTTCATGCATTTCGACACGTTAGGGCTAATATAATTTCGTCGATTGCCCCTCACGACCTTTGTCACGTAATTTTAGAGTAAATCGGGGTCTTCGCAGATTTTCTGAAAAATTTTGGTAGCGGGTCCCACCCCCTGCTAAGTCATACCATTACCATATTGCTTTTCTGAATCTCGGTATCCACCAAATTAACATTTATCTTACTATTTCCAATACCCAGAAGTATAAGATCACGTAATTCAGCAAAATACAAACTTACCCATACATACATTTCTCAAAAAGGATTGGCTGGCGTACCTGGGCGTGCACTCGAAGACGCTCCTGGATCCTGCCGGCCGGTTAAAGCAAACACGCGGTTCGAAGGACCGCTGTAACCAGAAGCTGCACCTCGTCCTCTGCCACGACCCGCTGGCGCTGGTGCTGGTGCTGGTGCTCCTCGCCCCGCAGGGCGCATGGCTGCTGAAGGAGAAAATGAGCCTGCAACGGACCCAGCAAGCCGGGCTGAACCCGAACTGCCCTTAAGTGGGCACTCTTTGACTCGATGGTCTGGGCTCCCACAAAAATAACAAGCGCCCGTAGCGCGATAACACTCCCCCGGGTGGGGTCTCCCACAGTAAGAACACGGGGGTATGGGTGGCCTCGACTGTCCGGGACCTCTGGAGCTCTGTCCTGCGAACTGTGGGGGCGTACTGTAGGCTGGCTGGGACGAGTACCTGTTACCCTGCCGCTGGGAAGGCTCGCCCTGGAACCCCTCTGAATACCCAGCCGATCTGGCCCTCTTAGGCCGGCCCCTGTCGTAACTCCTATCAGGCCGACGTTCCCTACGTCGGTCCTCCATGCCCTGGGCGTGTGCCTGTACCCGGGCTACATGCATCCCTGGCTGAGCAGCCATAGCCAAACAACCATCAATCAGATAAGAGTCCAGTCCCATCACATACCTGTGCACCCTGTCGGCCATCTCAGCTACTATGGTGGGTGCATACCTAGCCAATGAATCGAACTCTAGGCTGTACTCGCGAACACTCCTACCATTCTGTCTCAAGTTCAAGAACCGATCGACCCTAGCTCTTCGTAGCTCTGGTGGTAGAAAATGGTCAAGAAAGGCCTTAGTAAATTCGGCCCATACCGCTGGGGGAGCATCGTCACCCCTGGAGAGCTGCCAAGACTCATACCAATTTGCTGCCACCTCATATAATCGATACGAAGCCAACTCCACAGACTCAGTCGGCGAAGCCTTAATCAGTCGTAGTGTGCTCTCCATCTTTCTAATGAACTCCTGGGGATCCTCCTCAGGTTTTGCCCCGGAGAATTCTGGAGGATTACATGTCAGAAACTCACGAGCCCTGGAGCTCTCGTACCTATCCGCACGACCACCCCCAAATCCATGCCTGCGAACCTGCTCCGCCATCAATGTGGTCAATAATTGAACCGCATCTCGCATGGCCCTACCCTCCGCCCCTGCCTGTGGAGCTGGAGGCTCGGGCACTGGAACCTCAGGGGCTTGTGGTGGAGCCGTCTCCCGATTAGCAGCTCCTGCTGCTCTGATATCCTCCGGCAAGGGGGGTGTAACAGATCCAGACGACGGGGGCACATCCTCAAGTGCAGGGTGCACACTGGCCCTGGTAACCCTCGGGGCCTGGCTGGTCTCTCCTGCCTCAATCCTGGCCTTGCCCTTCTGGGCAGCTGTTGCCTTCTTCGGAGGCATCACTGAAACATAGCAGATCGTTAGGAGAGGTTCATCCTACTAATACAGTTCTATCGCACGATCTAAAGATCCAAAGAAGGGTAACATCCTAAATGCCCTGTAGCTTCCCGTTTATAGATGTGGTGCACAACACATCTGTTACACCCCGTAAGAGTCTGTGCTATTTTAATTAAGACAAGAAAAAAACGAGTTAAGAAAGTTCAAGGAAAGTTAATCGAGTTAGTAAGAATATCGTTATATATATATGGTTGCCTTAAGTATCCCGAGGTGACATCGTAACCTAAAGGATTTGAAATCGCGTTATGAGCGTATATGAGGTAATGTGAGTGCCCTTTTAAAGTATTTGAGATTATTAGTAATGTTATAGAAGATGGAAAAAAGATATGAATATATTTTTGCGATTGGAGTTTCGTCGAAGCTTCGTAAGTTCTCCAGTTACGTTTAAGGTTATTGTGATTCTCCGGACCCTTCGAGATGTGTATGGATTGTTATGTATGTATATGACTATGTATATGTATGTATAAGAGGTTACACGAGGGTCGGAAGAGGATTAGAAGTTAAACGAATCTGAACGAAATGAATCCGAACAACTTCAGAAAAATCTCGGACCAGATTTTTAGCCCATATTGTTGGAGGCATATCTCCTAGTATATGAGGAGTTTTAAGGTGTTTTAAAAGCCTAAAATTAAGTTCATCGAGTCTAGTTTCCAACTCAACAAACCGCTCGTCAAAAAGATATCTGGATAAGCAAATATGGACGATGCAAGTTGGGCTGGCGGGGCAGAAAATGGTGACCCGATCCAACATTCACATTCGGCCCATGAGGCCCATTAACGTCATAAATATAAGGAAAAATTATGTGAGGGCTGATCATTTTCAGATAATATCTTCCAAGAACATTAGAGAGAGAGAGAGAGAGAACTTCAAGGCTAAGGAAGCCATTTTGATCAAAATCCGAGCTCCGAATCCCGAAGCTCATGAAGAGAAAAACGTTGTACGTTGCGTTGCCTTCAATTGGAGATAAATATTGGTCTTGGGGGATGACATTTTCGTGGTGGATTTTCTGATAAGGTATTTATAAAATTCCTTTTATGTTATTAAAGTGTTTATTTAGAGTTTTAACGAATTAGAACGGAGAAAACAGCATTATAAACCCGTTTGTTGTTTTGTTGAAATTTATGGGTGAGGGGCTGTTTTAATTGAAATTGATGGACTGATTTGAATTAATATTTTGGTTGTGTTAATCATGGACTATGTGAGGAGAGTGAAGGAACTTAATGGTTATTAAGTTGTTGTAGGAAAACATACAACTTTGTTATGGTTTATGTAAAAATGGAGATGAAAGTATCAAGAGGAAAATTATGATTTTGATGGATGATGAATATGATAATGTTGATGTTGGTTTGACCTTGTAAAGTTTGTATGAAAATTTTCATTTTATGTAGAAAGAAGATCATTGATGTTAAAACCTATTTCGTTGTGAACTTTGACGTCGTTTGGTGTTGTTGGGTTGTTGTTGTTGAATGTTTTGAGCCGAGCTAAGTCTCGGGGGTGTTAGATTTATAGGGGAAATGATGCCAAAATTTCGGTAGCCAAGTATAACCCCAAAGATTAGGATGTTAACTTTCATGAATAGTAACTGGTAAAAGTGACCATTTGCAGTTTTTGGACGAAACGGGAATTGAGATTTGATGAGCGTAAGGCGCAATCCAGGTATGTAAAGCCTATCTATCCTTCTTTTGGCATGTCCTAGTTACGCTAGGTTAAGATCGGACCCTCGGGGATAACTCTGCTCTTGGAAATCTAGGTTCAAGTTTAGGCACTATTCATTCAGCATAATTGAAACCTAATCTTTACATTTGGTTGAAAGAATGTTCGAACCTTCATAATTTTTGTTGTTGTGTCCGAATCCCTCCGAAACTTTTGTAGACGGCTTTATGGAGCCGAAAGTTTGTGATTTGTGTCCGCCGCCTCAATTTGACTCGAGGTGGGCCCGCAAGCCCTGAGGCTTCCATTATTTGGTTCGTTTGGCTCATTTTCGTCCGATATGAAAGGCAATCGTTTGTTTATGACTTAAGGGTTCGTTTGAAATTCCCTATGCCGTTATTGAACGTTTTGCACTTTGAATGATGTTAGATTTTCGGAGGATGACCTGTGAATCATTTTTCAAAGGTTTTGCAGTTTGGAACTTCGTAACTTTTATACATTAATTTTGATCGACCTGACTTCTACTCCGAGCCTTCTGGCGTCGGTATATTCCTATATGTAACTATATGTCGAGTCCGGTAACTTACTTATAATATGCATATGGTTTCTGCACTACTCCATTCGTGCCATTCACTATGATTTCGTTCGTCGGTACCCGGGCCGGCTTTGTGATCGTGCGCGCTATACCATATTCGGAAGTTATGATGTGTTACGGTTTCCGAGGCCTCGCCATAGGGCCGGTTACCGTCTATGGAGTTATGATGTGATATGGCATTTGATGTGTTCTGATGATGTGATATATGTGTGATATGATGTGTCTGGAGACTGTACGGAGATTTGAAAACTTCTGGAGTTATGATGTGTTGTGGCACCAGCGTCGGGGGTGACCACGTTCCTAAACCCTATACATGATTTGATTTGCATTTGTACATTTGCCTTCCGCACAGGTTTGCTTTGCTACCTTGACGTTTGTGTTTGTTCCATTCTGACTTCAGTTGTGTTTGTGATTTCTGTACCTTCTGCTTTACATACTCAGTACTTCTCCCGTACTGACCCCCGGTTCTTCGGGGGCTGCGTTTCATGCCCGCAGGTACAGAAGCTCGTTTGGGTGATCCTCTGGTTTAGGCTACTCATTCGGATGTGTTGGAGAGCTCCCCTTGATCCGGAGCCTAACTTTTGGTACATACCTTCAGTTGTGTGTGTATTCTGTACATTTGTGGCAGTGTGGGTACGGCGGGGCCCTGTCCCGTCATATGTTCGTATGTTCTGTTTTGTTTTAGAGGCCTGTAGTCATATTTGTGGGTCGTGGGTCCGGTGTGTTTGTATGTGGATCTGTTTTGCGTTCTTAAGCGGCCAGTATGATACTATGGCCAGGACGGCCCATGAGTTTGTACGTGTGTGTGTGCATTTGGGCGATGTATATTCCGCCACCTTTCTGATTTTGATTTGACTGTTCTGCACGGGCGACCGCTTAAGATAAGTGTTCGATAAATGTTTGTGTGACGTCTGTTGTTAATTTTCAATTCGAACAATGTACGTTAAGTCTGAATGAGTCTGAATACGATGATCCGGTTGTGAGTCTGTTTGGGGTGCCTAAGTAGGGCACCAGTCGCGGCCCACGGGGTTGGGTCGTGACAACATCGATAACCAGAACTCTACTAGACACGGCCTGTAGACATACCGAGGACTAACCGCTCTGATACCACTTTTGTCACGACCCAAACCCCGTGGACCGCGACTGGTACCCTAACTGGATACCCATACGTACCTATCTGATCGAATTCGAATCATACAGATTTTTTTTTTTTCGTTTCAAAACAGAAGTATGGAAATAGGCCGATACAAATACGGCACGCGCGCAACCATACGTATATATACATATATACCTGAACATACAGACATTTACAAGTAAGCCGATAAGGCTAACATACAGACGAAACCCGTAACCCACACATCTATCTACAGGCCTCTACAGACATACAAAATCATATGACGGGACAGGGCCCCGCCGTACCCGGAATATACATACATACGGAATACACAGACGACAGAAAATATATACCAAAGATATGCTCCAGGTCAAAGGAGCTCTTCAGATAGCAGAGTCGGAAACCTACGCTGGCGGCGTCTCACCTGGTGCGTCTGTACCTGCGGGCATGTAGCGCAGCCCCCGAAGAACGGGGGTCAGTACGGAAAATGTACCGAGTATGTAAAGCAGCAACGTAACAGATATAAACATAGTCCGAACTAGAGTCACAGTAATATAACGGGCAAAATCATAAGTCAAACTGACGGACAGAGTTATGATCTAGACGGACATACAGAATCGTGTTACACACAAATGGACAGAATTATAGTTCGGACAGACAGACGGAATCATAATACAGATCCCGGCCCGTACGCCGAGGGACGCGGTGAACAATGCAGAGAATTATGCACGATAACAGAACCTGGCCCGGGTCGCAGTGAAAGAATGCATTGAGACAGACACGAATCGATAAATGAGAAACCACCTACCTACAGACTCAACATACAGACTCGATCAATCAGAAGGGTGCCAAACGGCGAGCCAAAATCAGAATATCCAGATAGTATGCATAGCACGCGCTCATATCCTAGTTAGGAAGGCACGACAGATTATCAGAATGGGATGCTCGGATGTTCAGAAATAATATTGTATAAATTACACAAAAATATCCATAATATTCACAAAATAATAGTTCAGAAGTTTTTAGAGAAGATCAGACCAAAACAGAAGTATTTTAAAAATCGTACCGGAAGTATCGGGCCTTGTGGGCCCACCTCGGACCAACCCGAGGCTACACACGTAAATTACTGATGATTGACCTTATGAGGTCACCCATACTCATTCGGAAGTGTTCCGACTCCGTTTGGGGAAATTTTTGTGCAAAATCTCACTTTAAGGACAATTTGTAAGAAAATAGGTTCAATTGAATTGAAGGAATTGGAGCGGTTTTCCGTCTCGAATTCCGGGGAACAGAGTCGGACTTAAGGCTCGCGGCCGAGCCTACCACATCCAGAACATGCCTAGGAACGTAGAGAAGTGCTTCACATACCTCGATGGCGCCTTACGCTCGCTCGGCGTCAATCCAAGTTTCGTCTAAAATCTGGAAATGGTCAAGTTTACCATTTGGTTAGTTTCATTCTTTCAATACTCTAACTTTACACATAATTGCCTACCGAAATTTCGGCAGCATTTCCTCTGTATATACGACATCCCCGAGACTTAGCTCGGCTCAACTTAGCAACACAACAACCCAGAGGAGACATCCAAACAACAACAAACATCAATAAACACTAAATCATACGCTATGGCATTATTAGCCACCCTTCGACACGACGAATCATCTTTCGTTTCAAGCTTACATTTCCAACAAAAACTTATTATTTTCATATCCATTATCCATCAAAATCATTACGACACACATCGGAGGAATCCATAACATGTTCACATAATATTCACAAGATATTCATAAAATTCACAAACATTCAACTTTCCATCAAGTCGCTACTTTTCCAATTCCTTCCTAACTTTCAACATGCAAACTCATCAACACATTTTTATATTCCAAGTTCATTGTCATAAGCATAATTTGCCTCTTAACACTTTCATTTTCACTTATACACAAATCATAACAAAGTTCAATAATTTTCTTCAACAACTTAATAACCAATCTTCCATAACAACACAATTAACATGCTAACAAGATTCAATTCACCTTAACTCAATTAGCATACAACCAAAAATCAAATTCATATTTCATATCAAACCTAGCACCACACGGCCACCTCCCACACTTCCAATTTTTTTACTAATTCATTCCACTTTCCTTTCTAATATAATTCCCATCATATTACAACTAGATTACAACAAGAATTCAAGCCATTAAAATCATGCAATTTCATGTACATATTCGGCCATCACACCCCTAGTTCCAACACACAAAATTTCCATGTTTTTCATTCATTCACACATACTACAACATACATATACCATTTTTAACACAACAAAAGCATGGAATCCTTACCTTTCTTCAAGTTCTTCACTTGGGGTTGAAGTTGTTTTCTTGCCAAAATCTTTACATCAACTTGTAGATAATCTTGTGCTTAGTAATAATCTCTCAAGAGAGGAACTTTTTAAACCCAAGAATTGGCTCCAAAATTTTTTTCTTTCTTTTCCTTTTCTTTCTCCTCTCACCCGAAACCCTCTCCTTTTGTTCCTTCTTTCTTGCTTTGTATTTTTTTTTTCTTGAAAGTTCTAAGGATAATGATGGATATATAATGCCACATGGAAAATTAATCCATGGGCTTGGATCATGGTATGGCCGGTTAGGCCATCCCATTTGGGCCTAATTTTTTTCCTATCATTTTTTAGCCCAAAATTGTTGTCTAAAGATGGTAATTTATGGAGCAAATTTCCAAAATTCCCTTGGCCACCTTTCGTAATTCCACACCATTAAATTCATAACCTACACATGCATACAAAGTAAGGTCCAATTGTGGCCTTATTCATCACAAGTCAACCCACCTTGAATTTTTCGAATAAACAAAAATGTCGGATGTAACACTTCACAGGTGCAGAACTACTTTGAAAGGCAAATCCTCGCATCTGCGGAACAAACCTCGCAGAGGCGGGCCTGCAGATGCGGCCAGAACACCGAAGAAGCGGCACACCAGAAACCAGCAAAAAATCTGATTTCTCACCAACCTCAACGCAAAACCCGACACTCATCCGAGACCTTCTGAATACAACCCAAACATGCATACCAATGTAACAACACGCTATGAACTCACTCGTGCCCTAAGAATTTCCAGTGGAGGTTATCTTGACCTGGTCAACCCCCAAACCCCAAAAGAATCAAGTTTCCAACCAAAGGACAAAAATACCCCCGAGTGCCTCGAGAATCGAACCACTCATCCTACCAAGTTATAATCGACCCTCCGGACCCTATGGAACCGACGAAAATCACTTAAAGGTCCGTTTATCCAAAAGTCAATCATTAGTCAACACTTCTTCAACTTAAAACTTCTAAATTCCTCGAAATCAATTAAGACTTGAGCAATCACCTCGAGAATTGTGCCACCCACCCCGCGGGTCACAAACACTCTAACGGAGCTAAGGGAAGGGGTCAACAGGGTTAAAAAGGGTAAAAAGCTAAATGACCACACAGGTCGTTACAGCCGCCCATTACACTTACCATAAGGTGTCAAGTGTAAGTGTAATTCTAGATATAAAAGTTAAACATGAACTCGAGTTTACCTCTTTAGAGGACGAGAGATCGGATAACTAGCTACTAGTGTAGTAGATGGTGTCTGGGGTATTGCGAGCAATAAGATTCTCATGTTAGTAGTGGATTCTTTCCGCATGTGATTGAATTCCTGCGTGAAGCTCTTGTAACACCTTAGTAAGTATAGCTCTTGATACTCGCAAGTCGCACGAACTATTTGCCAGTATGAATTACGTGTGTTATGGCCATGGTACTGATTTAGGTCTAGTCCACCATGTGCGAAGTGGGAAATGTTGGATATTGAGTTGGGTCGTGGGTCGCCCATGTGGACTGACCCGACCTGATTAGGAGAAATAAACCTGCAGGAAGTTATTAGAAGCTTAAAAAAAAGAGTTACCCCATATAAGAGGTAACTTCTACCCTATCATATAACGTGAGTTTGTGGGAAGAAATCGTGTAACTACTATAACTTCTCTTTTCATAATAAAAGGCAAGGTTTCTTTCTTTTTGAACAGATAATAAAATAAAGATATTGATTTTTTATCTTTCCACAAGAACATAAAAAAAAAAAAACATTTACCTTGTGATATAAACTTTGTTTCCTAGTGATTCAAAGTGGACTTACGACAAATTTCTTTGATGGTAAGATCAACAACTTCCGCTGCAACTGAAAGGTACACAATCCGTTGTTCTTTCCCCTTATTGATTTTTAACAATAATATTACTCCATCCGTCTCAATTTATATGACACTCTTTCCTTTTTAGTCAGTTTGAAAAAAATGACATTTTTCTATATTTAATAACAATTTAACTTTATAAAATGATTTCTAGCGACACAAATTTCTACGATTGTATTAGACCACAAGTTTCCTTTATTTCTATATAGGGCTGGGCATAAATACCGAAAACCGAAAAATCGAACCGAACCAAACCGAAACTTCAACAAACCGAACTAGTTTGGTGTCCATCGTAAAAAAACCGAAACCAAAATAGCCGAACCGAATTTTGATAAAACCGAACCGAAAAACCGAACGCGCACCGAAATTTAATACATTATCCAAAAACATTAAAATAGTCCAGGCCCATTAAGTTAAAGCAACAAAAACCCAATTGTAATAAGTCCTCTTTTGCATTTGTATTCCTAATTTTCCACTTCAATTGAAAAAATCAAATATCCCTAACAAAGAAAGGTAACTAGGATGTCTCTTTAGGATTAATAAATGTCCTTTATGTGTATTCTTAATTATTCTTACGGTATGTATATAACACCTAGTAATCCTATGTCATGATTATAATTTTCTGTTCTTGTGTATCCTGTTTGTTTGATTTTGATTTCAATTTATCAGTTTTATAATTTATTGCTTTTGAGAATATGAATTAGTGTCAATGGAATCGCTTCTAATATTATATTAAAAAAACTGAATTGAAAAAACTAAACCGAACCGAACCGAACTTTAAAAAACCGAAATCGAAAGAACCGAACCGAACTAGTTTGGTTCGATGTTTGGTGTCCACCTTAAAAAAACCGAACCCGAAATAACCAAATCAAAGTTTGATAAAACCGACCGAACGCCCACCCCTATTTCTATATATAATATTGGACTACCTGGCGTAATATTTTATGTTGTGCGGCATATTTTATAAAATCAAACACACCATTACAGTGATTCGAGCCTTTGCTGGGGAGAAGGAATGTAAAGGAATGCGACGTGGTAGAGCACTGAGAAGGTTTGATAAAGAGTTAGCAAAGGGGAATTACAAAGCTGCTCACTCTCTGTTGAAGCAATTACAGTACAAGACTGGTGGCCTACTTGGCTTCGGTTCTGCCAAATTGGTACTCCTTTTGTTACTCTTCATTTACGTGATACTTTTTTTTCTTTTAGTCGGTTAAAAAAAAAATATAATTATTTTTTATATTTAATACTCCTTCGATTTTTTTTCACTCCGTTAAAAAAAAATAGCTTTCTATATTTAATACTCACTCCGTCCAATTTATGTGATAATTTTTTTTTTAATCGGGTAAAAAAAACAACTTTATATATTTAATACTCACTCCGTTTCGTTTTATGTGACGCTCTTTTCTTTTTATTCCGTTCAAATAAAAATTATAACTTTCTATATTTAATACTCCGTTCGTCCCAATTAATGTGACAATTTTTTTTAGTAGTTTAAAAAGAGAATAACAACTTTCTTAATACTCCATTCTTTTTTCAATTTATGTGATGCTTTTTTTTTTTTTAAAGCACGTTTGAATTGACTTATTTTAAGTGTTTATTGGCGGTTAATTTTTTTTTTTACTTTTTGTGATATTTGAAAAAAATAAAAAATACTTTTAATCACTTATTTTTAAGCTAAAAAGTACAAAAATAAGCCAAAAACATTTTTTTTATTGAGCTGGAGGGAGTAGCATTTAAATTCCAATGACAAGCACTTTGCTGTGTATCCTAGTTGTAGGAGGAAAAGTTATGCTGATTCGTTCATTGGTATGTTGTTGTGGAGGTGCCTAAAAGATTACCAGCAATGAATGGACAAGAACTATGTATGGTTGATGAATCTTTAGTTGACTCAGTTCTGTGTTCAATCAAATATAGCATCGAGTTTGCTCTATCAGATGAGGAGGTATGAGTTCTGCTTTTTAATTCTGTTTGTTAATATATAGACTTGTCTTGAAAATTTTATTTAAATATTTGGCTTAGCTAGATTATATTCATGTAGGTCTTATTAACGGGAATGGAAGATGATCTGGGGAGTGAAAGCGATGATTCCCCTTATGAAGATCATCAAATGTGTTTGCAAGTAAGACTTTTTAATAGTACTAGTTTCTTGTCACGTGTGTTGCACGTGTATTATCCAATCATGTAAGAAATTTAAGTATTGAAAACTCAAATCTTTAATCTTCTTAGAAAAATAAAGAACTTGGACAATGACTTTCCAATAGTACTTGCATACACAATCAAATTATGCCACAAACTCTTTCATTATTCTTAGTTAACTCGATACTTGATTTTTTACTCAAGGAACAAAGACAAATTGCTATCAGTTTTCTTTATCAGAACTCCAAACATATAGTGCTTCATAAAGCAATATTCAGATTGACCCAATTCACTGGCAAGCTGAGACGTGTCTCCTTCAGGCCATAAGTAGTGCCACTTGCTTTATCTGGAATTCTGAAAACAACTATTTGACAAATTTAAGGCATGCCTACTGGCATACAAGCTTTAATTCTTCTGTTAGTAGCTATTATTTGTGTACACTATTGAATATCAAGTACATGGTGAGTCTCGCTGTTATGTCAACTGCTCTTTCTTCATTCAACTTATGGTACTGTTTGTTAGACACATTTTAAATGATGGGGCTCATATAGTCTAGCTGTAGCTTAAAAGGTTCTTTTTCTGCAGCATGAGGCTGGCCATTTTCTGGTTGGTTACCTGGTCGGGGTCTTACCAAGAAGCTATCAAGTACCTAGGGTAGAAGATATAACACAGGACAAGTTTGCTCAGGGAAATGTGCAGTTTCTTGGCTTTGAATTTCTCAAAGAAGTACGAATGCTATCTTAGTTACTATGAGAATTGTATAAACACAATATCATGGCAACATATGGCCGTAGGATTTCTTTTATTTCAATCTTCTTTAATTTCTTTGGTTTACTGTAGTACCTTAGCAGCATTCATGCATTTTTGCCGACTACACTCCCAATTATGCAATGGGATTAATCTGCATATTTGTCTTTTGTGGTCGCTGCTGTTTTACTTGTGGTCTTTCCTCAACAATAACAACTTTAAGCATCTATAGGCACACGGGTGTTACACGTGGATTAATTTTTTAAATCAATTCTTACTAGCCTTCATGAGTTTCTTAAGATGACTACTTCCCCTAAATATGTTGCACTACAGAGAGGAAGATTTCAAATTAGGTTTGTTTCTCTTGTCAGTTTTATTTCGGTGCATAGTCATTCATTTTCAGGTCCAAATAACTGCAGGTTGATATGAGCACTATCTCAAGCAAAAGCTTTACCCAAGGCACGGTAAGAATAGCTTGTTAAATATGTCAGCTTGAAGCTGCCGAAATTCATGTAAGATATGCGGAATAAATGCCAGGGACAGCAATCAAACTGCTGGTTCAATGATCATTATTTTGTAGCCATAATTAAACTATGTGAGACTCTTTCATTTTAGTAGCTTCTCATATAGTCTTCCTCTAGGTAAATTAACTGGAAAATGTTTCTATTAATACAGGACACATAAGAAAGAACAAAAATAGATAGATAGATATATAGTACCCTGGATCTGGAAGACTAAAGCACCTATGAAGGTGGCCTGCTTTTGGGTGGATTGGTACTATAGGACCTTGGTTGACTCAAGACAACCTGCAGAAGAGAGGCTTTGCTTTAATAATAGAAGGTTACTTATGTGAAAAAGACCAGGAAACTGTGAATCACCTTTTTCTTCATTGAAAAGTCTCAAGGCAGAGTTGGGATCTTTTCCTGAATATTTGTGGAGTTTCCTGGCTAATGCCGCACAATGTTAGGAGCCTGTTGGAGAGTTGGCAGAGCCAAAGGATAGTTAAAATACGGTAGCAGTTTTGGAAAACCACCCGTCTATGCATCTTTTGAAGGGCAAGGAAGTCATATCTCTAGAATTGAAAATATACATCTATAAAATTTGTACTTCTGGTTATGAGTAGCATACTGGAAAATGTAGAACAACACTTGGGACTGTATAGAAATGCTAGGGAGGAAACTGTAATAGGCTGTCTTTGAGCCTTCTCTTCATGTACTTTTGTGTACCATCTTGTCCTATCAGCATATTAGATTTCTTAAATTACTGGATCATGAGTGTGCCGAAGGCATCCTCGCCTGTCCATCAAATTGTTCAAATCTCTTTTTGATTCCACAGTTTGAAATCCTAGTATCATGCACTCCCTCTGTTTCAATTTGTTTGTCTTACTTCCCTTTTTAGTCTATTTAAAAAAGAAAGTATCTTTCCTAATATGACAACTCTATAATTTCAACATCCGACATGGCTTGTTTAAGACCACAAGATTACAGGGTATTTTGGTACATTATACATATCTTTAGTTCAAGGCTACAAGATTCAAAAGTTTATTTCTTAATCTTCCTGCCCAGTCAACTAAGACAAACAAATTGAAACGAAGGGAGTAATTGTTATGAGAAATGATCTAATCAAATAAGCTATTCCACCAGTGTACAAAAACTAACTGCTTTATGTTTGACTGAACTTCGACATTCATGCCACACGTAAAGATCTTTGTTGGAAAAAATCCACTTAATTGTTATTGCTTTATGCACAAATAATACGTTCTTTGAGTAACTCATATCCATGCTTTTCTAATCATAACTCCAACTTCCAAGCTTAAAATGCAATGTGTTTGCAGGAAAACAGGGCCAAGATCTCATCCCAGGTCAGATATCTTGCTATTTAGATTCTTTTTGGTTTTATAAAAGGTTTGCTAGCCTTAGATCATTATTATTTGATTTGGAGATGGTTGACTTTGCTGTCCCAAGTTGTGCCTCAATGCGTATGTTATATCAGGTATAGGTGTGAACCTTTATTTCAGATGATTACCATTGACCCACAGATAAATGAATTTAAGTCGCTTAATGGACTAACTCTAGCGTCATTGATACTGTAATGTAACATGATAGCAGCAACCATTGTTGTTGCATGACCCTTGGTTAGTTACAAACAATAGGAACTAAAACAAGGAATGGAATGAAACTGGAAGAAGTTTGAACTAAGCATAAAAGTTCCCTTTGCTCTTCTTCTGATAGCCTCGTTAAGTCGAAATTTTGTTCCTTAAGAGATGTTATCATGATCGTTGACCATATTTCTTAGTCCACACAGTACTGTTGAGCTAGAATCTTATAATTTTCTGGAGTCTGGCTCATTTAACAAGGGCGAAAATGATTATGAGGAGTTGAGTAACTCTCAATAAATAACTAGTCTTTTTTCTATAGCAGACTTTGAACAGGTTCTTGTGTGTAATACTAGGAGGGTTAGCAGCGGAGCAACTGATATTTGGATACTCAGAATTACTTCACTCAGATGTTCAAAAGGTCACATGCTCATGAGGAGTTGAGTAACTCTCAAAAAATAACTAGTCTTTTTTCTATAGCAGACTTTGAACAGGTTCTTGTGTGTAATACTAGGAGGGTTAGCAGCGGAGCACCTGATATTTGGATACTCAGAATTACTTCACTCAGATGTTCAAAAGGTCACATGCTCTCTACAACATTTTGCTTTATGGACGTGGAGCCTAAATAGGGCTAGTCGCTAACTGCTTTTTCATCAACAGTGTGCAGTTGGACAGAGTGCTAAGTTGGTTGTGCCTCAATGAGAATGAAGCTAACTCTCTGGTAAGACGGGCTGTACTTACCACTTTGTCACTATTAAGTCATCATCACGAGGCTCGATCAAGACTAGCAGAGGCCATGGCTTCAAGAAGATCCATCGGTTATTGTATTGATATGATAGAGAGCACTTTGTGAGACCATATGGTTTAGCCTAAATGAGTCACTGACTTGGGGGACCATATCATTTTTAACTCAACAAGTTCCCCTTCCCCATTTTCTTGGAGCATCAGAATACATAAGAGAGGTTACCTAATTCGGGAGACTAAATAATGCTACTCTCCAATCTCTCATAGAGCATTAGAAACTCTATTTAGTAAGTTTCATTTACCCTAGTTGAAATCACCTGGCCCTGCAATGCAGTGTTATTGGGAAGTCCTTTAGAAAGAAGAAAAGGAAAAGTAAGGTCCAGTGGTCTAGATCAGAAGATCACATGTAATGCTGAATGTTTTGCTTAGGTCAATTAAGTCGAACATTAGAATATTATGCTGCATGTTGGGCCTACTCTGTTTGGTGTTCACTGGTGATATTACTATAGATGCATCCTCGTCGAAGAGACCTTTAAACTCTGGAGTTGACTTAACCAACAAAGCAAAGCGGTCTCTTTCTTCTCGGTCTATGTCAGTTGCAATCTGCATCTCAAGTTATCATGCATTTTCGGAATGGAGAAAAACAAAAAGGAAAGAGATGGAGCTCTCCGTCTTTTAACACTTTGGACTTGCTCCCTAGATAGCAAGAAGCAAACAAGGGTAGTTTTTTTAGTTATTACATATCGTCCTTAATGACG
Organism: Lycium barbarum; assembly: GCF_019175385.1. Classification (NCBI taxonomy): domain Eukaryota; kingdom Viridiplantae; phylum Streptophyta; class Magnoliopsida; order Solanales; family Solanaceae; genus Lycium; species Lycium barbarum. The sequence goes on along the minus strand of NC_083345.1, from coordinate 57,119,112 downwards.
TTACTGATAGATAGGTTATTGATCTGATTGTGTCATTAGATTTCAGTTCATTGTAAGTTAATATGATAATATCAAGCTCAACTTGTAGGATGAGATATTGTATTTGATCTTGGGATTATGTTCTGTGTTTGTGAAAATAAATCATTTTTGGGATTTCATTAGTCATGTATTACATAAATCATTTTGGTGAAATTCGTCAGTTTTTCTTTCATCAATCTGAGATTTTCCCATTTTGATTACATCAAGATTATCATCGTTATTTTTTATTGGCAACAAAATTATGGATGATATTTTTTACGGAAACCTCTCTTATTGGTGAGCCATTTGTCACGTATGGAAATGGCTCACAAATATCCTCCATCCACCTGTTAGTCTAAAAATACCTCTAACCTATTTTTTTTGGCTCAAGAATACTCCTCAACTAACACCCTCTTGTTTACTCCGGTTTTAGATAATCAATTAAATTTGTGGATGAGGTATAGGATATGTGGCTATATCTTATGCTTATTTGATAAAGAGGAGAAATGCATAAATATGCTACAAAGGAGCGATGGATGATCAATGGTTAGCTGTGTACTCGAGAATATATTGATACATAAACGGTATTCGATCTAAAGAAACATAAAAATTAAACACAAGAAACGTTGATTCGATCAGATATATATTGAAAGAGAGATTTTCGTGTTTTGCTATTACAAGAGTTTTTTGGTCATGTAGGAGCCAACCCCCTAAAATGAGGCATGCCCCTTATTTATAGTGCTGCCCCATGGGCCTCATACAACATAAGAAATAATAAAATAAAGAAAAAGTTCTGAGTTGGATTAGGTAAACCGTACGGTCTGACACCCGTACGATTGACAGTTGAACACAGCAGGACGTCATTGACGCGTGGCAACTGCGCAACGGATCTTCCGGACTACCGGCCACGATCAAACGGACATACGACCTCGAACAACCGGTCATGGAAGAACCGGACCAAATGACGCCCTTCCTTTGCTCCGGTCCAAACGCTTCCCCGGCTCGGAATGGGACCTTCACGCACGTTTTGTCCCTTTCTTCCCTCGGCCTTTGGTCTCTCTGGTTCAGCATATATCCGGTTTTTACCGTATACACCTTTAACTTGATGACGTTTTTCAATTTAAAAAGCCATGTAGCTTAATATGATTGGCCGCATATATTATTTAATTTAAAAATAAATTCACCTACTTTTATATCCAAACCCGTTAAGCCACCTGTTTCTTTTAACCTCAACTTCTGATGTCAATTCACTCTGTGCTATCACCTCTCAAGATACTAGGACATGTTCTTGTATCTGATTCTGTTTCCAGTTTCAAGGAGATTTATAAGTACACTGGGGATAATTTAGGACCAGCTACGGATGAACCAATTACAATTTCGCTGATTAATTGGGGGTGTCAACGGGATCTTAAGAAGGTTTGAGAAATTGGTCCCTTGGCACGTGATTTTGTAGCGGATAGTCATACACCTATACCTATACACTTGCATAATTTAAGTGACTAGAGTGATAGGCTTGTCGTGCTATACACTAGAAATGATAAGCAGCAGGCTGATTTTGATGTTTCTGCTTTGGCAAATGCAAGTGATTTGAACAGTGACGATGAGTTTGAAGAGGAGTTTGATAGTGAAAATGATAATAACAGTGAGAGTGAAGAGGAAGATGAAGGTGGGACGAGGAAGAAGAGGAGTTTTGGCGGAAAAAAGAGTAATCCGCTAAGTTTTCCAGGAAATTAAAGAAACGGGTTGGTTCAATGGGTTTGGGTTTAAAAGTGAGTGAGTTTATTTTAAAATTAAATAATATATGTGGCCAATCATATTAAGTCATGTGACTTTTTTAAATTGAAAAAAGTCATCAAGTTAAAGGGTGTTAGTTTGAGGGGTATAAGAAGGGTATTTGTGAGTCATTTCTCATACGTTAAGGGTATTTTTGACCCTTTTCGGTATTTTTTATTAGCAACATACTAGTATCAGTTGCTCATCCTTCACCAAATTAGATTATCTATAGATTGTAATTGTCACAAATTGTTTTAGTAATGGATTTTAGTAGTTTAGCGATATAATGATTTTCGTCCATCATCAAAACCAGTTTTCTTTGAGTAAACAAAGACGCATTCTTTGAGTAAGTCTGGGAATACATACTAGAGAGTAGAGAAGCAGTCTCCTCCTTTACATTAATGTCTAGAAAAGGACTATTTTTCAGCATGCCTTCTGATGAGCGTCAAGTCTTCTATCAACATAAATGTACAATGCATTCATTTCAGGGTAATATTTATTCACATTTGATGTTACACTAAACCAATGTAATTTACTATGTAGGGTACTTTCTCCGTTTTAATTTGTTTGTCTTACTCTTTTATTAATTTGTTTAAAAAAAAATATCTCTTTCCTCTTCTAACAACCTTTTAATTTCAACTTACATATGACATGTTTAAGATTACAAAATTAAAAGTCATTTTCGTACATTCTACATATCTTTAGTTTAATACCATTAGATTTTAAAGTTTTTTTTATTATCTTAAATTTCGTGTCAAGTCAAAATCAAACAAACAAATTAAAATAGAGGGAGTAATATTTGTTCGCATCAGGTGTTTACACTAAATCAGTAAAAATATGCATTATCATATGTGTAAACGGGATAAGTTTTTACCATAAGCTAGGCTTGTTAATTTGAAGGAAAATGAATATAATATAAACAAATATTAGGTACGCGCCGAAAGTGGCACTTGTGCGACTTTGATATCTCCTCAATTCATTTGTTAGGTACTTTTCCTCCAACCACCCGAAATAAGTATTTCCATCCCAACATAGGCTTTTCTTTTGCTTTTTTTGCACTCAGGGATAAATGAAAAATTATCATGAGATACAATTGAATTTTTTCAAACTAGTTCAATTCAAAGATTTTTTCTGTTTTCCATATATGTACATGCAATCATATTTTTATCCATTAACTTGTGAATTGGTAGATAATTGCATCAATTGGACAAGGGAATCTGTCAACATCTCAATGTTGTGTCCCAATTTATTACCAAACTCCAATAATTGCCTTGTTTGAACATGTCACAACTTTGCTTTTCCTTTGATATAATCATACGTTGGCATGCAATTGATCGATGATTTTGGTTTGCCATGGTGACATTTTGTTTCAATTGTTAACAAGGATCAAAGAACATGAATTATTCAAAAGTCTAGAGCTTTTTTCTGATTTTGGGATATTCAATTTAGAGGCAGAAAAATGTCCATTCATCATCAGGGAAATGCTGACAGCAACAATGTTACAGGTATCCTTTCTCAATTAAAAAAGAAAAAAGAAACAAAAGAGTTTTCAATTATAAATTTGGGCTCATCATCATGTCTAGCATTAGATTAATTAGTTAAAATCAGCTTGAACAATTTTCTATTTGAGGAAAGGGACAAGTAATTTGGGAATGACCAAAATAATAATAATAATGACAAAAAAGAGAGGACAATAAAAAGTAATTGTAGAGAATGGGAGGAATGATTGAGGCCTGCAGATTTTAGCCTAATATAAAATCCTCAGGTCGGGTTTTTGCATATGGGCATTGTTTGTATCTAGCATGGTTTCAGTGAATTCTTGATTGTTTTCTATGTAATCCTAGGGGTGAGGAGAACATGATGTTGGATAGTTTGAACCTGTTTTCTCTTATTTCCGAATTCTATGTTACAGTAAATAAGGCTGAAACATCATCTACTTCTTCAATCTTCAGCATACTTGTTGAATTTTTGTGTCATTTGTGGTGCTTGCGTCTGTGACCAAATTCCTTTTGGTCTCTTTAAAGAGAAATTTGTAACTAACATTTACTTAATATTTCAGATTTTTTTGTTTACGTGCTGTGTTGAATTTGCTAACTGTCAATGAAATGTTAGCTATTATTTCTGCAGAATGCAGTCAACAGTTTTGTGTAATAATAGCTCATGTTTATTTGCGTAGGTTCTTGCCTCTACGAACTTTTGCAAATGGAATCATCTTGTAGTGGTCTTCAACCAGAAAGACGACAGCGTTCTTCGAGTATGTAATATCTTATTCTCAGCTTGAAATGAATGGCAGTTTAGGCCATTGTAGTTTTGAAGAGTTACTCACCATCTTACCCTTTTCTACTGGATAAACATTTTTGGGTTTTCCTTTTTTGGTTTTTTGTGTGTGCACCATGTATACTTGTTGAGTTGCTTAGGATTAGTCACTTTCATGTTGCTACTATGTCAATTTGACCACCATGGAGATACTGTTCCTTAATTTTCTTTTAAACACTGTTGAGTTTTATTCTTCTCCTAAGCATCAAATGCTGTTAATTGGTGTACATTTTCTCAGTTTACATGATTGACCAAGCTTGATTTATAAAGGTCACTCACCTGTACAGCTTTTGCAAGTGTAATCTACTATTATTTTTGTTAGGTCCTCGACATAGACTACAGAGGCTGTTGAGTGAATCTGGCAATAGATCCTGTGCAGACTGTGGATCTCCAGATCCAAAATGGGTGTAAGTATCAGAACATACCAGTTTTATATCACAATTAAAGAAAATTATAAGGTTTATCAATCTCTTTAATTACTTTTTTGATTCATCTTGTAGCTGACCCTTTATTGTCCCATTGTATTTGACTTATGCACCATCCATTACAGAAGCCTTTTACTTCTTGGTCTGAAGTTTTCCTTTATGTTTGTACTTTTTGTATCTCAAATGTAGTTGGGGAAATAATAAATTATCTTTTCACCTCTCCTTCCATTCGGCAAAACAGTGGTTTGACAAGATTTAGAATCATTCAAACTTAGGAATACCAGTTATTTTACATTATTAAGAAAAGTTTTAATGGTAAAACACACTTGAACTATCACTTTTTCGTGAGTTTCACATCCCAACTATCGTTTGTTCCCTTTTCCTACTTAGACTATCATCATTTATGTATTATAACACACCTCGAAACTGATTCGGCCAAATATCAGTTATTCCTTTTCCTACCTGAACTATCACCATCTATTCAACTAGGTATTTTTTAATACATAGATGATGATAGGTCAAGTAGGAAAAGGAGTAAATGGTGATAGTTCAGTTAGGAAAAGGGAACAACTGTAGGTGGGGTGTAAAACTTGCGAAAAAAGTGATTGTTGTGTGTTTTTGACCATTATCTCTTTAGAAAACGCTTTCTTTGTTTCCCCTCACTATGTTGGATATCATAAAACCCAGTACTTAGCGGTATCTCTCTCTTTCTTTTTTTTTTTTTAAAAGAATCCTACTTTGAAGATTTTCCTTTATTTTGAATAATTGTTGGATAACCTGGTATAATTCCTCTTTTCTGTGTAATTTGACCTCGAGTCCTGAAATTGCTTGCTACATCTATCCCATTTTGTGATATTCAGATCTTTAAGTCTTGGAGTTTTTATATGTATCAAGTGCTCCGGAGTACATCGAAGCCTTGGAGTGCACATATCGAAGGTTGGGTTTTCGAACTTTGCTGTTTGTCTTAACTGCCATATATACCTGTCATTGTAGAATGTACTAGAATAATGTTTGATCTATTTTCTTTTTTCTCATGCCCCTTTATCTGAACTAGAATTAATTAATGGAAAACCTAAAAGAGAGTAGATACTTGAAATGTTGAAAGATGGGTAAGAAAGCTGTGACTTTGAAAATTGTGTGGAAATATTATGGAATAAGTACCTAACCTTCTCTTTTCACCTTTTCCTGGAAGAAGCACTTGCTCGAATTTAACCGATGTTGATTTCAAAACTTGCATCGATATTTCTTTTCATTTGGGTAGTAAGAAATTTCTGCAAAGCATGATTTATTGTTGGGTATGAACAAAGTCACACATGGAAAATAGAAAAGAAAAAGTAGTCATTTATTGTTGGATACTCTTAATAGCGTGAGACCTTTTAAGGGAAAACCATGCAAGTTTGACCCAAAGCCGACAATATCATATCATGTTAAGAGTATTGTTTTAGCCCAACATTTATTTCCATCTTATTCATTGTGAATCATGATTTAGCTTCCTCTTATCTATTCTAAGCTAAAAATAAGGAGAATTTACTGATTCATTAGCTGTTTAATGTTGTTCAGATGAATAATGTTGTATAGAGGGTCTGTACCCTTCATGTGTGTTTTTGCAAAATATCAAGTTACATGATCATCTATGTTTGTTTTGTTTCTGACTGGGTCGCAGGTACCATTCCTGTATTTGATAATCTTTCCCCTTTCCATTGGGAACAAAACAAAGATTAAATATTTAATGTCATGATTAACAGGTTCTATCAGTGAAGCTCGACGAGTGGACAGACGACCAGGTTGATAGTATGATAGAGATGGGTGGAAATACTGCGGCAAACATGAAGTACGAAGCTTCCATTCCTGATAATTACAGGAAGCCCAGACCCGAGTCATCAATAGAAGAGCGTACTGACTTTATCAGGTAACATAAATGTGACCATCAGATTTAGGTATATATGAGTCGCAATCTACTCTGAATCGAAAATCCACTACTCAGGAGAAAATATGAGATGCAGCAATTTCTAAACTCTGATGTACAGATTGTCTGCCCCTTCCCACCATCATCGTCCTCACGCTGCAATTCCTTAAGCCTTTCTTGTAGTTTGGCCATCGATAAGAGACATTATGAGAAGCAATCCACTGGGCATCGCATCCATGGCATAGGCCATGCATTTCGGAATAGCTGGAGAAGGAAAGAATCTGAACACAGGACCACCAAGAAAAGTAACTCGATGGTACTAACTTATTCTCTAAGGAACAAAATCTTCTGCACTTGTTTTAACAGAACTAAAGTGAATAGTATAATTTTCTTGTGTCCATGCTGCTTCCCAACTTACATGGAATGCAAATGGGTAAGGTAACTTAATAATGAAAAAGCTTACCTTACGGGATGAGAAAGGTGAAAGGGCCTTTTTATAGAGAGAGAGAGAGAGAGAGAGAGAGAGTACGGCAGGGTTTTATGGGGTTCTGAAGTAAAACTTTCAGAGATGGAATGCGAAGTCTTTCGTGCTCCTCCTCGACCCTATTGTCAATAGTGTTCTTTAGCAGGAGGTATGTCCTGGCTAATGCTTTGGCTTCAAAATTGAACAAAAGTAAATCCCAGGCTTTGTTTAAGAATTGTTCCTTACATAATCTATAGAGCAAAGAAAATGATTGTTTCATATGTCATTCCAAAGACAATCAAGCAATTCTATTAGATCATGGACTGAATTCTTCTTATATCATACTTAACATATTCTCAGTGTTGTAAATTGAACCTCAATCCTGCTTATTTTACCTATAGGCAGGTATGGTTGAATTTATAGGATTAATAAAAGTCAATGTGGTGAGAGGGACCAATCTAGCTGTTCGTGATGTGGTAACAAGTGATCCTTATGTAATTCTCTCCTTGGGAAGCCAGGTAAATGCTATTTCTAGTGGAGTTTTCTCATTTTTTCCATTAGTGCAGGCTAATATTTGAAGTATACTAAGAATCCTTCTCCAGAAAATCTTTTGGTTGACACACTAAGAATCTTTTCCATTAGTGCAGGCTAATATTTTCTCATACTAAATTCAGCTCTGAACTTCTCTTGGTTGCAGTCAGTCAAGACGCGTGTCATAAAGAACAATCTTAACCCAGTTTGGAATGAAAAGCTAATGTTGTCAATCCCAGAAAATATTCCTCCTTTAAAAGTGGTATGCTTTTTGCTGTCATTTTATTAGCTATTAAATGTGAAGAGGGGCAATTATATGAACATACCAGCAAATGTAATACAAAAGGGACTTGAGAGGGGCAATTAATTATATGAACATACCAGCAAATGTAATATAAAAGGGACTTGAGATAAGCTGCAATTGTTGGCCCCAATTGCCATAAATTTATGCACATTTTCTCTTATTAAAATTTATCTGCATGTGTGAGAGAAGTGTTCAGGCCACCCTAATGATCTTAGGCATGGTTTACAGTTTGTGTATGACAAGGATACGTTTACAACGGACGACTTCATGGGGGAAGCTGAGATTGATATCCAGCCCCTTGTTACTGCTGCAAAAGCATCTGAAAATTCAACACTTAGTGAATCAATGCTGCTTGGGAAATGGAAAGCAAGCAAAGACAACACTTTAGTTAAAGATGGTCTAATCAGTCTAATAGATGGTAAGGTGAAACAGGAGATTAGTGTGAAGCTTCAGAATGTTGAAAGAGGAGTACTTGAGATTGAGCTTGAATGTGTTCCTCTCACACAATAGCAGGTGCAAGGAAAGCAAAGACTGAACGAAACTAACTTCAAGCATATATAGCGGTGATATTTAACATGGTTAATGCTTGGCAGCTATGTATGAGGATCCTCTATCTGAGCCAAAGTGAAACTTTTGGTTGCATTTGAGTTAGTCAAGTGCTTCAAACGTGGACGCATAGAAGAAGGAAACACAATATGCAGGCAAAGTTATATGAACTTGGTTATCATTGCCAGAATTTTTAGACTGGATTAGTCGCAAAAAGTGAATTATGCTTGTTAGATGACACTCGTTATACGTGGCTGAAATGGTGAATGGTCGACCAATTGAAGGGACAAGTGTAGACTATGGTAGAAAGGCAAGGAAAACTGGAATGACACCATCATTTAACTTTTGCTGTCATATTAGACTTTTGATATTGCTAGGGCAAGATAATTTCTTAATGAACTGTATGATGCAGTAAGAATGTTCTAACCAAAAAGGCCATTTGTCTGGCTGTACTAATGTTCATTATATTACACTTTGTTATTTTCTTTTTTTCAAATTGATGATAATACAATATTTCAGTATTAGGACAATAACATTGATCGCCATAACTCTTATTATTTAGGAGTGAACCTACAAAGTATATGAAAAGAATAAATACAGAGAGCTAACTTTTTTCAGGATAATTGATTTAATACTTTAAAGTTCAAAGGGCTTTTGCCTCATTATGTCTTTGGCTAACATTTCTAGTGAGCCTGGAAGTTGCAGTTCATAATTTAACAAATCTTTGATAGGCCACTTAAACAAGACTTAAAACGATTGTCCATTCTCTATATGGGGATGTTTCTAGCATAATTGATACACTTCCTAAATGTAAGTATACAAGTATTAAATTATAAATTCATTAAGATTTAACTTACAGGAAATGTGACTATTTTTTAGTGTTCCGTACGAAGGAAAATGCTTTCTTGTAACATGTTTTAAGTGGATTCTTACTTATTTTCTAGTGTTCGGTATGTAAGCAAAAAATATTATCCTAAAAGCATTTGTGTATAATTTAGACAAATATTATGGGAGGTTGTTACGGTCCCATGATATGGATCTAGTTATGGGACACTGTGAGATGAAATCAGATGTTTTCTTCCTACGACCTATGGTGCTGGTTCGTAAAGAGAGATCCTGCAATCTCTTGACTTGAAGTATTCAAAAGCTGGAATAATTTTCTGCCTAGATTTCATGAGATAAATATAGAGTTTAAATACAATACCGATAACATAACTATCCCTAGAAACTAGGATATGGTTTCATACCATTACTGGAATGAGAAACTGCAAATTAAATAACTACTACAAAGAAATTGCAAATAACTACTGCAAAGCACTACTACTGTAAACTATTAGAAGACCAATGATTGCTAACATTACTCCCCTCCTTGAAATCGCGCTTGTCCTCAAGCGCTATGTGTGGAAAGTACAAATATTTTCCTCTTTTTCAGCATATTCTTCCTCAATAGAATCAATCCGGAATAATTTCTTGCACTGATGGCCCGAATGAGTAGTTTGTCACAAATGAAACAGAGCCTTTTATGCCATCTTTCATCCATTTCAAAATCTGACGAATTTCTTCACAAATATGGCGGGTTGTTGAGGTGAGAAATTCGTTGCCTTTGTCTTTGATCTACAAGCATCTAACAATTGCGAACAAAGGGGCTGTTCCTTGCATTCATAAAGTCGGGAACAACTCATTACTATAGTCAAATTTGGAGGACTGTGCAACTCTACCTCAATTACTATGTAATCAGCAAGACCACTAATGTAAAGTTCAATTTCTGCTCTTGTGTAAGGGTACCAGCCCGCGAAACTAATTTCTCAAACTTTTCTTGGTAATATGCCACAGATTCAATTTGGCGTAACTTAGCCAATTTCTCCAACGTTTGACTTTTAATTGGTGGTCCCAAACGAATGATGCATTGATGTTTGAACTCATTCCAAGAGAATTGAGGCATATCTTTCTCTAGCTGAAGAAATCAAAGTTGTGTAATTCCTTCCAAATGAAAAGAAGCAAGTCTGATTTTTTCTGCTTCTGGTGTTTGCTGGTATCGAAAGAAATACTCACACCTGTTTCAGGAAATTGGAGACTGTGAGGCAAGAAAGAAGATTTTCTCAAAAACTAAGGTAGACTGAAGGAGTACGGGCCCGTACATCATTGTACGTCCCGTACCTCTTCCCCGTACATTGTTGGAAATTTCCAGAGAGGCTCAAAGTGCTGAAGGTGATTACGAACTGCAAAGTACGGGCGTACTTAGAAGCACTGTTATAGCCCGTATTTTGTACATTCGGATATTTCGAGATAGTCGTGGTAAGTTACGGGTAAGACTATTTTCCAAAGTTATTTTAATATACAAGTTGTTTATTAGTATGGAAATATTGAGAAAGGCTAAGGGTAAAGAGGGAAATTCACAAGGTGGTTCATGGTAATATTGTGGAAGGCTAGGGGCAAAACGGGAATTTTACAAACAATTCAAGAAGGATCTTGAAGGGATCACTTTGGCCGTGTGGCATATGTCCACATTTTTATTTGATGGGGCTAATTATATATATATGGACCAAAGCTTACATAACAAGACAATTATTCATCTTTGTTTATTTTGAGAAACTTTAAGAAAAAGGGAGAAGGGGACATGTGTCCACTTTGTATTGGTAGAAGCCATATATATATATATATATATATATATATATATATATATATATATATATATATACAATTGATGACAAAATAAGGCATATTCATCTTTTAAATCAAGAAGCTTGGAGAAGAAAAAAAAAAAAAAAAAAGGAGAAGAGGGGCATTCGGCCAAGGGTTGGCCGAACTTGGCCATGGAAAATGGATCAAGAAAAATTATTTTCTTCTAGTATTCCAACCAATTGGAACGTCCTTAACAACATGGAGTAGTGGTTGGAGCAAGTAAAGCATTCATTGGTGCAATTTATCCACCCTAGCCGAGTGGAGAAGTCAAAGAATAAAGGTAAGATTTAATCTCCTTTCCTATGTGTTAGAGATGATTTGTGAGTGTTGAAGTATGTAGAAATGGATGGAATTCATGGTACATGTGTATGTGGATTGTGGCCGTGTAGGTGTGTGTTGTGTAGGAGTGGTGAACTAATTTTATTTAGTATTTGATTGTTTTAGTTGTGGATTCCATGATGAAAATGAAGGTTTGATGACTTGGAACGAAGTTGTTAATGCATAGACTATTGTTATAGTTCATGAATTTGGAAGGAAAGAATGTGTTGTTGTTGATTATGTTGAGTTGAGAAGGGTTCGGGTGGTAGATATAATTCATGAATTTGAAAGAAAGAAATGTGTTGCTATTGTTCTTGTTGAATTTGGAAGGTTTCAGGTGAAGTGGTATGTTGGTTGGGTTGTTTTCAATATTGTGTAAATTGTTTGAAGTGTTCTTGAATTTTTTTTGTAAGGTCTTGGGCAAGTATTTGAACGTGTAAGTATTGATGTTGGCTTGATTATATGTGGTTGGATTGAATATAAGTGAAATGTCGTCGAATTATGTAAAAAAAGTTACTAACGTTAGAATGTATTTTGAATTGATTGTTGAAGTTGGAAAAGTGATTGTTGGGATTGTTGTTGATAATTTGGCCGAGTTAGATTCTCGGGGATGGATGTATTTACAGGGGGAATGCTGCCGAAATTTCGGCAGATTATAAATGAATTTATTTGAAAGACTAAGACAAGTGTGTGTGACGGTGAGTTTAATGATTGTGTAAATCTTCGTGAATGTAGACTAGCGATAGCGAGCTTGGACAATTAAGCGTAGTTAATAGGACGTGGAACAGGTATGTAAAACTTTCCCTTTCCTTTTTTTGGCATGATCCTTATGAAACAAACATACGACGTATATGTATGATTTCAAAGAAGCTCCTATTCTTAGAGCTACTAGGATGGCTAATATTCTTGATTTCCATAAGCTACTTCATATGATTTTGATACGTATCTATGATTTCCGAAGCTCTATTTGATATGTTTTCGAGTTTGTCTATGATTCTTATCCACTTCTTGACATGAGTACGCTCGGTATAGTTGAGTTTATTGTATGGTTGAATAACGAGTAAAGCATAAAGAGTTCATGTCCCTAAAAGGGTTCTGTAAGTATTAATGTCTCTAACTTTTGCATACAGTCTTGGATTGCTTTGGAAATGTTCGTAGAGGTTCTGTAGTAAAAGTGTCCATAACTTTCTCATACTAAATCAGATTGACTTGAAACGTGTTTACGATCCTTACCTATCGAGTCATGATTTATGTGCATATAGTTTCTCACTACTCTGCTCATGGATGCCTCAATATGTCCTTCACTGAGCTCGGGCCAGGATATGTTATCGTGCGTCTTCCTCTGCATTGTTCACCGCGTCCCTCATTGGAGAGCCGAGATCTGTTATATGTGTATCTGTATACGATGATATGATGATATGGGGGTGGCGGCCAGGATGGCATGTGATGATCCTATTCACCGCGTCTCTCCCTAGAGGGCCGGGATCTGTTATATGTATATATGATATATGATGTCGGCATACATGATTTGTGTCTGGAAAACAAGCATTTTGATATTCTGGATGATTTACTTACTTTCTGTACTTCTTCTGACATATGACATCAGCATATACGATTTGCGTTTTGAAAAATAAGCATTTTGGTATTCTGAATAATGTACTTACTTTTTGTACTGCTTGTTTCGATTATGGTTCTGTTTTCTGTATTCTATGCCTACATACTCAGTACATATTCCGTACTGACCCCCTTTTTTCGGGGGCTGCGTTTCATGCCACGCAGGTACACCCAGATGAATAGAAGACTTGCTAGAAGGTGTTCTAGCGGAATTGGCAAGCTCCATTTGCCCCTGGAGTGTTGCCGAGTCAGAGTTTATATGCTATGATTTCTGGTTAATGTTAGAGACTTTGCAGACAGAGTCGTGGGTATAGAATGTCAGTCTTGTAAGCGGCTCCACCAGCCGATGTGTCATTTTTCGTTATGTTATAAATTCCATATGATTACAGATTTTGTTTGACTTGAGAACGACAAAAAGAATGTTTCTCAAAGCTCTTATCATGTATTTCGTTTTATCTTAGTTAGGAGTCCAAGTGAGTATGTGTGTAATAAGAGTCAGCGGGTTCGCTCGGCTCCGAATATGGGGTCGGGTGCCCATCACACCCTAGCGAGGTTAGGGTGTGACAAGTACGTCCCGTACCTTAGCGGAAATTGGTAGAAAGGGTCGAAGTTAGAAGATGAAGTATGGGCTGAAAGTATTGGACGTACTTTGAAGTACGACCCGTAATCCATGCCCCTACCTGTTAACCTAATCGAACTGCACAGGAGCTTGTACATCATTTGTACGGGACGTACTTCGTACTATTTTCGACGAACTAGCAGTCCGTAATTTTGAGGAATCTGAATTCTGAACCTTATAAATACCCATTGTAGGGTTTGTTTGCAAATAGATTTGTTTATCAGTTTTATACTCAATTCACATAGCATTGAATACTCATAGTTTTTGGAGCTTTTTGGGATTACAAACAAGTCAATTATTTTCTATTCAATTCCAATCAATCATTTGTAAGCAATATGATTTCAATTATCCATTTCTGTTCTTCTTTCTCTATGAGTAGCTAAATAAATTTCTAAGGTTATGAACCCTAAGATGGGTGTTTTGTGATTGAGAATTGGGATTGATATATGCATAATGGATTGTTAGAGTTTATTTATTCTTCGTTCTTCATTCATGATTAATGGTTGCAAACATTGATTAAAGCCATAAACTTTATTTCACTTGAGAAAGTATCTAGGGTTTGGTAAGAATAAATAACAAGAACTCAAGGCTTAAACCTTGTTTAATAAATTCACTTAGGAATAAGAAGAATTTGCTTGGATTAAACTAACCATTCTTCATATACACTCTTTTATATTTGTGAAAATCATAAAGAGAAATAATCTTTAATTGTTGGGAAACATTAGAGATTGCATAAGAGGTTAAGTGCATTCATACAACAATCCATTAGAAGTATATCAAGAACAATCACCCTAAGCATACACTTTATATGACGGGTACACAACCTTGGTTTCCTTTACCATATAATACAATCCAAAGCAATTAGTCATAGACAACCAACTTTCTACAAACTCAAAAGGAATAAGACATTAGACCTAAATAAAGTATTCTACGATTTTAGTAAGCTTTTCACACCATATTCGTTGTGGGATTCAACCCCAAACTTTGGGTTACTATATTTGACATCGTCCGCCTTACATCATTTAATAGGTGTAATTTGAGCGTATCACCGGCCCAACTAGTTTGAGTCCAGATTCCACTCCTTGGCTCATTACGCAGTTCAATTACTTTCCACCGAGGTAGAGAGAGTAAGTAGGTTAGTCAAGGGGTTGGTTCTTCCGTTGAAGCTTGCCGTCTTACAGCTAGTGGCTTCTGGATATTCCTTCTAGTTTGTGGTTGATCATGCTACTGAGGATGAGTCCGCGAAGAGGCAAGCTCATGGTGGAGGTGAGGACAAAAGGGTGCGCCGGTTCGGCAATTTCAGTGGCTCTTCTTCTAGAGGTAGGGGCCATTTAGGCAAGAGTTTTCAGTATCATTTTGGCACCCCATTCAGTCAGCATTGTAGGTTTCAGCTGGTAGTCCTTATGGTTATAGTGGATTTAGTTCTGTACAGACTTCACGAGGTTCTCATCCTCGACCTGCAGATCGTGGAGGGTTTTCAAGTTCTTTTATATCTGTTTTGCAGCCTAGGTTGTTTAGGGATTTCTATGAGTGTGATGACCCAGTGCATTTTGCGAGAGAGTGTCCTAGACCCTGACAGAGTGGGACTCAATTGGGTTCCCAATTTCAGACACCCAGGACTCTAGCACTTTCAGTTAGTAGGGGTGGATCTTCGGGTAGAGGTGGTTCGTAGCCTAACAACGATGGTTATCAGTCTGGAAGAGGTGGTCATTAGTTCGGTAGGAGCAGTTCTCTGGCAGTGAGAGGTGGAGATCAGTCAGGTCAGGGTGGCCATGGAGGCACACAGTCCGAGGGCGGATGAGTTCATTTTCATACTTTCCTTGGCAGGCCAGAGGTAGAGGCTTCTGATGAAGTTATCACAGGTACTATTTCATCCTGTCACCGGACAGCTTCAGTATTATTTGATCTGGGCTCTACTTTTTCTTATGTGTCCACATATTTCTTTATGGGTTTGGATGTGATTTGTGATCTACTTGATGTGCCTACTCATGTGTCTACTTTGGTCGGAGATTTTGTGGTGGTAGATCGAGTCTATCGGTCTTGTACAGTTACTTTTATTGGTTATGGTATGTGGGTAGACTTGGTGATCCTTGACATGGTAGATTTTGATGTTATCTTGGGCATGAGTTGGTTGTCTCCTTATCACGCAATTTTGGACTGTCACGCCAAGACAGTCATGTTATCTATGCCTGACATTTCAAGATTAGAGTGGAAGGGTACTTCTCACCCTGCTCCCAAAAAGATTACATCGTTCCTTCGGATGAAGAAATTGATAGATAAGGGGTGTTTGGCTTACTTGGCGCATATCTGAGATACGAGTGCGGATACTCCTTCCTTGGAGTTGGTACCAATAGTTAGTGAGTTTACAGAGGTCTTTCACACAGACTTACCCAGTATGCCACCTGATTGTGATATTGATTTCTGTATTGACTTGGAGCCAGGCACTCAGCCTATTTCTATCCCACTTTACCGTATGGCTCCGGTAGTGTTGAGGGAATTGAAGGAGCAATTGTAAGACTTGTTGAGTAAGGGGTTCATCCAACCTAGTGTTTCCCCTTGGGGTACTTATGTTTTGTTTGTGAAGAAGAAGGATGGTTCTATGTGGATGTGTATCAATTATCGGCAGTTGAACAAGGTTACTATTCGGAATAAGTATTCAATACCCTGTATCGATTATTTGTTTGATAAGTTTCAGGGTGCGTCAATCTTCTCTAAGATCGACTTGAGATCGGGCCACTATCAGTTGAAGATTGGAGCAGAGGATATTCCAAAGACAGCCTTCAGGATCCACTACGGTCACTATGAGTTCTTGGTGATATCTTTCAGGATTACCAATGCCCCCGTAGCTTTCATGGATTTGATGAATGGGATCTTTAAGCGGGATCTTTAAGCCTTACTTGGATTCATTTGTGATTGTTTTCATTGATGACATCTTGGTGTATTCTCGTAGTGAGTAAGAACATGAGAATCATTTGAGCATAGTACTTGGGTTATTGAAAGAGAAGAATTTATATGCCAAAATTTTCAAAGTGTGCGTTCTGGCTCAGTTTCGTGGCATTTTTTGGGTATGTTGTGTCTAAGGATGGGATTATGGTGGATCCCAAGAAGATTGAGGCAGTTAGAGATTGAGCTAGGCCTACTTCAGTTACGGAGATTCGAAGCTTTGTGGGCTTAGCGAGTTACTATCGTCGGTTCATGGAGGGGTTCTCATCTATTGCTTCCCATTTGACCCGTTTGCCTTAGAAAAATTTACCTTTTCAGTGGTCCGATGAGTGTGAGGAATACTTTCAAAAGGTCAAGGATTTATTTGACTTAAGCTTCGATTTTTGCTTTACCTGTGGAGCGTAAAGACTTTACTATTTATTGTGATACTTCCTAGATTAGTTTGGGTTGCGTGTTGATGTAAGAGGGTAAGGTGACTGTGTATGCTTCGTGGCAGTTGAAGGTCCATGAGACGAACTATCCTACTCATGACTAAGAGTTGGCGGCGGTAGTATTTGCTTTGAAGACATTACCTGTATGGAGTCCATGTGAGGTATTCATGTGGAGGGTGTTGTTCTCTAGAAATATCTCTCATCTGCGACTCAAGCTTCTGAATGGAAGCCATGTGAGATCCCACTGTTTCTGTCGGCCCCTTCAATGTTCTATTTGCTTTGTCTTGGTTGGCTAGCACCTTTTCAAGCATGCTCTCCAACTTATAACTCCCTTGTTCAGTCGACTGAACATTCAATGGAATAGAGGGATTGGAACTCCTATTTCAAAAGTTATTGTTATTGTTGTAGTTACCTTGGTTCGAGCCACCATAGTTGTTGTTGTAATTACCATGTCCCTGTTGAGGTTTCCATTGATTCTGCGTGTGATTTTGATAGCCTCCTTGATAATTCTGCCTTTGCTAACCCCCTTGAGAGTTATTAACATAGTTAGCATCCTAATATTGCATAGGAGGCCCCTCTTGATATGGACCCTCTTGAATTTGGTACATTCCCTTGGGCATTCCTGGAACTTCTTCAACAACATTAACCTTCTTTGCTTCCTTTTCATCAAGTCTCTTAGTCAGCAAAGAAATATTGGTTGCTATCTGAGCTAGCATCTGCTGAATTTCTTGGTTCTCCTTCACAATGTTTTGGATCATTGGAGCTCCATAAGCTACACTGTCAGTACCACCTGAATGCCATGCTTGATTGTGAGTAGTAAGCCTATCAACCAACTGAGTGATTCAGGAATAAGTCTTGTCCATAAAACACCCACCAGCTGCATTGTTTGCGAATGCTTGTGTCAATGGATCTAGCCCTCCATAGAACTTCTCCATCAAAATATTATCTGGAAAACCATGATTAGGAGACTTCTGCAAATATTCCTTGAATCTCTCCCAAGCTTCAAATAGTTGTTCCCTCGGAAGCTGTTTGAAATCATATATCTTGTCACGAATCTCAGCTTTCTTGCTTCGCGAAAACCATTTCTTAAGAAAAACAACAACAAGCTCTCCCCACGTATGAATAGTGTTATGGGGTAGCTTCTCAAGCCGAACTCTCGCTTCACCGGCTAAAGAGTATTTGAAAACTCTCAGCCGAACAACATCATCTGGAACAACATTCTGCATGTTGGGCACACACACCCACGAAGTTCGTCAAATGCTGGTGAGGGTCATCATCTGTAGAGTTTTGAGAATACCCCGCAAGTTTGAGCAATTGGTAAATAGTGGAGTCAATCTTTAATTTTACATCATTGATCTTCGGTGGAACAATAGCAGATGCATATTCCATCTCGTCTAGTATATCTACAAAGACATTATCAACCTCCACTTCCACTGGTGAGTCTTAAAAATTCCTATTACTACCTGCTCCACGTCCTCCTCCGTTTTTCATGATCACCTGGTTCACAGTAGACAGCAGACAAGGTGTGATGGAATAGAAAAAGACTTTAAGTAAAGCACAAACTCTTTAGTAATTTCTAAACCGTAATCCCCGGCAATGGTGCCAAAATTTGATCCGCTCAAATGACACCCATTAAATGATGTAAAGTGGACGATGTTAAATATAGTAACCCAACAAGGTTGGGGTTGAATTCCACAGGAAATATGGTTTGAAAAGGTTACTAAAGTCGTATAGTACTTTCTTGCGGTCTAGTTTTGTATTCCATTGCGTTTGTAGAAAATTGGTCGTTTATAAACTAATTGCTTTTGATTGTAATGAATATGATTAAAACCAAGGTTGTGGCCCCTTTTAGATAAAGTGTATGGTATGGTGATTGATCATGATATACTTCTAATGGATAGTTATAAGAATGCACTTAACCTCTAATTGAATCCCTAATATTTCCCAACAGTTAAAGATTATTTCTCTTTATGATTTTCCCAAATATGAAAGTGTGTACATGAAGAACCGTTAATTCGTGCCAAGTAAATTTCTCTTATTCCTAAGTGAATTTATTAAACAAGGGTTAAAGCCTTGAGTTCTTGTTATTTATTCCTACCAAACCCTACTGTAACGACCCTCCGGTCGTTATGAAAATCTAGGATCGCCCTACCAAATAGATACTTTCCAAAGGTAGAATAAGCTTCTAGAAACTCAAATGTAAAAGTCTAAGAACTGGGAAATTGGTTTGTTTGTGATTATTGTTTGGTTGTGTTGAGTCTGTTGGGGGGTGACGTAAGAAATTAGACCTCCGTTGGGGATTCCGAGGCCACGGGTGAGTCCGTATGGTGTTTACATTAATGTGAATGTTTTGTTTGTGTGTGAGAGGTCTCAGATGAAGTGTTGGGTAGTAGAGTGAAAAACTGTGAGAATTAGCGAGCTTACTGCCTCAGTGGGACTGTTGTAGCGGCAAAGTACCGCTGCGGTGGGACTGCTATAGCGGCGGTCCTCTCGCTCCGCTCTCAGATGAGTTTAGGAGTGTCCGCTATGGCGGGCACTGGATCGCTGTAGCGATGGCGCTATGGCAGAACCACCCCCCACAGCGAAGGCTAATTGTTTGAGAATGTCCGCTACAGCGGGCACTTGCCCTCTATAGCGAGGCCGCTGCAGCAATGGATTGACCGACGCAGCGGTCGACAGAAAACGGTAGTCATGTTTTAAAACACTTAGTCCGAATTGCTTATTCATAAAACTCCAAAACAGTTTCCAAGAAGCACCTAGGGCGAAATTCTAAGCTAGGGCAAGAATATTCTTGAGAGGTAAGTCTGAACCATCCCTTCCTTAATTACGCTTTCATCTTTAAGATTAACATCCTTCTAATGGGTCTAAAATGGTGAATTGGGAATAGTAACCCTAGAACTTAATGGACTTTCAATAGTTGGTGGGTTATGAGTTTTATTGTGTGATTGTTATCTAACAGCTTGGGTTATCACTTTCTAATCATGAATTGAACCATTAGAGACATGAACTAAGTAAATTGAGACTTAGGGTTTCATAAAAATGGTAGCTTGACCATAAAAACTGCTCGTAAGAGATGATTTGATTGAATAACCTTATAAATTGATAATTTGTGGTTGCTAAGACCTATGTTAGGATGATTTATGCCTAGTAATCATTCACCCATTAGAAAATGGTAAGGTGGAAGGGTGTTCATTGTTTTGATATTATGGACTAGAGTGTTTGTGACTTATTTAGCATCTTAATTGCTAGACTTTGAGCGTTCTGAGGCTTTACGAAATGGAAAGGCTATAGCGGACTGATTTGCATTATTCCAGCTTTGCAGTTGAGGTAGGTTACGGTCTACTTGAGTTAAACTTTGGTGAGTTGATTGTATGTGTTATGAAATTGATAGAAGAAAGCATGTCTAGTCTTCAGGCATGATGTGTGTAGTTGAATTTATATATGCTATTGATTGGGTGATTACGTGGGCTTAGTGCCACTATTAATTATGTTGTGGCCTACCGTTCGATGATAATTGTGGTGAGAAGTTAATACGATCTTCTTGATGAATGAGAAACAAATTGTTAATCGGTTATTGAAAGTGATGTGAAAAATATTATTTATATATGGAAAGACTCATTTGACTGGGTGTGAGGATGAGACCTAGATATGAAAAGGCACATTTTACCGGGGGTGAGGATGTGACCTAGATTATAGGCTCGTGGTCCGAGGTTCTTTTCGGAATGAGTGGTACATGGACACCATAAGTCCCCTGCAGGTCATGGCTATTGGGTAATGACACCAATTAGCATATATGTACACGAGTGATCAGTGACTGAGATTGCTGTCTGAGGACTTATTTCATTTGTTTGCTTCCGTTGACTTGATTTTTGATATCATTGGGTGACTTGATTATTAATATCATTGGTTGACGTGTTGTTGGGCTATCTAATTATGTGTTGTTTACTGGTCTATCTGTTTTATTGACTTTATGATTCATGCATAATACTAATCTTAGTCGGCCTATGATATCTACCGGATTGATTTATACCTAGGGACTCGTCCTATCTCTATTCCACCCTATAGGACGGCACCAGCAGAATTAAGGGAACTAAAAGAGCAGTTGCAAGATCTCTTGTGTAAGGGGTTTATTCTCCCGAGTGCCTCTCCTTTGGGTGCCCCAGTGTTGTTTGTTAAAAAGAAGGATGGGTCTATGGGTATGTGTATTGATTATCGTCAGCTGAATAAGGTGACTATCCGAAACAAGTATCCCATCCCCCGTATTGATGATTTGTTTGATCAGCTGCATGGAGCTTCTGTGTTCTCTAAAATTGACTTGAGGTCAGGGTATCACCAGTTAAAGATTCAGGCAGTCAGGGAATAGGCTAGGCCCACATCAGTGATCGAAATTCGCAGTTTCGTAGGTCTGGCTAACTACTATTGTCACGACCCAAACCGATGGGTCATGACGAGTGCCTAACTTCTACTAACCAGACACCCTTATACTCGTATCTCGATCTCACTGAATAACAGGGTGGCCCATATCTGACTCACAACTGAACTGTACTGACTCTGTAAGAACAACACCATGAACTCTATATGAAGAGCTCACAACTACCTGTATATATATATACACTGAAAATAACAGTGCAAGCTGACTAGGCTGCTACATATGTTGTACAACAAAAAAAGAGCCGACAAGGCTACATAACATCCCAATTATGTACAACTATATTGTCACGACCCAACCCCGTAGGCCGTGACTAGTGCCCGAACTGGGCACCTGAACACACTCATCAATTCCGAATCATATACAAATAGTGTATATGGGCACAAATATCACACGCTGCCACAAATCATATCAAACTGTCTCAGACACATTTCAAACACAACCATATATATATATATATATATATATATATATATATATATATATATATATATATATATATATATATATATATATATATATATATATATATATGTATCAAAAGCCGACAAGGCTATCAAATGGCGCAACGGCCCAAAACATATACAAATGCACGCCGACAAGGCTGCCATGGGGAGTGGGATCATACAAACACACCTGTACAGAAGTAGGCACAACCCACATATACGTCTACAGACCTCTAAACAGACCAACCGAAACATATGGCGGGACAGGGCCCCGCCGTACCCCTGAACAAATATACGCATATGCAACGAACGAAGATATATACCAAAATGTAGGCTCCGGAATGAGAGGAGCACTCCAAACAGCAAAAGAGGGTGTCCTAAACTGGTGGCTCACCAAACTGTGCGTCTGTACCTGCGGGCATGAAACGCAGCCCCCCTCCCCCCCCCCCTCGAAGAAAGAGGGGTCAGTACGAAAGATGTACTGAGTATGTAAAGCATAAAGTACAGAAATCCAAACCATAACTGAAGTGAAGGGTACAGAGAGAAAATACCGGATCAATATATCAAAACCTATGCTGAAGACATATGTACATAATGCAAACAGAAATCATGCATAAGGCTCAGGAACGTGGTCACCACTCCGACGCTGGTGCCACAACACAGCATAACTCCAGAAGGTTTCAAATCTCCGTACACCCCGAACACAACATATCATATCATCAAACATATCATAAGCCATATCGCAGCATAACTCCATAAACGGAACCCGGCCCTATGGCGAGGTCTCGGGAACCGTAACACAGCATACTGCCGAATTTATCATAGTGCGCACGATCACAAACCGGCTCGGGAACTGGCGAACGATATCATAATAATGAGCACGAGCAGAGTAGTGCGGAAACTAATGCAATTTACATATCAAAACATTTATGAAACTGGATAAATCATATGACCACCCATTAAGCAACTAGTCCGGACAACTGATCAATACGGAGTTTAGCTCACAAAAGTACGTCTGAAATCGTATTCATAGTTCAAAATGTAAATCAGAATATCATGGAGTAATCAAAACATTATTCTTTAATGGCTAGAGTTATAAGCAAAGTTATGTCAATTAGGGCAAGGAAAGAGACTCGGGGCTAGTGGGCCCACCTCGGTCCAAGTCGAGGCGACGAGCAAAGTTTTACAGAAATTTGACCGTATGGAATCAACCATGAAAGCTTAGGGGTGATTCGATCATATTTACGAAAGTTACGAATGTTTGAACGTTTCTTTTCAACAAAGCATAAGTTTCTAATTCAATTTCACTGAATAGAATAGTGCTAAAAGTAAACTCGGATTTCTATGAGTAGAATGATCCCCGAGGTTCAAACTCAAACCTAGTACATCTAGGACATGCCAAGAGAAGAAAAGGGATAGCTTCACATACCTTTTCCGCTTCCTACTCGTCTCCGAAATCGAATCTCAAGTTCGCCAAAATCTATAGTTTGGTCACAGTTACCAAATGTCAATAGTAAGACTTTTAGCATTCGAATCTTTAATTCACTACTTGTCTACAAAATTTTGGGCAGCATTTCCCCTATAATTTCGCCGCCCCGAGAATATAACTCGGCTCAAAATATCAACACAACACCCATAACAATATCAAAAGCATCAACAATTACTACAAAACACATTCTAACATGAATAGTCTTCCTTTCTTCATAATGCCACAACTTCTACTCCAACTTCATACTTCCAAGCTATTATCAACATTTTCATATTCATGCGCTAATTCAAAACCATTCAAATGCAATTCGGAAGCATTATTCTTACAAAGTATACAAAAATTCCACCGAAACCATACTTCATCCATAACTTCCAACCTTCGACATAAACATTCACAATGCATTTTCACCTTCCAATTTCATTAATAACAATCATAATTTGCACCTTACCACTTTCATTTCCATATTTACATAAACTTCAATAAAGTCGCATATTTTCCTACAACAACCTTATAACAAATCTTCCATAACAACAAGAACCATTTATCTTCTATTTACGTTCCAAGGCCATAACAACACAATTAACATACTAAATAAATTTAATCCATCTCCCTTCATGAATGGTGTCACACGGCCACACATACACACATACACACGGCTCACACACACCACATCACAATTCCATGATTTCCATTCAATTCTACTCACTCTAACATCTATAAATCTTCCATAACATAAAAGAAACAAGAAATCCTTACCTTTTTCCAATAAGTTCTCCTTGCCACCAAAGTCACTTTCTTGCCAAAATAATTATACCACTTTGTAGAGAATCTTGAGCTTAGTAGAGATACAAGAAAATTAGGATTTTTGGATTAAGATTGAAGGGAAATTTTTTTTCTTTCTTTTCTCTCCCCCTTTTTTTCTTATGGCCGAACCTCACCTTTTCTTTCTCTCTTTCTTTTGTTTTCTTGATTAGTCTTGAAACTTCTTAAAAAGATGACTTGTAGATCCTTTTATTATTAATCACATGGGTCAATTTTTCCATGGGCTTGGGCCATAAGTGTATGGCCGGCCACCCTCCAAACATTGGGCCTCTTTTCTTATTTTTTTTAGCCCAACTAGTGATGGATTACACTTGGTAATTCACGGAACTAATTTCCAAAATTCCAAATTTTTCCTTGGCCTCCTTCCATATTTCCACATCCAAAATTTTCATAACCAACTTATGTATCAAACAAGGCCAAGATATGGCCTCATCTTTAACTTGTCGCAACTTTCTCAACATATGCGAACGTGCGAAGTACGGGGTATAACATATATACAGGACTCTAATGGAGTACAAAGCTGTAGAAAGGACGGGACAGGGCCCCGTCATACCCATATATACACAAAAAATATAGCATACCAAAAATAGACTGCAGCTCCGAACCAAGTGGAGTGCACTGACTACTGCTGGGTGGAAGTCCTATTGAGCTGGACTGCCTGTCTGTCTACCTGAACTTGCGGGCATGAATGCAGCCCCCTAAGCAATAGGGGAGTCAGTACGAATAATGTGCCGAGTATGTAAGGCATAAGAACAACATATACATGAGAATCATGAAGGATATCTGAAACATGAGAGCTAATCCAAATATCTGAAAGTATCTGTGTATTATATGTAACAGAAAGTGCCTTTGCGGCGTATGATATGCATGCTTCTTTTCAAAATCATATACATATATCATAGCATAACTCTAGTGCTGTGGAACGTACAACCCGATCCATATATCATGCCATCCCGCATCCGGGGTAATCTCATAATCTACTCACTGCAGTGGCGTGCACATCTACGTGCCTACTCGACCGACTATAGCGCGGCGCGGTGTAAGAAAATAGCTGTACATATATATAATGAATGAAAGACTCGTAAAAGGATACTCTGAACTCCTTGAGGTAACATAAGAAGCTAGTATATCAGTGTAATAGATCTCTGGAAGCTATAGACATGAAATATAGGAGGCCAAGGATACGAATATCCTTACACTATCTAAGAATAGAGTCTTTGGAACTCGCTCGTTTAATTCTTTCGTTCGTATCATAAATATTATGCCAAAAGAATAAATGGGATAGCCTTAACATACCTTATCCACTCCTCAATCTAATTATGCTTATGTCCCGAGCTTGACAAATCTACACCCAAGACCAAGTATGCTAACTATTAGACTAGAACGTGCTTATATTCCAACCTTTAAACTAGTTCACAACTTAACGAAATTCGGGCAGTATTTCCTCTGTAAACTTAACAATCCCTCAAATTTCAATTCAACCCAAACATCAACAACAATACCAACAACAAGAATATCAATACTTTCATATCAAAATATAATCAAATCCATTCCAAAATATCTCCCAAAACAGCCACTAATCTCAACTTAAACTCAATTAACTTACCGCTTTCATAACAATGTTTTCTTCAATTAAAAACATTAAAACTCTTGGTAATCAACTCAATAACAAAGGTAAGAATCATATACATACCTTGAAGGAACTATAACTCCAACAATCAAACTTCAAATCCAACTCTTAAGCTCAACAACTTCAATAGAACCCTAGGAACAACTTTCTCTTCATTAGCTCGGGTTCACGAGGCTCGGATGTTGCTAAAACTTGACTAATATGATGTGAAAGGTTTGAAGGAATATATTAGGGTTTGCATCTGGTTGGGGGAGTATAAAATGAAGAGGAAAACGTGATTTGGCTATATATATAAGTGGAACAAAAGTTCCAGCGCCTCCGGGTCGATGAGCAGGGTCGACGACCATTGACTTTCGACGTCGTTCTGCCACCCAAGATTCAGGGGACTCCGCATGTTGACGTCGTGAAAGGATGCCACGTCGACGGGCTGTCCCTTTGAATCGTCAAAGTGGACTGGTTCTTGGTTCATTGAGTTGCTCCGATTCGCGTTGATTCTATTCGTTTAACTTCTAATCCTATCATATTTTGAGGAACATATATTTGTACTTAGGTATACGCCAGGTAGGGCACTTAGTATTTGAAACACTCGGATACAAATCTCCGTACTAAGGGTATACAGAACTAGGAAGCCATAGACTTTCTTACAATGAAATAGAGAGGTGTAACATTCTCCCCCCTTAGAAACATTCGTCCTCGAATTTTCATACAAGTCATGAGTTATAAAAATTTCGGCAGAGTCTCCTCTGTAACTATGCTAATTCAACCTATACACAACAACCCAAAATAATGCCACATAGGACCACATGCAAAAATATACAACATTATGGCCTCACACGACCAATCACAATAGCTATAAATAGATCCAATACCTGGGGATAATGATGTCTCAAACTGGGCTTCCTAGGACAATGGAAACAAGTGCGTGTACTTAGTTTTCATATCCTCTTCCGCCTCCCAAGTCATTTCCTCGACATTTTTATTTCTCCAGAGTACTTTAATAGAAGCCACATCCTTAGTTCTCAATCGACAAACTTGTCTATCTAATATAGCCACAGGGGTCTCCTCATATGATAACTGCTTAGTCACCTGGATATCATCTACTGGTATGACTCTCGAGGGATCTCCTATGCACTTACGGAGCATGGACATATGGAATAATGGGTGTACAGACTCCAGATCATAAGGTAGCTCTAACTCATATGCTACCTTACCCACTGTACAAATGATTCTATATGGCCTAATATATCGAGGGCTTAACTTACCCTTCTTGACAAATCTCATCACTCCCTTCATAGACGAGATCTTTAGAATGACCCAATCGCCTACCTCAAACTTTAACTGGCGTCGCCGATTGTCTGCATAGGATTTCTGTCGACTCTGTGCTGCTAGTAATCTTTCTTGAATCACTTACACTTTATCAACCGCTTGCTGTATTAAATCTGGACCTACTAGCTGATTCTCTCCAATATCGAACCATCCTATGGGTGACCTACATTTTCTCCTATATAAAGCTTCATAAGGAGCTATCTGTATACTGGACTGGTAATTGTTGTTATATGCAAACTCAATAAGAGGCAAATGATCATCCCAGCTACCTCAGAAATCAATCACACAAGCCCTCAATATATCCTCTAGCATCTGTATGGTACACTCTGCTTTCCCATCTTTTTGTGGATGAAATGTGGTACTAAGACTCACATGAGTCCCCAATCCGTTCCGGAAAGATCTCCAGAAGTTAGCTGTGAACTGCGTTCCTCTATTTGAAATAATAGATGTAGGAACCCTGTGAAGTCGTACAATCTCTCTAAGGTAGAGCTTCACATAATCTTCAGCTGAATAAGTAGTTCTAACAGGTAGGAAGTGGGCTGACTTTGTAAGTCTGCCGACTGTAACCCATATCGAGTCATACTTATGTTGAGTACGGGGAAAACCTGTAAGAAAGTCCATATTAATTACCTCCCACTTCCATGTCGGAATTTCAATAGCCTGTAATAAACCTCCAGGCTTCTAATGCTCTTGCTGACAATTCGGACACAGAGCGACAAAGTCTGCTATATCTTTCTTCATACCATCCCACCATTAAAATTCCTTGATATCATGGTACATTTTTGTTGTGCCCGGATGAATAGAATAGCGAGAATAATGGGCTTCCCCATAACCTACCAACGAAGCCCTGGAATATTAGGAACACATAATCTACCTCGATACCTAAGCACTCCATCCCCTGTAATTACGAAGGGTGTATTTTCTTTCTAAGGAGCTGTATTTCTGTAATGAACTAAAATAGGATCCTCGTACTGACGCTCCTTTATCTCAGCTACCAAAGATGACATCATTGTATCCTTGACAGTAACTCCTGTATCACCTAAGTCTAGCAATCGAACTCCGAGACGGGCTAGCTGATATACTTCACTGGCTAGCTCTATCTTCTCTGGCTACAAATATGATAGACTACCTATGGACTTATGACTAAGAGCATCGGCTACTACATTGGCCTTCCCAGGATAGTACAAAATATCAACATCATAGTCTTTTAATAACTCTAGCCATCACCTCTGATGTAAATTCAAGTCCTTCTGCTTAAAGATGTACTGGAGGCTCTTATGATCAGTATAAATATCAACATGAACACCATATAGATAGTGCCTCTACATCTTCAAAGCATGGATCACTGCAGTTAACTCAAGATCATGGGTTGGATAATTCTTCGCATGCTTCCTCAGCTGTCTAGAGGCTTAAGCAACAACCTTACCATGTTGCATTAATACACAGCCCAACCCAATACCTGAAGCATCACAATATATCACATAGCCATTTGTTCCCTCTAAAAGAGTTAAGATGGGTGTTGAGGTCAACTTCTCCTTCAATATTTGAATAATCTACTCACATGCATCCGTCCACTGGAACTTAGCTGATTTTTGAGTCAGCTTGGTCAGTGGGGCTGAAAGAGAAGAAAAACCCTCTACGAACCGCATATAATACCTGCTAGACCTAAGAAACTACGTATCTCTGTCAGTGTTGTGGGTCTTGGCCAATCCCTTACAACCTCGATCTTCTGAGTATCCACTCTAATGCCTTCATCTGAAATAATGTGACCAAGAAAAGCCACAGAGTTTAGCCAGAACTCACACTTAGAAAACTTCGCATATAACTCTCTATACCGAAGAACTCTAAGCACCGCACGTAAATGATCGGCATGCTTAGCCTCTGACGGTGAATAAACCAAAATATCATCTATAAATACGATCATGAACAGATCTAGGAAGGGTCTGAAAACACGATTCATCAAGTCCATGAATACAGCTGGAGCTTTAGTTAACCCGAATGACATAACACGAAACTTATACTGCCTATATCTAGTTCTGAATGCCATCTTTGGAATATCTTTCTCCTTCACCCTAACCTGATGATACCCCGATCTCAGGTCTATCTTCGAAAAATATTTGGCACCCAGTAGCCGATCGAATAAATCATCAATCCTCAAAACAGGATACTTATTCTTTATAGTCACTTTATTCAATTTCCTGTAATCAATACACATTCTCAAAGAGCCATCCTTCTTTCTTACAAAAAAAATTGGCGCTCCGCACGACGATATACTGGGTCTAATGAAAGCCTTTCTCAAGTAGATCCCTCAATTGCTCCTTCAATTCTTTGAATTCTGCAAGTGCCATTTTATAAGAAGGAACGGATATTGGCTGACTATCGGGTAATAGATCGATAGTGAAATCAATCTCCCGCTCTGGTGGAATGTCAGGAAGCTCATCTGGGAACACCTTTGGGAACTCATTAACCACAGGGACAGACTGAAGGGTCTGTGACTCTGCCTGCATACCCTGAACCCGAACCCGAACCAGGTGATAAATATACCCTTTTCTGATCATCTTACTTGCCTTAAGGTAGGAAATAAACCTACCCCTCGGCGAAGCAGCATTACCCTTCCACTCCAAGACTGGCTCATTTGGAAACTGGAACCGAACCACCTTCATCCTACAATCAACATTAGCATAACAGGAATCCAACCAATCTATACCTATAATAACATCAAAATCGATCATATCTAACTCAATCAAGTATGCTACGGTATGAAGATTACACACCATAACTACATAACCTCGATATACTCGCCTATCTATGACTGGGTCACCGATTGGCGTCGACACCTCAAAAGGTTTAATCGACTCAGGCTCTACCCCAAATTTACCAGCAACAAACGGAGTAACATATGATAAAGTAGAACCTGGGTCAATCAGTGTGTATATATCATAGGAGGAAACTGATAATGTGCCTGTAACAACATCAGGAGATGACTCACGATCCTGTTGACCGGCTAATGCATAGATGTGGTTCTGAGGACCGCTCGAGCTAAGATGCTGCAGCCCTTCCTCTACAACGTCCTGCTAGCGTTTGAGAACCTTTCTCTGAAGGGCGTACGGATGAAGAAGTACCGGCTACAAACCTTATAGGTTGAACTATACCTACGCCACCCCTAGACAGGCACACCCTCATCACATGACCTGGCCCTCCACAAGCATAACAAGCGTCTGACCCCAATCGACACTATCTATTGTGTAGTCTACTACATTGGGCAAACCATGGGGTAAATGTGGTCTCATCTGGCCTGACTCCGGTGTATAATGAGAACCCGAAGGTTTGGAACTCTGACCCACTCTGGAATAAAAAGATCGGTCAAATCTCTGACCTAAAAATCGCGGAGGTGGACTCGCCGCTGAATAGGATGGACACCGGGAATACTGCTATCTCTGTCCTTCTCTAAACTCTCCAACAGTATCTAAAGATATAGCCCTCTTACCAAGGCCTCGGTCACGCTCACGCTCTGTCCTCCGTTGACGCTTACGGTCCTCCAGATTCTGTGCATATGCCTGTATACGAGAAATATCTATACCTGGCTGTAACACAGCTGTCGTACACTCATCAATTAGATGTGGTACTAAACCGATCACAAAATGATGAACTCGATCCTCCATCTTGGCCACTATAGCTGGGGCATATGTAGCCAATGAATCAAAGAGCAGACTGTACTCTCGAACACTCATATGGCCCTGCTTAATAAGTAAAAACCTATCTGCTCGGGCCCGTCGAACCTCTGACGGTAAATAATGGGAAATAAAGGCCTCTGAAAACTCCTACCAAACTGCTGGAGGGGCATCCTCTCCCCTAGATTGCTCCCACGTCTGGTACCACTGCACTGCTATATCACGGAGCCTATAAGAAGCCAACTCCACTGACTCAACCTCATTAGCATGCATGACCCTCAATATCCTTTGCACGTTATCAATAAAGTCTTGGGGGTCCATATTCTGCCTCAACCCGGAGAATTCTGGGGGATCTAAACCAAGAAAATCGTTGACCCTTGCACTGATAGCTCGGTCTGCTTGATCAACACCAACTCCCTGACATCGAGCCTGAACGACTACCAATTTAGTTAGCCATTGTATAGCATCCCGTATATCCTCACTCGGTGCACCTGGCTGAGGGACTGGAGGCACTGGGGCAGGTGCTGGAGCTAGGGCTGGCTCCCCTCTAAGCTCTTCTGATACAGGGGGGGTATGCAGAGTCTGAGATGGGGTCTCACTCTGAGACTTTCCCCGAGCCCTAGTAATCTGTGGGGTATGGCTAGTAGCCTCTCTAGTCACTCTCTTACCCTTCTGGGCAGCTGTAGCTTTCTTCGGAGGCATCGCTGAAATTATAACAAGTTATTAGAAGACGAACTCTTACCACATGGTTCTATCACACGATCGAGGATAAAAAGAATGAAAACATCATAAATTCCTTACAGCCTCTCATGTCTATAACTGTGGTGCACAACACACCCATAACAAGAATCTACTGGACACGGCCTGTAGACAATCCTTGGATAGAACTGCTCTGTTACCACTTTCGTCACGACCCAAACTGATAGGTCATGATGAGTTCCTGACTTCTACTGACCAGACACCCTTATACTCGTACCTGGATCTCACTGAATAACCGAGTGGCCCATATCTGACTCATAACTGGACTATACTGACTCTGTAAGAACAACACCATGAACTCTGTATCAAGAACTCACAACCACCTATATATATATATATATATAATGAAAATAATATTGCAAGCCGACTAGGCTGCTATATATGTTGTACAATAAAATAAGGGCCGATAAGGCTACATAACATCCCAACTATATACAACTGTCTACATCCTTTAATGGAGTACAAAGTTGTATAAAAGACGGGCAGGGCCCTGTCATACCCATATATACACATAAAAAAATAGCATACAAAAAATAGACTGCAGCTCCGAACCAAGTGGAGTACACTGATTACTGCTGGGTGGAAGTTCTACTGAGCTGGACCGCCTGTCTGTCTACCTGAACCTGCGGGCATGAACGCAGCCCCCTGAGCAATAGAGGAGTCAGTACGAATAATGTACCGAGTATTTCAGGCATAAGAACAACATATACATGAGAATCATAAAGGATATCTGAAATATGAGAGCTAATCCAAATATCTGAAAGTATCTGTATACTCTGTATAACAGAAAGTGCGTCTGCGACATATGGTATGCATGCTTCTTTTCAAAATCATATACATATATCATAGTATAACTATTAGTGTTGTGGAACGTACAACCCGATCCATTTATCATGTCATCCCGCATTTGGGGTAATCTCATAATCTGCCCACTGCAGTGGTGTGCACATCAATGTGTCTGCCTGGTCGACTATAGCGCGGCGCGGTATAAGAAAATAGCTATACATATATATAATGCATGAAAGACCCGTAAAAGGATACTCTAAACTCCTTGGAGTAACATAAGAAGCTAGTATGTCAGGGTAGTAGATCTCTGGGTTCTCTAAACATGAAACATAGGAGGCCAAGGATACAAATATCCCTACACTATCTAAGAATAGAGTCTTTGGAACTCGCTCGTTTGCTTCTTTCGTTCGTATCATAAAGATCATGCCAAAAGAATAAAAGGGATAGGCTTAACATACCTTATCCTCTCCTCAAGCTAATTATGCTTATGTCCTGAGCTTGACAAATCTACACACAAGACCAAGTATGCTAACGTTTAGACTAAAACATGCTTATATTCCAACCTTTAAACTAGTTCACAACTTAACGGAATTCGGGCAGCATTTCCTCTGTAAACTTAACAATCCCTCAAATTCCAATTCAACCCAAACATCAACAACAATATCAATACTTGCATATCAAAATATAATCAAATCTATTCCAAAATAGCCCCTAATATCAACTTAAACTCAATTAACTTACCGTTTTCATAACTATGTTTTCTTCACATAAAAAAAATTAAAACTCTAGGAAATCAACTCAATAACAAAGGTAAGAATGATATACATACCTTGAAGGAACTAGAACTCCAACAATCAAACGTCAAATCCAACTCTTAAGCTCAACAACTTTAATAGAACCCTAGGAACAACTTTCTCTTCACTATCTTGGTTTCACGAGGCTCGAATATTGCTAAAACTTCACTAATATGATGGGAAAGGCTGGGAGGAATATGAGCCTGTTTGGATGGGCTTATTCCTATAAGCTGTAAACAACTTATAAGCTAAAAAAAATAAGTTGGGGGTAGTCTAACTTATTTTTTTGGCTTATAAGCTGTTTTCAACTTATAAGTTGCTTTAGATAAGCTAAGTCAAATGGGCCCAATAAATTTTTTGAGCTTATTTTAAGCACAATTCTCGCGTTCTCTTTCTCTCCTAGATACTTATCCTTCTATTCTTCAGCCTCTATTGTCGCTAAATCTTATAACGAAGATTCCAGTTATAATTTCTTTATCATGGTCTTATCCTCACTTAATTTCACAAACTTAAGTCTACCCTCTACATTTTACTTTAGACGTATTCACCACTTGCTAACTGCTCAGTATAACATTCACCAACTTGTTCTGGTATCGCATTCCAATCTTAACTTCTTTAGAGTATCATTACTCGATTTTCTTCCCAAATATTGCAAGAAAATATATCTTTCATAAATCGCTTTCTTTCCCTTCTTTTTGTTTATCCAATATTTCTTTTCTTCCTCCCATTGCACGTCTTAATCGTTCACTTTTGATTATTTTCCTTATTTTGGGGTAGCTTGGGATGTTTGGAGGGCACTTTGGAGAGCTTGGGGAGAGCTGAGGGTTCAGTTTTCAAGACAAATTAAGCCCTAAGTCGAGCACCTCAATTTATAACATATCACAATTTCAGCCGACACCATTTCCATGAACCAGGGAAACCAACTATGGATTTTCCTCCTTCGGATCTTCCGACGAAATGTATTCTTTCCGATCCGATCGACTCCAAACTTTCACATCCTTTACTAAACATATTTATAATCATATATTTACCCTTTCCTTTACTCGAATTAATTGTCCCTTCTTTTTCTTTACACTCTTTCCATATCAATCATAGCAATCTTCCTTTGCATACCCAATTCTTATTTAATTCAGAAGTTAAGGGGACATCCTTCCTAATCCATCATCTTAAAGCGTCGAAAGGATTTCAAGTTATTATCTTCCTCGATTCCTTATTCATAACCACACTCAAAACTCTTCCCTTCTTTCATTATAAAAAAAAAACCACTCCTACTTCGTAGAAACTGTCACACCCCGTCCTCACTAGGGTGTGATGGGCACCCGACCCTTACTTAGGGCCGAACGAACCCTCAGACTCCTACTGCACATGAAATCGCATCAAACCTTTCAAGTCAAATAGGGTAAAATACATAATATTTTTTTTTTCAGAAATATTCTTTCATGCTGAACAGATCCGTAATCATGCAGAATGCGATGCATAGCACAGACTGACATATCGGCTGATGGAGCCGCTTACAGACTGACAACCACAACCCATGACACTGTCTGCAAAGTCTCTAACATAAATCCAGAACCGTAACATACAAACTCTGACTCGGCAGCACTCCAGGAGCAAATGGAGCTTGCCAACTCCGCTGGATCATCTTCTGTAATAACTTCAGCTCATCTGGGAGTACCTCCGCGACATGAAACGCAGCCCTCGAAGAACAGGGGGTCAGTACGGAAAATGTACCGAGTATGTAAAGCGAAAATATAACAAATATAATTATAATCCGAACCAGAAGTATAGAAATATAGCGGACAAAATCGAACCAGAACCCGAAACAGAAATACAGAGTTGAGCTGGCAGAATCATCGTACGGATCAGGGGCACAGAACGTGACTGTCATAATCATAACCAGAGGCAGAGGTACAGAAGTGTAGCAGACTGAATCATGGTCCGGGTCAGATTAACAGAATCTTAACAGACAGAATCGTAACTCAATCGGACAGACCGAAGTGTGACGGACAGAATCACAATCCAGACGGACGGACAGAATCATAATCCGGACGGACGGACAGAAATGTACCGGACAAAATCATGCATGCAGAGTCATACAGAGTCATATGCTTATACAGATGCAGATAGCATATACATACATACAGATCCCGGCCCTCTCATGAGGGACGCGGTAACAGAACCCGACCCTCTTAGTACGGGACGCGGTGGACAGACAGATCAGATCATATGCCATCCTGGCCGCCATCCCCATACACACATCATAATATCACATACAGATGTAAACAGATCCCGGCCCGCACACCGAGGGACGCGGTGAACAATGCAGTGGAATGTGCACGATAACAGAACCTGGCCCGGGCGCAGTGAAGGAAGCATTGAGGCGTCCACGAACAGATTAATGAGAAACCACATACACACAGATCATCATACAGACTCAATGGAACTGAAGTAGGCCAAATGGCTGGTCGAATCAAAATATTCGGACAAATATTCATAACATACGCATATATGTCGCTTGGGATGGCACGACAGATTATTACCAGAATCAGATTTCCAGATGTCAAAAGCATTTGGTCAGATTTATAAAAATAGGCATAGCGCTTGTCATATAATGGACAAAATATTAGTCCAGATGTTGTCTGAGAAGATCGGACAGAAACAAGGTAATTAAAGTTATACAGAAAATATCGGGCCTTGTGGGCCCACCTCGGACCCACTCAGGGTGGCGTACATAAATTACCGATAATAGACCTTATGAGGTCTTCCATAATCATTTGGAAGCATACCGACTCCGTTTAGGAGAGTTACATACTCAAAGTTTACTTTAAGGACAAATTATAAGAAAAGTGATTCAATCTTACTGAATGAATAGTGCCCAAAATCAAACTCGATTTTCTACGAACAGAATAATCCCCGAGGCTCAAATTCAAGCCTAGTACTCCTAGGACATGCCATAAGAAGGAAAGGGACAGCTTTACATACCTTGGCTGCGCCTTCCGCTCGCTCGAATTCGATTCCCGATTCGTCCAAGATCTGCAAATGGTCACTTTTACCAATTGTCAAATTCAAGCCTTAAGAATCCAACTTAAGCACATACTTGCCTACCGAAATTTCGGCAGCATTTCCCCTATACATATAACATCCCCGAGACTTAGCTCGGCTTAATATATCAACAACAGCAACCCAACAATCCAACAACAACAAGTACTACAAAATACACAATATGGCATAACTAGCCATCTTTCCGACATAACACAATATCTTTCATTCCGACCTTACACTTCCAAACCAATCTTAATATTTTCATATTCATCATTAGTCATGATCATTACAACGCAAATAGGAAGCATTTCATATCCTTTCTATAATATATTCACAAGGTATACACGATATACAAACTTTTCACCAAAACCATAATTCATCTAAAATTTCCAATCTTCAACATAATCGTTCATAATGCATTCTTACCTTCCAATTTCATTAATGAATATCATGATTTGCACCTTACCACTTTCATTTCCATATATACATAAACTACAATAAAGTTGCATATTTCCTACAACAACTTAACAACAAACTTTCCATAACAACAAGAACCATTTTTCTTCCATTCACTTCACAACAACACAATCATCATACTAAGGAAATTTAATTTATCCTCCACCATCAACACAACACCACACGGCTACATTCCATATTTCCAATTTCCGTCGAATTCATTCAACTTTCATTTCCAATATAATTTCTATCATAACCACAACTAGACTACAACATAAAATTCAATTCATGTTGGCTATACATCAAGGCACCCACACGGCCACACAAGCATATATATAAATACCATACAAACTTTCATATTTTCATAGTTTCTACTCATTACTACATTCCACAACATGAACAAAGCTCCATAACATAATAAAAAGGGATGGATTCTTACCTTTTTCTCCAAACTTCTTCACTTGGCTCAAGTGTTAAATTGATGAAACGAACGACTTATCTTCCGAAATAATTATACCATGTTGTAGAGGACCCTTGAATTAGTAGGAATACCACAAGAAAATGATTTTTAGAACAAGATTTCTCATGGTCAAATTCCCATGGGTTGGCTGAAATGCTCCCCTTTGTTTCTCTTCTTCTTTGTTTCTTTACTTCTCTCATTATCTCTTGAAAGTTCTAGGGGATTTTAATGAATAATTGGCCTCTTTTTATTAATTTGAACACATGACTTAATATTTGGGGCTTGGGACAAGCATATGGCCGGCCACCCCATGCCATTTGGGCCTCTTTTCCTATTTTTTTTAGCCCAATTGATGTAGTCCGTATTTTGTAATTCCCGAAACTAATTTCCAAAATTCCAATTTTTGCCCTTGGCCTTCCTTCGTATTTCCACACCAATACTTTTCATGATCAACACACACATATGTGAATTCCAATCAACATATGACCTTATTCCTTACAAATCAAAGTCATTTCAAATTTTCCCGAACGCGCGAAAGTACGGGATATAACATCCTCCCCCCCTTTAGAACATTCGTCCTCGAATGTTCAACTGACCTTAGGGGGGTCTCGTGCCACTTCGGGGTGGTTTCTCTCTATAGTTATCCTTTGTTGACTCTCCAATATGGGTTCTTTACAAATATGATTGAGTAATTATTCACTTCACTGATTCATATACTTTCATAGCGTATTTTCTCATATCCCACACAGTCATTGGGCCATGAACTATATTCTAGTAACCGATGAATCCTTTTCGCTCTTTCACAGACGCTGTGTTCCTTCTTTCTTTCAAGAAATTTCAAACCAAACATAGATATAATAGTCGTCATCGTCCGAAATATCCTTTTAGTCCTTATCATTCTCTCCATTATCCTTTTAGTGTGCCGACATGTTAAGGGGTCCTTTATATGTCACAATCTTCGAGTATCCTCGTTTTCGATTATATTTCATTTCTCGTCTTACTTCCGAACTCTACGCATAACATACCTAAACTTCCTACCATAGGTTTTGTCTACCCCCACCGTTCTTATCAATATTCCTACACCTTTTCACCCACTATTAGCCTTTTCACTTATTTGACTCACTTACTCGTGATTCTTCTTAACCACGCCATCTATTTCCTTATATACCTTTCGGGATTTTAATTCTCCCATCATTGTCACAGAGCCCTTCCATTCCATTTCTCACTTCATATTTCTTGTCGTGGTCACGATTCCTTTGGTCTCGCTTGCTTAAGTCAATTTTCAAACCTCACACACTTTTCCCTCTTTCATATAACCACATTTGTTTTCCTTCTTCACGTGTCCATACTTACAGTTTGTCCAAATAGTTCCGTGCTTTACCCGTCGTTCCTTTTCTGAAGGCTCTGCTCGGTCATGTTTCCTACCTTTCGCTTCCTTCCAATGTCTGACCCTTTTGCTTTTCCTTTACTTACTCTCTTTCCTTTCCAAATATCATTGTACTGGAACCTTCCAGTCTTAACAAATAGAGAAAATAACAGCAGCCTACTTCATAACATTCGCACCATTTACCCTTGCTATTGTCACTTGGAGTCCGGCACCCTTATTCGATTGGTGCCTTTCGCATTCTAGCACCGGTCGCGGGGACACACGTATTCATTAGTAAAATCACAGATAAGGCATCATACACATTCATATGTGCATACATAATTATTTTCAGCTAGGCCACACATTACCTCCAAACATCGTTCAAGCCTATTCTAATTCCAAAGTTGTAGCGTTCTTTCTGTTTCTTCTCTAATCTAACTGATTGCGTGTTGTGTGGCCCTTTTATGGTCTCCAACCATCTCGTATATTCTAATTCCACTCAGGCCATTTTAGCTTTCCATTCGTATCTTATATCGGAATATATAAAATTCTGACATACTTCCCAGGGGGGTCACCCATCCTGAAATTGCTCCCGCCTGAGCACGCTTAACCCCGAAACTGTGGTGGAATTTGGTGCCTTAAAGCCGGTATAATCGCATCCGCTTTCTCATATGGCCCTTATTACATGATTTCGGGCTAGTCGAGGTCTTACAGATTCCGAAACACTTTCCGTAACACGTCCTTCCTTTTACAATTACCGTTTTGTCCTTTTCGGTCTTCCGTACCACCTTTACAAATTCTCATCATTCAAAATCCGTACGCAGCAATTACCAACAGTACCTTACAGAGCATACGGCTATATGTCACATCCTCGCCGCCCAGAACTTTCGGTTTCAGGTAACAGAACGAATATTTCCAAACTTGCTCTTCTGGCTTTTCCATATCGTTATTTGCCTCTTACCGTCGCAGGCGAGGCCTACAGATGGAATTGCGTTCCCTATAACTTGGCTCTATCGCACGATCTGAGACAGAAAGAAGGTCAACAATCCCTAAATGCCCGTAGCCTCCTGTCTATAAGTGTGGCGCGCTACACACCCATAAACAAGACTCTACCGGACACGACTTTGCAGACAACCCCTAGGACAGACCTGCTCTGATACCACTCTATCACACCCCGTCCTCACTAGGGTGTGATGGGCACCCGACCCTTACTTAGGGCCGAGCGAACCCTCAGACTCCTACTGCACATGAAATCGCATCAAACCTTTCAAGTCAAATAGGGTAAAATACATAATAATTTTTTTTTCAGAAATATTCTTTCAAGCTGAACAGATCCGTAATCATGCAGAATGCGATGCATAGCACAGACCGACATATCGGCTGATGGAGCCGCTTACAGACTGACAACCACAACCCACGACACTGTCTGCAAAGTCTCTAACATAAATCCAGAACGTAACATACAAACTCTGACTCGGCAGCACTCCAGGAGAAAATGGAGCTTGCCAACTCCGCTGGATCATCTTCTGTAATAACTTCAGCTCATCTGGGAGTACTTGCGCGGCATGAATCGCAGCCCCCGAAGAACAGGGGGTCAGTACGGAAAATGTACCTAGTATGTAAAGCGAAAATATAACAAATATAATCATAATCCGAACCAGAAGTACAGAAATATAGCGAACAGAATCGAACCAGAACCCGAAACAGAAATACAGAGTTGAGCTGGCAGAATCATCGTACGGATCAGGGGCACAGAACGTGACTGTCATAATCATAATCAGAGCCAGAGGTACAGAAGTGTAGCAGACTGAATAATGGTCCGGATCAGATTAACAGAAGCGTAACAGACAGAATCGTAACTCAATCGGACAGACCGAAGTGTGATGGACAGAATCACAATCCAGACAGACGGACAGAATCATAATCCAGACGGACGGACAGAATCATAATCCGGACGGACGGACAGAAATGTACCGGACAAAATCATGCATGCAGAGTCATACAGAGTCATATGCTTATACAGATGCAGATAGCATATACATACATACATACAGATCCCGGCCCTCTCATGAGGGACGCGGTAACAGAACCCGGCCCTCTTAGTACGGGACGCGGTGGACAGACAGATCAGATCATATGCCATCCTGGCCGCCATCCCCATACACACATCATAATATCACATACAGATGTAAACAGATCCCGGCCCGCACACCGAGGGACGCGGTGAACAATGCAGTGGAATGTGCACGATAACAGAACCTGGCCCGGGCGCAGTGAAGGAAGCATTGAGGCGTCCACGAACAGATTAATGAGAAACCACATACACACAGATCATCATACAGACTCAATGGAACTGAAGTAGGCCAAATGGCTGGTCGAATCAAAATATTCGGACAAATATTCATAACATACGCATATATGTCGCTTGGGATGGCACGACAGATTATTACCAGAATCAGATTTCCAGATGTCAAAAGCATTTGGTCAGATTTATAAAAATAGGCATAGCGCTTGTCATATAATGGACAAAATATTAGTCCAGATGTTGTCTGAGAAGATCGGACAGAAACAAGGTAATTAAAGTTATACAGAAAATATCGGGCCTGGTGGGCCCACCTCAGACCCACTCAGGGTGGCGTACATAAATTACCGATAATAGACCTTATGAGGTCGTCCATAATCATTTGGAAGCATACCGACTCCGTTTAGGAGAGTTACATACTCAAAGTTTACTTTAAGGACAAATTATAAGAAAAGTGATTCAATCTTACTGAATGAATAGTGCCCAAAATCAAACTCGATTTTCTACGAACAGAATAATCCCCGAGGCTCAAATTCAAGCCTAGTACTCCTAGGACATGCCATAAGAAGGAAAGGGACAGCTTTACATACCTTGGCTACGCCTTCCGCTCGCTCGAATTCGATTCCCGATTCGTCCAAGATCTGCAAATGGTCACTTTTACCAATTGTCAAATTCAAGCCTTAAGAATCCAACTTAAGCACATACTTGCCTACCGAAATTTCGGCAGCATTTCCCCTATACATATAACATCCCCGAGACTTAGCTCGGCTTAATATATCAACAACAGCAACCCAACAATCCAACAACAACAAGTACTACAAAATACACAATATGGCATAACTAGCCATCTTTCCGACATAACACAATATCTTTCATTCCGACCTTACACTTCCAAACCAATCTTAATATTTTCATATTCATCATTAGTCATGATCATTACAACGCAAATAGGAAGCATTTCATATCCTTTCTATAATATATTCACAAGGTATACACGATATACAAACTTTTCACCAAAACCATAATTCATCTAAAATTTCCAATCTTCAACATAATCGTTCATAATGCATTCTTACCTTCCAATTTCATTAATGAATATCATGATTTGCACCTTACCACTTTCATTTCCATATATACATAAACTACAATAAAGTTGCATATTTCCTACAACAACTTAACAACAAACTTTCCATAACAACAAGAACCATTTTTCTTCCATTCACTTCACAACAACACAATCATCATACTAAGGAAATTTAATTTATCCTCCACCATCAACACAACACCACACGGCTACATTCCATATTTCCAATTTCCGTCGAATTCATTCAACTTTCATTTCCAATATAATTTCTATCATAACCACAACTAGACTACAACATAAAATTCAATTCATGTTGGCTATACATCAAGGCACCCACACGGCCACACAAGCATATATATAAATACCATACAAACTTTCATATTTTCATAGTTTCTACTCATTACTACATTCCACAACATGAACAAAGCTCCATAACATAATAAAAAGGGATGGATTCTTACCTTTTTCTCCAAACTTCTTCACTTGGCTCAAGTGTTAAATTGATGAAACGAACGACTTATCTTCCGAAATAATTATACCATGTTGTAGAGGACCCTTGAATTAGTAGGAATACCACAAGAAAATGATTTTTAGAACAAGATTTCTCATGGTCAAATTCCCATGGGTTGGCTGAAATGCTCCCCTTTGTTTCTCTTCTTCTTTGTTTCTTTACTTCTCTCATTATCTCTTGAAAGTTCTAGGGGATTTTAATGAATAATTGGCCTCTTTTTATTAATTTGAACACATGACTTAATATTTGGGGCTTGGGCCAAGCATATGGCCGGCCACCCCATGCCATTTGGGCCTCTTTTCCTATTTTTTTTAGCCCAATTGATGTAGTCCGTATTTTGTAATTCCCGAAACTAATTTCCAAAATTCCAATTTTTGCCCTTGGTCTTCCTCCGTATTTCCACACCAATACTTTTCATGATCAACACACACATATGTGAATTCCAATCAACATATGACCTTATTCCTTACAAATCAAAGTCATTTCAAATTTTCCCGAACGCGCGAAAGTACGGGATATAACAGCAACCATGTGCCCTTCTTCTTATTTTCTCATTGTACCATCTTGCTATTCACCCTTCCTCATTTAAGGTCGCTTCTTAACTTCTACACTTTTTAACTCGTCATCAACTCCTTTTTTTCGACCATTCATTATTAAGTCATATTCATCTTGCCATAACATTTTTCACCCTTTTAAAATGTACAAGAATCTCATGGCTTCTCTTAAATTGTAGAAAAAT
The DNA here is from genome assembly GCF_019175385.1 of Lycium barbarum. Taxonomy (NCBI): domain Eukaryota; kingdom Viridiplantae; phylum Streptophyta; class Magnoliopsida; order Solanales; family Solanaceae; genus Lycium; species Lycium barbarum. The sequence goes on along the minus strand of NC_083345.1, from coordinate 57,076,111 downwards.
TTCGGCAGAGTTTCCCCTGTAATTCTCACTATCCGAAACCTGCACGCAGCCCAGAAATTACGTCCAATGCCTCATAGGGAAATTTTTTTATATATAAACTACGACTTAGCCACACACGGCTATCAATGTCGAGTGAAAGTGCGACGTAGTAAAACTTACCTCATGTAGCGCATCTGCACATCCTTCTTTATAGCTTCGAGCCATAACATCTAACTTTTGTTAACCCATTCCCTTAGATTTTCCTCTTCGCAATTATAGGACACTTATTTCTTTACTAATTCTTTCAACTTCATTTATCCGCAATCTTACAAGTCAAATTCATCCTTAGGTTAAACTTTATTCGATTCTCCTATCTTTCTTTACAATAGACATATCTCTATTAGTCATATTATCCCCTTTTTCAATATAGCAGTCTCAATTACTTAATCAATAAGTACAAACTTTAACTCATTGTCTAGTCATAATCTTCAACTTTGACTTTTTCTTAACATCGACTCCTTACGTCTTTCCTCGAACAAAGTCATAACTCTACCCATTATCGCCGACACATTTTACAAATATTTCAGAAGTATACTCATTGCATGGTAGCATTTCATCAAAACCATAACTTTACCTCCCTTTGTCTCCACAGAATACATAACCCAAAATGGATTCGTCTCATATGAGTACTTAGTCCCGTAGCCCCCAAATTACGAGTCATCTCTCCCGCAGAAGCCATCTTTCAGCTATAAAACAATCAATGGTTAGTACAATGAATCTTATTTCTTATGACTTGGTTCTATCTCACGATCTAAGAGATAAAAATAAAGTAACCATCCTAAATGCCCTGTAGCCTCCCAATTATAAATGTGGCACGCAACATATTCATAAGTGAGACTCTACTAGACACGGCTTGTAGACAACCCTAGGATACAACTGCTCTGATATTAAGTTTGTCACACCCCAAATCTGGAGTGGCGTGACCGGCACTGGATGCCATACTAGGCCCGAGCGAACCACTCTAAATCTGAAGCTCTGGGGAGTGACTCCCAACTTAAGCCGATAAGGCCTACCTGCACACAAACAATACCAAGAAGCCGGCGAGGCCGAAATCTGGATATATATAAATAATGACTATATCATCTGAACTGGGCACTACCACATTAAAAATACATATACACAACTGAGCAAGCCGACGAGGCAACTATGATCGTACAAAGCCAACAGTGTCCAAGTAGACATACACAAGTCAACAAGGATATCACACAGACACACTATTTAGAGGACTCGTCTACAAGCCTCTAGGCAATGTGTGACTGTACCATACAATCTGTAATAAAAAAGGAGAGACTCCAAGCACCTGGAAACTCTGAACAAAAAGGGAGCTCACCAATTAGCTGATATCAGATCCTTTCTACTGGGGAGGTCTATCAATCTGTCGATCTGTACCTCTAGGCATGAATGTCCAAGCTATGATATTTCGTATTTTTGGACTAGGGAAGTGAACCGTCCAACATGAGGAAATTTATCCGAGTCCGGAGAATTTGGTTATATTCAAGCATGAAAATCAAGAACTTGGCATATGTGAGGAACGAAGTCCACAAATAATTTGGGCCTTAACAAGTGTGACGATGGTGATTGAAAATTATATTTTATGTGTGGAAAATGAAGGGGTATGGACTAGTGCTATGTCACATGATCATGACAATGAGTATATGAAGTGTATTAAAAATAATTTCTACTTAAGTGAGTTGAGAACAAGAAAATAATTATGTGTGTGATTGGTTAAAAGTGGAATAAAATTTGAGAGATATGGATTATTGAATAAAGATTAATGGCCACACGGCACCATGGTAGCAAGACACTAAGTAACCTTCAAATAGTGACATGTATAAGCTTACATGTCATGATGTGGAAGTGGTGGCAAAAGGGAGTGGACCCCGCTGCCCACTTAGTAGTCAATAACTACAATTATCACTTAGAAAAAAATTTCACATGATCCAGCAACGTTTTTGCTAGTGTAGAGACATAAATATATGTTCATTCTTGTCAACTTAAATCGTGAAAGTTCACTTCTAAAAGATGAGGGCAGTAGCCAATTTATATAGCTGCATCGTGAATTTAAGGATATGTGCAGAACCGTACTAGTACATTCAGTGTTTGGAAGTTTAAGCAACGACGCTATTCGATTTTTACGGGTATTGCACACCGCTTCAATCTCGTTGTTCCGTGTTATCGTGTTGTTGAATTCGGGCTTCCTTCGAAGTGAAGTAAGGAGGAAGAAGATTATTTCATGGCATATAAGGTAATAATTCTCCTCTCCTACGTATATTTAAATTCATCCAGGTCATAATTATATCGTGGGACGAGAATTACGAAAACTATATCGAAAATTGGATAAATTATTACTATTATCATGTGGGCTGTTTGGGAAGTGATTTAAGAATGGATTTGATTCTATTTGGACATGTATTTGTTGATATTGATGTTGGTATTGGGATTGATATTTTGGTTAAATTGGAATCATGAGGATTATTAAGTTTTAAGGAAGATGCTACCCGAATATCGTTAGATTTCTAAGTAATTAAGGATTGGTTTGAAAGAGTATCCTAATTTGATCATTGGCATATTTGGTATTGTTTGTAGATTGAAGAAGCCCGAGACCTAAGTTATGGCTAATTTGAGAAGCGGCAAGGTATGTAAAGTTAACCCTTCTTTCTTTTGGCATGATCTTTATGAAAGAAACAGACGACGTATATGTATGATTTCAAAGAAGCTCCTATTCTTAGAGCCACTAGGATGGCTAATGTTCTTGACTCCTAGAAGCTATTTCATTATGTCTTGATACGTGTATATGATTCCAAAAGTTCTATTTTGATATAATCTATAGTGATATTCGAAAGGTACTTGATATGACTATTGCCTTGATTTTCAAATGATAGCTCGTTTGGATTATTCTATCGAGTCTCAGATGTGTTTTAACTTGCATATGGTTTCTCACTACTCTGCTCGTGCATGCCTCAATATATCTTTCACTGAGTCCCGGGCCAGGACACGTTTTCGTGCACAGCTTCACTGCATTGTTCACCGAGTCCCTCACTAGAGGGCCGGGACACGTTATGTATATATATATATGATATGATGATGTGATGATATGATGATATGGTGATGTGATTATGGCGCCAAGGATGACTTTATTCACCGAGTCCCTCACTAGAGGGCCGAGACACGTTATATATATATATATATATATATATATATATATGATATGATTATGTCACCGAGTCCCATAATGGGCCCCTATGATATATGATATTGACATGCATGATTTATGTTTCAAAAGGCAAGTGTTTTGGTATTCTGGATGTTATCCTTGTCTCCTGCACTCCCTATTTCAGTTATGATCCTCTTTACTGTATTTCATGCTTTACATACTCAGTACATATCTCGTACTGACCCCCTTTCTTCGGGGGGCTGCGTTTCATGCCCGCAGGTACAGATAGTCGGTTTGGTGACCCTCCAGCATAGGACTCCTACTCAGCTATCTTGGAGAGCTCCGTTGTTCCGGAGTTTAGACTTTGGATACAGATCTTATGATGTATATATATATATATATATATATATATGTTTGTCCAGGGGTACGACGGGGCCCTGTCCCATCATATTTCACTGTTAGTACTCTTAGAGGTCTGTAGACATATGTGTGGGTTGTGTATAAGTTCTTTTCAGCTGTGTCTATACGATGTGTTATGATATGATGTCCGTCTGTAGTGGCAGCCTTGTCGGCTTGCATATGACATGATGTTGATGTGTGGTGGCAGCCTTGTCGGCTTGCATATGACATGATGTTGATGTGTAGTGGCAGCCTTGTCGGCTTGCGTATCATTTTATGATTTGATCTGTTGTGACTCCTTAGGAGACAGTTTATCTGAGTATACATATATGATGACGTTATGAACCGTTGGAGTTCTTTTGCAAGTTTCAATATTGTTCATAGATTCAGTTTGATTATATTTTAACAGGTTCGTATACGGGCGTCCAGTTCGGGCACTAGTCATGGCCCATGAGGTTGGGTCGTGACAATCAATTCCATGACCTGTAGGTCAGGTATAATCAACTCCATGACCCGTAGGTTAGGTAACAACGCCATGACCCATAGGTCAGGTATAATCAACTTCATGGCTCAAAGTCCAAGCATATACCAACATACAATGATAACTTGAAGGCAACATAATAGCCTGTAAACAACATGTACACTTGTTATTACTTTTGTCATTCAATCATCTTATATAACCCAACTATTCTTATACCCGTCCTTAACTGGAGAGGATTATTACAATAGGGTTATAGTAACCCGAGTATAATCTTCATGAATGGCACATCTTGGTGCAAATAGGCAAAGGTGGCTCAATAGTAGAAATCATGCCAAAGAAAAGAAGGGATAACCTTAACATACCTAGATAATCCCCTTCTCAATCCACAACCAAACTTAACATAATCCTCTTGTATCTTCAATAAGTGAAATGATATCATCATCAACATATGAGGTCATGACTATCGTATTTCGCTAATCTTATAACCTACGAAAAAATGGGCAGCATTTTTCCTATATCTTTCGCTTCCCCTCCAATTTAAATCAACACCAAAATAACAAGAACAACATCAGCAATAGAATATCCAAGTTATTCCATCAATTTCCATCCATAAAATACCACAAGAACACAACCCTAAAACAGTCCACAAGAAGACAACAACACCTTATGTTATTTCAACCACTAGCTTATAGTTTTCATTCAAACAACTCAACCAACACTTGAATAAACTTAAGCACGTGCAAAGAGATAATATACTTACCTTATACAGCTACTACAACTCAAAATCCAAGCATCCCTTAGTTCACAACAACCTTTAATGTCACCACAACACCATATAAGCTTTATCCCTCACCTAAGCTAATCTTTAACGTAAATCTTGGATGAAAACACTTGGATTTGCTCTTGGATCTTCATGAACTTGGTAGAGAGGGTTTTGGGAGAGTTTAGAGAGATTTTAGGGTGAGAGAGGGGTAAAAAATATGATTGAAAAAAACAGATTTCCCGTTATATATTTTTTGATTTTCACTATTCACTCTGCGTCACTATTCATCTGCGTTACTGTTCAGCCGCGTACTGTTCATCCAGTGGAATTATTTCAGGGGCTCAATTTTTTGATCTTTTTTTTCCGGATGGTCTCATTCCCGAGCTTACATCAACCAACTTACGATATGAATGACGTAAAAAATTTTCGAGGTGTAATATTTACGGAAGGGAAAGGCTATAGCAAAGTGATTCGCATTGTTCTAGCTCTACAGTTGAGGCAGGTTACAGTCTACTTGAGTTAGACTTTGGTTAGTTGATTATATGTATTATGAAATTGATAGAATAAAGCATGTCTAGTCTTCAGGCATGATGTGTGAGGTTGAATTTCTATATGCTATTTATTGGGTGATTACGTGGGCTTAGTGCCACTATTCGCTGTGTTGTGGCCTACCGTTTGATGATAATTGAGGTAAGAAGTTTATACGATCTTCTTGATCAAATTGATCTACAAATTGTTAATCAGTTATTGAAAGTGATGTGACAAATATTATTTATATATGGAAAGGCTCATTTGACCGAGGGTGAGGGTGAGACCTAGATATGAAAAGGCATATTTGATCGGGGGTGAGGATGTGACCTAGATTATAGTCTTGTGGTCCGAGGTTCGTTTTGAAACGAGTGGTACATGGACACCATGGGTCCCCTGCAGGTTATGGCTATTGGGCAATGACACCAATTAGGCTGTATGTACACGAATGATCAGTGACTGAGTAAGTGTGATTGTTGTCGGAGGATGTATTTCATTTGTTTGCTTCCATTGACTTGAGTTTTGATATCATTGGGTGACTTGATTGTTAACATCATTGGTTGACGTGTTTTTAGGATATCTTATTATGTGTTGTTGACTGGTCTGTCTATTTTATTGACTTTATGATTCATGCATGATACTAATCTTAGTCGGCTATGATATCTACCGGTACATAGTATTTTTACTGATACTACCTTGTTGCATTCTTTGAGTGCGGATTGTGATCCAGAGATTGCTACCCGACCTCACATTTAGCGTTGAGGCCAGTTGCTGACAGATTGAGGGTGAGCTTCTATCCATGCCAACCCGCCTGGAGATCTTCCTTATCTAATGTCTATTTTCATTTCCATTTTAGACGTTGACGTTTATTTATTTCAGACAGTATACTTCCTTAGACATGTTTTGGATTAGAGTCCTTGTACGGTGACTTTCGAATTTTGGGGTTGTAATAGTTAGGACTTCCGCATTTAAGTTATTATTTTATGGCATGAGTATTTATTGATTTATCTTGTGCTTAACTGTCATGAATCGGTTAAATAAAAATGGACTTGAATAGGTTAAATGGTTTGGCATATCAGTTTGCCCACTAGGAGTTAGTGTGGGTGCTAGTCATGGTGGGTTGGGTCGTGACACCTACTCACTTTCCCATGTTAAGCAAAGTTTATGGGTTTAATCAATGTTTGCAACCATCAATTATGAATGAAGAACAAAGAATAAATAAACCCTAACAATCCATTATGCATATATCAATCCCAATTCCCACTCACAAAACACTCATCCTAGGGTTCACAACCTTCGTAATTGGTTTTGTTGCAGGCTATGCGTCCACCAAAACACAATAGAGAGGCTGTGTCAGTTTTCACTTGAAAATGTATAAGCACCTTTGTGAGAAAGAAGCCATAGGGGAGACCAGTTTTTCCTTGCACAGTCCTTGCCACTTATATCATCCACTCAATCATGATAGCTGACAAGTTGATTGGTTCAAAAGATACTAGAGCTTTCATGAGGACCAGGTCTTCGACAGAAATGCTAGAGCTTTCCGTAGCTCTTGGCAAAAGTGCTTTGCTGACAAATTCAAAGACTAGTTGGTGCTCAGGTTTTAGATCGTGCTTGTAAAGACTCACCTTTGTAGCAGACCTTGCTATCTTTACGGTGACCTTTTTGAAATCAGCAGAGCCCTTTCCTGTTACAGCTCTCACCCCATCTGTCTTTTCTTCCAAGATTTGTGGAAGTATTGACTCAGTCAGCACAAACTCCTTTCTATTTACTATCAAGGCCAGAACATCATTATAGATTTGACCAAGATGTTGTATAGTTAAGTAACTTCAGCTTTTTACACGCTGGGTGTTGGTGGAGTGAAAAGATTAGTCCATCCTTCAAATTCCATCATCTCCATTAACTCTTTTATCCCAGATACCTCCCGTAGGTTTAATCGAGAATTCTTCCCAAAAGAACTTTCTATTGCTGTAGATTGTCTTTACCTTTTTGTCTTTTAGAAGAACCAGGTTCCTCATTTAACACCACTTTTCTTTTCTTTTGAGAAGAAAGTTGAATATTTTTATCTCCTTCTTCTATCTCCCTCCAACTTGTATTTTCAACTTGTTCACTCTTGTCTCCTTCAGATTTGAGATTTTGAGTGCTTTCTATTTCTCCCACGACCCCGTTCTTAGAATTCCTTCTAAATAGAGGAATTTCTTCTTCTTCCTTTTCTTTTTCATCAATTTCCCTTTCATTGATAAGACCACCCTTTTTCTTTCCTACTATTTTCTTTTCTTGCTCTCAGTTCGATTGCATTGCTCACTTTGACAGGAGATGCTGACAGCGATGAGAATTTCCTTGTTGTTCTACGCTTTCGAGTTTCAGAGGGACTATGTGTTACACCTTGGGAAATTTCCCATTAACGTACAGTGAATAGGCTAGAGAAGGGCACGACGTATACGATGTTTCGATAAGTAAGAAATAGCATTTGAGGATCCTAATCGAGATCCAAGGACATTTGACGTAAGGGTTGTCAAAGAAAGTAAAGGATATGTTACGTGTCGGGTAAGAATTATGAACGACAAGTTAACGATGCCTTAAAGATGTTTAAGAGACGAGTGATAACGTCCCTTAGATTGGTATTGAGGTGTTAAACAAGTGTCAAGAAGGTTCCATAAGGATTGGAGATCAAATGAGTCGACGAAAACGAAATCGGAACAACTGGGCATTATACGGCCCAACATACTGGCCGTATAAATTATACTGGCCGCATGTTAGGCCGTAAATTTATCCAAGAGGGGCATCATTCACTGGACCAAACATATGGCCATACATACAGCCCGTATAAAATGTACGGACCGTATGTTGGTCCGTATATCTCGGTCGGGACAAATTTCATGATTTAATATAAGGACCCCTCTCTCATTTTATTTCATTTCATTTCCACTCTCCTTTCTTCAAGAAACCTCTAGAACCCTCTCCATTATTCATCCACAAGAAAACAAGGGAAATCCATGATCAACTACATCAAAACCATGAAATCAAGTGTATGAAACCTAACAAAAGTTCATCTACACCAAGAAACTCAAGGGAAGTGAGTTTGGGTTTTGGTGCAAGAAGAGAAGTCCCACTCAAGGGTTGTTCATCCATCATCCAAGGTGAGTTTTACGATCATTCCATGTTGTTTAAGGTATTGGAAGGCTAAGACACTTGAATTGTAGAAAGATATAGAAAATGAGTTATAAATGTGGGAATAGTGACATTGTTGGGTAAAGGTTTGGATTCAGTCATGATTATAGATGTGTTGTGATTGTAAATATGTTATGAATGAAATTTAGAACATGGAATAAGTATTATATGTGATAAAATGTAATAATGAACTATGACCATGATTATGGAGAAATTGGAGAAATGGCGAAATGCGGATAATGTAGATGAATGATGATTGTTGTCTATTATATTGTGAATGCTGTTATGAGTGTTTGGAAGTTGATATAGAATATGGGAAAAGTTGTATAAACAAAGGAAATGCTTCCCAATTTTCTTTAGCTTTAGTAAGCGCGTTTAAGTAATCGATTAGCTAATGTTAATGCGACTTCTCTTGAAGGTAGAAACGTGGGCATTGAAGGAGAACAAGGAAGCGATAGATTAGTTTAACGTAAAAGGTATGTGAGGCTAGTCCTTTCTTTATATGGCATGAATCCTATGGCATGAATTTTCCTTCCTCTTCATGATTCTCTTACATTGCGGAAAACTAAGAGTCTATGTTCATGAATAGCTAAATGAGATAAGAGATATATTATGAGCCCAATGATGATGAGGATGAATTTGAGTCTAAAGATTCTAGAGTTCATGATATGATGTTCCTATAAAGTTGATGATGCCGTCTATTGTATACACTCACCTTATACACTATTTCCTTCAAGGTGAGGCAGAATGCTTATAAATGCTCCATAATGGAATCAGGAGTTCACGACCTTACGTCACCCCGATAGAGTATAATTGTCTTAAGTTTCCAGTCATGCATTATGGTAATAATATGATGAGAATATGATAAGTCTATGATATGTACATGATACTATCACACCGCGCCTACATGGCCAGGCAGACACCGCTAAGGCGGGCAGCGTATACACCATGTCCAGATGGCATGGGCAGACACCACTAGTGGGCGGCATGAGATGATACCCCAGACGCGGGAGGCCTGGACACAGGCTAATGGTTATCACACCGTACCTATACGGACGGGTAGATTATATATTTATGCAAACATGATATGATGATGATTATAAAGTAAGCCAGCATGCATTATTTCTTTTATAATTGACAGTCAGTTACAATTGCTCCTCATTGGATGCTTCCTTTCTCTCATTGACGTATTATTATTATTTATGCCTCTCATACTCAGTACAATGTTCGTACTGACGTCCGTTTTCTTTGGACGCTGTGTTCATTCCCACAGGTAGACAGGGAGGTGAGCTTTATCTAGACTCGTAGGAGCTAGTAGCGGATTTGAGAGCAGTCCCTTGTTCTGGAGGTGCTACTTAGTTCATTCTTTTGTATATATCTATACATATATGTATTTTGGGCTCGACGGGGTCTTGTCCCGTCCATATGTCAAGTATTCCAGTAGAGGCTCGTAGATGCGCAGGTGTGGGTAGTATGGTCTCACAATGTTACTATTGGATATGTTTGTATTATTTTGATAGCCAAAGGGCTTATGTATGTACTTATAATAATAATTATATTTCGAAATGAAAATTGAGTTTCTTATGGTTTAAGTATGAATTTGATAAAAAAGCGCTTAACGAGTAGGATGGATAGTAGAATGAGTGGTGCTCGGTGGTTAGCCCCGGGTACCCGTCACGACCCCTAGTCGGGTCGTGACAAAAGTGGTAAGAGAGCAGTTCAGTCCTAGGAAGTGTCTACGAGCCGTGTCTAGTAGAGTCTTGTTTATGGTGTGTTGCGCGCCACACTAATAAACAAGTGGCTACAGGGCATTTAGGAAAAATGACCATCTTTATTCTTAAGAGATCGTGCGATAGAGCTGTGTTATAAGTTTTTCTCCTCCCTAATAGTGTGCTATGATTTCAGAAATGCCACCAAAGGGAAAACCTACAGCCGCCTAGAAGGGCAAGACTACGACAAAAAAACGGGTGGAAAGGGAGCTGCCAATGAATGTAGAAGAGGGCGAATCACATAATGAGGCCCCATCTAATACTTCCTCCACCCCGCCTAATGTAGAAAAACAAGGAGGAGCCTCTGCTCCCGTTCCTCCACCGGTTGCTTCGGGTCAACAAGTGATCGAGGCTATTCATCTATTGACGCAGTTGATTGCCGCCCAGGCACAGCGGCAGAATGTGAGTTCAAGTGATCGGGCAGCAAGTACTCGAGCCCGTGACTTTATGAGTTTGAATCCTCCGGAGTTTTTCGGGTCAAAGCCGGATGAAGACCCGCAAGGTTTTATTGATGAGATACTGAGAACATTGAGGATTATTCATTCCTCCGAAACTGAATCTGTGGAGTTGGCATCTTATAGACTCCGAGATGTAGCGGTTTTGTGGTACAATAATTGCCTAGCATCAAGAAAAGAGAATGCGCATTCTCCAGTGTGGCAAGAATTTGTAGAAGCTTTCATCCGTCACTATTTGCCACCCAAGGTCCGCCGAGCTAGAGTGCATAGGTTCTTAAATTTAAAGTAACAAAATATGAGTGCCCGGGAGTATAGCCTTCAATTCAATTCCTTGGCTAGGTATGCTCCAACTATAGTAGCCGATATGGGAGATAGAGTGCATCTCTTTGTGAGTGGCTTAGGGCCACATCTGTTTAAAGATTGCTTAATGGCTTTATTGTAAGACGGGATGGATATTTTCCGAATACAAGCCCATGCCCAGAATTTAGAAGGACAACAACATCTGCAAAGGGGTGATCGTAACATTGATAGAAGGCAAAGCAAGAGGGCTAGATCTATGGGGGCCGGTAGCGATTATAGAGGGGGATCGCGGAAGACTTATTCCAGATATTCAGGCCTGTCGGTAACTAGTGCGCCTCAACAATTTGCAGATACGAGATTTGATCGCTCCTTTCCTTCAGGACAGGGCCAGAGCTCGAGAGCTTCGGGTTCTCAGTTTGGGGGAGATTATAGTCAGAGGATACCCCCAGTACCGCGATGCAGCCAGTGCGGTAGATTGCATTCCGGACAGTGTCGTCAAGGTTCATATGCTTGCTATGCCTGTGGCCAGGTTGGGCACATGATGCGAGATTGCCTGTCGATGAGTGGTAGAGTTGGGTTCAGCCCATAGGATCAGTGGCCGGTTCATCTTCAGTGCGCCCGATAGGGCAGACTCCCCAAATGTCAGCAGGTCGAGGTAGAGGCTGAGGGGGAGCAACTACTTCAGGTGCCACTCATCCCCGAGTATATGCTTTAGCTGGACGACAGGATCTTGAGTCCTGCCCGGATATGGTTACAGGTACATTATCCATATTTTCCCATGATGTATATGCATTGATAGATCCGGGCTCTACACTTTCTTATATTACCCCGTATGTTGCTGGTTGTATTGGGGTGAAACCTGAGCCAATTAAACCTTTTGAGGTATCTACTCCGACTGGTGATCCCGTGATAGCTAGACAAGTGTATAAAAATTGTGTACTTGTGATATGCGATCGCCAGACCAAAGCTAATTTAATTGAGCTGGAGATGCTAGATTTTGATGTGATTATGGGTATGGATTGGTTAGCCTCATGTTATGCTAGTGTTGATTGTCGAATGAAAGTGGTTCGATTTCAATTTTCGGGAGAGCCCGTGCTTGAATGGAAGGGTAATGCAGTATCTCCGAAAGGTAGGTTTATTTCCTACCTTAAGGCAAGGAAGATGATAGCTAAGGGCTACATTTATCACTTAGTTCGAGTACATGACACCGAAGCAAAGTCGCCAACTTTCCAATCCATTCTAGTAGTGAATGAATTTCCGAATGTATTCCCAGATGAACTTCCAGGCCTTCCTCCAGAAAGAGAGATTGACTTCGCTATTGATGTGTTGCCGGACACCAAGCCTATTTCTGTCCCTCCTTATCGAATGGCTCCGGCAGAATTGAAAGAGCTAAAGGCAGAGTTGAAAGATTTACTTGAGAAGGGGTTTATTAGACCCAGTTCATCACCGTGGGGAGCACCAGTCTTGTTCGTGAGAAAGAAAGATGGTTCCCTACGAATGTGCATCGATTATAGGCAGTTGAATAAGGTGACAATAAAGAATAAATATCCTCTCCCAAGGATTGATTATTTGTTTGATCAACTACAGGGTGCCAAGTGGTTTTCTAAAATAGACTTGCGGTCAGGTTATCATCAAGTGAGAATTAAAGAAGGAGATATTCCTAAAACATCTTGGGTTGACTAATGCTCCGACAGTGTTCATGAATTTGATGAATAATGTATTCAGGCCACTCTTGGATTTATCCGTGATAGTATTTACTGACGATATTCTGGTATACTCTCGCACAGAATCAGAACATGCAGATCATTTACGTATTGTTCTTGGAATTCTTCGAACCCGAGAATTATATGCAAAATTTTGAAAGTGCGAGTTTTGGCTGAATTTTGTAACATTTCTGGGCCATGTTATTTCAGATGATGGCATTCGAGTTGACACTCAGAAAATTGAAGCTGTGAAGACTTGGCCAAGGCCTACGACGCCTACAGAGGTCCGTAGTTTTCTGGGATTGGCAGGTTACTATAGAAGATTCGTAGAGGGATTCTCTTCTATTTCATCCCCATTGACAAAACTAACCCAGAAGTCAGTTAAATTTCAGTGGAATGATGCTTGCGAACGCAGCTTCCAAGAGTTGAAAGACAGATTGACCTCAGCTCCGGTCTTAACACTTCCAGAAGGGTCAGATGGTTATGTTGTGTACTGTGATGCTTCCGGTGTTGGGTTAGGATGTGTGTTCATGTAGCACGGTAGAGTCATTGCTTATGCTTCGAGACAACTGCGGAAACTTGAAAAGAACTATCCAACTCACAATCTCGGATTGGCTGCAGTCATTCATGCATTAAAAATATGGAGACATTACTTGTATGGAGTGCATGTCGATATCTATACAGATCACAAGAGTCTTCAGTACATTTTCAAACAGAAGGAGTTGAATCTGCGGCAGAGGCGGTGGTTAGAGTCATTGAAAGATCATGAAATGAATATTTATACCACCCCGGAAAAGCAAATGTAGTAGCTGATGCACTTAGCCGCCGATCAATAGGTAGTCTATGTGAAGTACCTCCGGAGAAGAAAGAATTAATTCATGAGCTCCACCAATTAGCAAATCTTGGAGTACGTGTGATTGATTCAGGTAGTGCAGGGATTAGTATTAATGATCCCACAGTTTCGTCCTTGAACATGGAAGTGAAAGAGTGCTAGTATGAAGATCCTCATTTGTGCCATTATAGAGACACATCTCATGAAAAAGAGAAGTCCCCATTTGAAATTTCCATGGACGGAATTCATAGATACCAAGGCAGGCTATGTGTGCCGAATGTTGCAGAATTGCGCCGACAAATTCTAGAAGAAACCCATTATTCTCGGTATTCTATTCACCCAGGTGCAACAAATATGTATCATGGTATCAAGATGATATATTGGTGGGATGGAATGAAGAGAGACAGCAGAATTTGTGGCTCAGTGTCCAAATTGTCAGCAAGTAAAAATCGAACATCAAAAGCCAGGAGGATTATTGCAAGCAATGGAAATCCCTACTTGGAAATGGGAAGTGATCAACATGGATTTTATTGTGGGGTTACCTCGTTCCTAAGGAAAGTATGATTCCATATGGGTGATCGTGGACAGACTCACGAAAGCAGCTCATTTTCTTCCCGTCAGAATCACATACTCAGCAGAAGATTATGCGAGGTTGTATCTCAAAGAGGTTGTGCGACTCCATGGTATTCCACTATCCATTATCACAGATAGAGGAGCCCAATTTACAGCGATATCCTGGAAGTCTTTTCAAGAAGGTCTAGGTACCCAAGTGAAACTTAGCACGACATTTCATCCGCAGACCGATGGACAAGCCGAACGTACTATCCCGACCTTGGAGGATCTTCTAAGAGCATGTGTTCTAGATTTTGGTGGTAACTGGATGACCACTTACCTCTGATTGAGTTCGCATACAACAATAGCTATCATTCCACTATCCAAAAGGCTCAGTATGAAGCTTTATATGGAAGGAAGTGCAGGTCCCCGATTGGATGGTTTGAAACAGGAGAAGTACAGCTAATAGGCCCTGAATTTATTCAGCAAGCGGCAGAAAAAGTCAAGGTGATCCGAGATCGATTGTTGGCAGCCCAAAGTCGCCAAAAATCATATGCGGACAACCGCCGGCGAGACCTGGAATTTCAGGTTGATGATTTGGTATTTTTGAAAGTGTCGCCATTGAAAGGGGTGATGAGATTTGGCAAGAAAGGAAAGTTAAGTCCTCGATACATTGGACCTTATAAAATTTCCCGTAAGGTGGGTCATGTAGCCTACGAGTTGGACTTACCTTCAGAGCTTGAATTCGTCCACCCAGTTTTTCATGTCTCAATGCTCCGTAAGTGTATTGGAGATCCTATGAGGATTGTTCCGATTGATGATCTTCAAGTGACAGAAAGGCTAGCATATGAAGAACTGTCCATTGCCATCTTGGATAGGCAAGTACGAAGACTTCGAAATAAGGAAGTAACTTCAGTCAAAGTCTTGTGGCGAAACAACAACTGGGAAGAAATGACTTGGGAGGTGGAAGAGAGAATGAAATCCAAGTACCCGCACTTATTCCAACCACCAGGAGAGATTCAAGGTGAAACACTAACACTATGAGGTATGTATGCTTTCTTTTCATGCTTTTGGTCGTGTGTGGCCAATTTATAAATTCTATTGTGTTATGTCCCTATGAGGCAATATTATTATGGGTTGTTGTGACAGATGGTAGAGCCATATTACAGGGGAAACTCTGGCGAATCTTTTGTAGAATTCCCGAGTGTTTAACATCCGAGGACGAATGTTTCAAAAGGGGGGAAGAATGTTACACCTTGGGAAATTTCGCATTAATGTACAGTGAATAGGATAGAGAAGGGCACGATGTATACAATGTTTCGATAAGTAATAAATAGCATTTTAGGATCCTAATCGAGACCCAAGGACATTTGACGTAAGGGAAGAAGGTTGTCAAAGAAAGTCAAGGATATGTTACGTGTCGGGTAAGAATTAGGAGCGACAACTTAACGATGGCTTAAAGATGTTTCAGAGATGAGTGATAATGTCCCTTAGATTGGTATTGAGGTGTTAAACAAGTGTCAAGAAGGTTCCATAAGGATTGGAGATCAAACGAGTCGACGAGAACGAAATCGGAACAGCTGGGCATTATACGGCCTAACCTACTGGTCGTATAAATTATACTGGCCGTATGTTAGGCCGTATATTTAGCCAAGAGGGGCATCATTCACTGGACCAAACATGCGGCCATACATACGGCCCGTATAAAATGTACGGACCGTATGTTGGTCCGTATATCTCAGTCGGGACAGATTTCCTGATTTAATATAAGGACCCCTCTCTCATTTTATTTTTATTTCATTTCCACTCTCTTCTCTTCAAGAAACCTCTATAACCCTCTCCATTATTCATCCACAAGAAACCAATGGAAATCCATGATCAACTACATCAAAACCACGAAATTAAGTGTATGAAACCTAACAAAAGTTCATCCACACCAAGAAAACTCAAGGGAAGTGAGTTAGGGTTTTGGTGCAAGAAGAGAAGTCCCACTCGAGGGTTGTTCATCCATAATTCAAGGTGAGTTTTACAATCATTCCATGTTTTTTAAGGTATTGGAAGGCTAAGCCACTTGAATTGTAGAAATATATAAAAATGGGTTATAAATGTGGGAATAGTGACATTGTTGGGTAAAGGTTTGGATTTAGTCATGATTATAGATGTGTTGTGATTGTAAATAAGTTATGAATGACATTTAGAACATGGAATAAGTATTATATGTGATAAAATGTAATAATGAACTATGACCATGATTATGGAGAAATTGGAGTGAAATGGCGAAATGCGGATAATGTAGATGAATGATGATTGTTGTCTATTATATTGTGAATGTTGTTATGAGTGTTTGGGAGTTGATATAGAATATGGGAAAAGATGTATAAACAAAGGAAATGCTGCCCAATTTTCTTTAGCTTTAGTAAGCGCGTTTAAGTAATCGATTAGCTAATGTTAATGCAACTTCTCTTGAAGGTAGAAACGTGGTCATTGAAGGAGAACAAGCAAGCGATAGATTAGCTAATCGTAAAAGGTATGTGAGGCTAGTCCTTTCTTTTTATGGCATGAATCCTATGGCATGACTTTTCCTTCCTCTTCATGATTCTCCTACATTCCGGAAAACTAAGAGTCTATGTTCATGAATAGCTATATGAGATAAGAGATATATTATGAGCCCAATGATGATGAGGATGAATTTGAGTCTAAAGATTCTAGAGTTCATGATATGATGTTCCTATAAAGTTGATGATGCCGTCTATTGTATCCACTCACCTTATACACTATTTCCTTCAAGGTGAGGCAGAATGCTTATAAATGCTCCATAATGGAATCGGGGGTTCACGACCTTAAGTCACCCCGATAGATTATAATTGTCTTAAGTTTCCAGTTATGCATTATGGTAATAGTATGATGAGAATATGATAAGTCTATGATATGTACATGATGCTATCACAGCGTGCCTACATGGCCGGGCAGACATCACTTAAGGCGGGCAGCGTATACACCCTGTCCAGATGGCATGGGCAGACACCACTAGTGGGCAGCATGAGACGATACCCCAGACGCAGGAGGCGTGGACGCAGGCTAATGGTTATCACACCGTACCTATATGGACGGGCAGATTATACATTTATGCATATATGATATGATGATGATTATGAAGTAAGCCAACATGCATTATTTCTTTTATAATTGACAGTCAGTTACAGTTGCTCCTCATTTGATGCTTCCTTTCTCTTATTGACGTATTATTATTATTATTATTATTATTATTATTATTATTATTATTATTATTATTATTATTATTATTATTATTATTATTATTATTATTATTATTATTATTATTATTATTATATATTCCTCTCATACTCAGTACAATGTTCGTACTGACGTCCATTTTCTTTGGACGTTGTGTTCATGCCCACAGGTAGACAGGGAGGTGAGCTTGATCCAGACTCGTAGGAGCTAGTAGCTGATTTGAGAGCACTCCCTTGTTCCGTAGGTGCTACTTAGTTCATTCTTTTGTGTATATGTATACGCATATGTATTTTGGGCACGACGGGGTCTTGTCCCATCCATATGTCTAGTTGTCACGACCCGTCTAGGGGCCGTGACGAGTACCCGATACTTGTACCGAGCACCCCTTGTCTATCGTTTTACCTTTACCTCTTAGCAAGCCATGTAAACAGAGCCATTTTTTTAACATTAACATTAGCGGCGTCATTCTGAACATAGACTAATAAACTTCGTTATCACTTATACATCAACATTAGCATGCCAAAACACCATATACCTAACTATACTTAACTGACTGTACATATCTATCTACGAGCCTCTAGACATAGTACGTTTATACATAGAAAGGGCTGAGTACTGCCGTGCCCGAATATATATACACAAAATAGTACCAAGGAAGTGAGGCTCCGGAATAACTGGAGCACTGTCAACACTGCTGGTAGAGCTTCTAAGGATCAAATCCGCCTGTCTGCTGACCTGCGCGGCATGAAACGCAGCGTCCACAAGAAGGGACGTCAGTACGAATAGTGTACCGAGTATGTAAGGCATGAATAGTAGCATACGGAAAGTATAAAACGGAAATAACGACATAAGAGAATAATAGCACATGTCCTGAGGTAGAAACATAACATGTATATATATATATACCCTTGGCAGGTGCTATGCGTACTTAGCTTTCCTTTAAGAATCTTTCCTTGTTCATATACATATACATATAAAATAGGACATCTCATATTTCCGAGGTGTCGGCAGCCGATCCATTTAACCATAAATATACACATCCCGCGTCCGGGACGATATCATATCATGTAATGCCAACTGATCAGGTGGATATGCGTTCATAACGCTCTGCCCTTACCTCCATTTTCCCCGTATACACATGCATATATCATGTACATATATCAGCGTCTATAGCGCTCTAGCTCTTTTATCATATACATATACGTGTGTCGTGTAGGTACATCAACGTCTATAGCGCTCTAGCTCTTTCGTCATGTGCATGTTTTAAAAATATATACACATATCTTACATACATTTACATGTCTTATATGCATTTACGTATCCTATATACATATGTCTCATAGGCACGCAGGAAAGCCCAAAGAAGAATCATGTAGTCATCGGAGTGACGTAAGGTCGGTGACCTCCAATTATATTATAGAATACTCGTGATCGCTTTGTCTCACCTTGAAGGAACGAGTATTTTAAGGTGAGACTACCAACGGGGAATAATATTAAAGTAAACGTAGAATGAAATCGGGGCATCATAGATGACAGTTCATAGACTTTGAAATCTTTTAGAAAATAAAGTCATAGCTAGGAAATATAAATAAGATTCAAAAATTAGTTTATCATTTTCATGTTTACATAAGATACTTAGCTTAGTCATCTTAGTCATAGAGTCGTTCCGGTAGTACGTATCATAGGCATATTCTCTTATCTAACATCATTGTTATCATTATCGTCATGGAAGTGCCCTCGTTAGAGGAGTCATAGTATTTATCATTTGGTAACGAAATCGGGATCAAAGGTTCCCTTTGGATTCACTTCAAGTAAGTCAAGCAAGACTGTAAGGAAAAATCCGAGAGTAGCGGGCCCACCTCGGGCCGGATGGGGTGACGTATATGATTTACATATATTACGTGTCATGTCATTACTTGTGAGGGTCCTAGGGTAATCGGGTCCCACTTATGCAAGTTCTAGGGGTTTAAGAGGTCTTTCCATCATTTGCACACTTTCTAGTTCAATTCTATTGAACAAAAAGTGGAAAACTTTGGATGTGGATTCCGGGGAAGAGAGTTGTCCCCGAGGCGCGTACCCAACTTATTCCGTCTAAGACATGCCATAGAAAGAAGGGTGAAACCTTACATACCTCTTTCCGCTTCTTTTGCTATTCCGAATTCACGTTGCAATCTCGTCAAAATCTGCAAATTGGTCATGTTTACCAAAACTCTTATTAGGATACTTAGAGTTGAATTCTTAAGGAAACATTTGGCTACCGAAATTTCGGCAGCACTTCCCCTATAAATACTCCATCCCACCAAGTTCAACTTGGCTAATTTCAATCAACAACAATCCCGGGAATTCAAACCCGGCCAAAATATCAACCACAATTCCAACAACAACAATACTAACAACTTCCATATTCAATCAACTTACTACTTCTTCCAAAAACTTTCTAACTTTAATGAAAACAATCACAACCTCATGATCTATATTCCAACAACATCATACTAACCACATTACCTTCCATGCATGCAAGAACATTACATTCAATTCACATAACTTCTAAAACAAACCTCCACCTACTTCAACTTCACAAGATTATTATTCATTCATTAGCAATCTAGCATCCACAATTCAACTACAACCAAAACATTAAATAGAATTGACTCCTTTTCTTCCATATTACTCTACAACTACACGGCCAACATCAAGCATACACACTACAACCTCTCCAAATTTATTCAACTTCCATTTTCCACATATCATTCACAACAATAACAACCAAACACTAGATAAATTAATTAAAACACAATTTCTACACACATATACATGTTCCATACCTCACGGCCACACCCCTATTTTTATCTCTTTCATGAATTTCATCCATTTTAACATACTACAACACATATAAACCATTCATAACACATAAAGAAAGATCAAAACTCACCTTTCTTCTTCAACTTCTCACTTGACTACAACTTGGCAACTTGTATGATTTTGAATCTTTCTTGCTCCAACAACAACTCCACCTTGTTAAGCACCCTTTACTTGGTAGGGATTGATTTTTGAAGAATTTTTATCAATTTTTCTCATGGACTTTCTCTATGGCCGAAATGGCCTTAAGCTTTTCTCTCTTCTTTCTCTTGTTCTTCTTTTCTTGAAACCTCTAGAACTTATTGTGATAAGGATGACTTAGTCATCCTTTTATTGACCAAATTTTATTTATTATTGGCTTGGGCCATAACCATGGCCGGTTGGGCCTCACAAATTTGGGCCTTATTATGTTTTTTGATTTTTTTGGGCCAACTCGGTTTGGTCCCGAGTTGGGCCTAGCCCACTGACCTTTCGACCTTAAAACGTTCATATCTCCTTGTACCGACGTCATCTGGGGACCCACGACCTATGGTTGGAAAGATAATTCAATTATCTACAACTTCTATTGCTTGGTACTTTTCCAAATTCCAAACTTCTAATACCGTTTTTGCCCCTTGAAGTCAGATCACCCGAAAACGTTTTCTTAAAAATATTCATTTGGAGGACTTCCACTTTGATTTGGCCCAAGGGTCCTTCTTGAGTCGTGTTTAACTTCTCATATGTGATTCATATGAATTTTTTTAGATGTCCCAAAAAAAAAAATCTCGATGTGTGGGTCCCACCTCAGCAAATAATCTGACGTTCAAAAGTATGGGATATAACATTGTGTCCCAAAAAAAAATCTCGATGTGTGGGTCCCAAAGCAAATAATCTGACGTTCAAAAATACGGGATATAACACTAGTACTCCAGTAGAGGCTCGTAGATGTGCAGGTATGGGTAGTATGGTCTCACAATGTTACTATTGGATATGTTTGTATTATTTTGATAGCCGAAGGGCTTATGCATGTACTTATAATAGTAATTATATTTCTAAATGAAAAATGAGTTTCTTATGGTTTAAGTATGAATTTGATAAAAGAGCGCTGAATGAGTAAGATGGATAGTATAATGGGTGGTGCTCGGTGATTAGCCCCAGGTACCCGTCACGGCTTCTAGTCGGGTGGTGACACTATGTGTGAGAGATTTGGTGTATGATTCATTCGAATTTTTTCCAGAGAAAGATAAACGGTTTGAATCTGAAGAGTTGGAGTCCATTTTCATTTAGAGACACAAAGTAACACCTGGTGACAAGAGATAAGGCAAGGAGATTTCGACAGGGTTGTGTAAGGAATAAGCTTAGAGAGATGCACGAGTGATCTGAGGATTTCTAATGGAAGGAGAGAGAGACACAGAGGAAGAATTTAAGATGGCCTATGCGACGCTTTGGAGAAGGTGACATAAGAGGGAACGGGTCAATTCATGAGAAAGGTAATGATTCGTGGGAGACGTTATTTTGAGAATTTATTTTGGTGAAAGGTGTATGACTTCAATCGGCACATTTTGCAGTTTAACCACATATATGAGTACTGAAAGGATTACTAACCCGAGTCACTGGGACCAGATCCCTCAAAAAAATTCTTGAGACAAAAAATAACTTTGAAGTGTGCGACATTACCTGTGCTTACTTTCTGTTGGTTCTGTCATGTACGCATACCTGGAATGGTATAAGAGTGAGTTAGACATAGTCAAAAAACACTTATCAACCCAATACCTTTCTTATTGTCATGATTTTTCAAGAAATTTGAGAGACCTGGTTCTTGATTTTAGCACCACTTGACTCAGGAAGAAAGTTTTCCCCTTTCTTACCAACTGCTTATATCCTCCAGTGAAGGCTTTAAGGGAAGAGATACATTAGTTGGAAATGAGAGCTTGTCACCCCTAACCAACTATACTATCACCATCCTTTCACTCTTTCCCTCCCCATGGACGATATCACTAATTTGTTTTGGGAACCCAAATAAGTTTGGGTCCTTTACTTTTGAAAAAAGGATGAATCAAGTTCCTTTTAGCCCATGTGGGTAGCACCTCCCTTTTCCTTTCTAGTGATCCTTTATTTTGAGGACCAGCTTCTTCCATTTTAGCTTTACTAAACAAAAAATTCTTGTTTCTCTAAATAGACTTGATCCCTGCTTTGCATGCCTCCTTGTATTGACCTGCTTGCCAATAGTGCGTGCACAACCCATTTTCAGTTGAGGAGACAAACTTGCTGTGTGGGTTGTAGGATGTTTCTTTTTTCTCAAAACCAAGTCCTTCTTTACCACTTCCCTTACTTTTGTACGTGGCTGTGATCACATTACAAGACCAGGTCCATTTGAGAGCCTTGTCAAGATCAAGCTTGGTCCTTTCCAAGTCATCCTTCAGTAGCCTATTTTTCTCTATTTCAGTAATGAGACTTTGTTTTGTTGCTTTTTAGCTCATTTTACTTTGTTTTGTTGTCTTTAGCTCATTTTCAAGCTCTCGAAAAGTTTCACTTACTTCACCTCGTCCTTTGAGGAAGATTTCCACCCCTTCTCTCGATTGACTTTCCAAAGTGATGTTCTGTTAGCTTGTCTCACAGATCGGTTCCTTCACTTCTCCAATGGGTAAGCACAGGTTGTTATCTTCTTGCTCCACCTCATTGTCGTCACTCCTCATATTAGAATCGGCCATGAGAGCAAATATTGATTCATATTCAGATGCTTCATCTTCAAAGGCCATCATTGACGTATCTCCATGATCATTTTGATCTTCCGGTTCACTAGAGAAATCTCCCCATGCAGCAAATGCTTGCTTTACCAGTTCGTCAGCAACTTCTTTTCTTCTGAATCTTCCATCGGGGATTTGGTTCCTCCTGACTTTCTTGTCATGATTGTCTTGTCTGTTATGGGGACATCTTTCATAAAGTTACCGGTTTCCCACACTTATGACAACAGTTGTCATTTCCTCTTAAGTTTCTGTTGGAGCTTCCAGTCTTAAGGATTCCACTATTTCTCTTGATTATCTTTTGAAATCTCTGTGTGAGATTAGCCATTTCATATTCGTCATTACTTAAATCTCCTCTGCCAGCTTTGAGAACCAGATTTCTTTCTTTCTTTGCTTTATTCTTTTCTTCCTTTTTCATTTTCAACTTCATCTCATATGTCTTGAGATTTCCAATCAGTTCATCAATAGTTAGCTTGGTGAGGTCTTTGGCTTCATAGAATCAGGCAAAACTCCGAGTAGCTTCCTCCCCAGTTTGGTGGTTTAGATGACTTCTCCCACAGAGTTGGGTTAATTGATTATAGAGTGGAATCTAGTATGAATATCATGGATAGATTCCTCCTCTTTCAGTTAGAACAACTCATACTCTTTGATGAGCATGTTAATCTTGGAGTTTTGTACTTGAGTTGTTCTTTCGTGGGCAGTTTGAAGAGCTTCCCAGATCTTCTTGGCGGTTGTGCACGATGAGATTCGGTTGTACTCATCTGCTCCTATTACACAGACAAGGAAATTCTTTGCTTTAAAGTTCTTCTCAACAGCTTTCCTGTCTGCTTCGGAGTATTCTTCTCACTACCCGGCTAGGGGCTGCGACGGGTACCCGAGGCTAACCACCGAGCACCGCTTGTTCTATTACTCATCATACTCATTTAACGCTCTTTTATCAAATGTATACTCAAATCATAAGAAAATCATATTTCATTTGGGAACATAAATACTTTTATATACGTAAGCCTCTCGGCTATCAAAATGATAATATACACATATATACATATATACTGTAGTGACCTTGTGAGACCGTATAACCCACACTGCGCATCTACGAGCCTCTACTGGAGTGCTAGACATAAAGACGGGACAGGACCCCGTCGTGCCCAAAATATGTATATATACACAAAAGTATAAACCCGATTAGCACCTCCGGAATAATGGAGTGCTCCTGCAAATCTGCTGATAGCTCCTAAAGGTCTGCGCCGTCTCCCTGTCTACCTGTGGGCATGAACACAACGTCCAAAGGAAACGGACGTCAGTACGAATATTGTACTGAGTATGTAAGGCATGAAAGAAATAAACATAATAGAAAAATCATAAGTCATAGGGTGAAGGCAAAACCTGCGCGACCTTTAAGGATGAGTACATTTCATACATATATCACATATACATAATCGTCGTACATGGATCATCATAGCGTATACATCATTATGTCATATAATTCATCATCGTAGTACCGTATCTGCTCATACACATAAAACATTGTCCGTATTCGGTCACGTAGTGGCTCGACATTATCCGTATTCGGCCACGTAGTGGCTCGACAGTATCACATACATGTCTTTCATATTCGGCCACGTAGTGGCTCGACCATATCACAAACATCATAACAAGGATTGGTATATCTCATCATCATCATTGTCATCACATACATTTATAAGCGTATCGTAACCTTTCATTAATGCATACATTTAGATCTAAAGACAATCCATGAAAATCACATCATATTCGTAACATGGACGTTGTATGAATATAGTAGGATAGACTTCATAATCTCTAAGCTTAAGCTCAACATTACCATTATCGTTTATATAGCATATCTCTTACCTTTATCTCATATGAAATCCTCTATGAACATAGACTCGTAACATTGCGGAACATTGGTCTTAGGGCATGCATTAAGGCTTATGGACAATCTATAACAATGTCGGGGTGACGTAAGGTCGAGAACCCCCGATTACATTATGGAGCATTCATAGGTATTCTGCCTCACCATGAAAGAATTAGTATATAAGGTGAGTGTATACATCAAGCATCACCAATAGATCATAGTTAATGTCGTTAGCTTTGTATAAACATTATACCATGAACTCTAGAATCTTTAGACTTAAGCTTATCATCTTCATTATCGTGCTCATAACATGTCTCTCGTGTTATCCTTATCTCACCTTGGTTCCGGAATATAAGGAAGCCATGGAAATGTAGGGAAATAATATCATAAGAATAGTATAAGGTTTGCCATCTTCATAGGAATGTCGTTCATGAGCTTTAGGACTCCTAGACTTAGATTCATCATCAATATCGTCATGCTCGTAACGTGTCTCTTTTCTTTATCTTGTATGAAGGTTTTTATAGTCGTCGACTCATAGTTTTTGATATGTAAGAAAAATCATGAAGAAGGAGGGGATATCATATCATAGGATTCATGCCTTGGAAAGAAAGGACTAGCCTTACATACCTTTTCGTTTAGCTATTCTACCGCTTGATCGTTCTCCTTCAATGCTCGCGCCCTTACCTTCAAGGGAGTTCACATTATCATTAGCTAATCGATTACTTAAACGTGCTTACTAGAGCTAAAGAAAGTTGGGCAGCATTTCCTTTGTTTATACAACTTTTCCCATACTCTATATCAACTCCCAAACATTCATAACAACGTTCACAATATCATAGACAACAATCGTCATCCATCTATATTATCCGCAATTCATAATTTCACTCCA
The DNA here is from genome assembly GCF_019175385.1 of Lycium barbarum. Taxonomy (NCBI): domain Eukaryota; kingdom Viridiplantae; phylum Streptophyta; class Magnoliopsida; order Solanales; family Solanaceae; genus Lycium; species Lycium barbarum. The sequence goes on along the minus strand of NC_083345.1, from coordinate 57,050,369 downwards.
ATTTCTCCATAATTGTGATTATGGTTCATCATCGCACTTTCTCACATATAATACTTATTCCATGTTCTAAATGTCATTCATAACATATTTACAACCACAACATATCCATATTCATGATTCATTCCAAGCTACTACTCAATAATAGCACTATTCCCACATTTATGACCCATTTTCTATATTCTTCAACAATCCAAGTGTTTCAACTTCTCAATATCTTAAACATCATGAAAATATCATAAAACTTACCTTAGATATTGTAGGAACAAGCCTTGAGTAGGAATACACTATACACTTCTTGCACCAAAACCCTAATTCACTTTCATAGGAATTCCTTGACTTGGATGAACTTTAATGTGTTTCTTCCACTTGATTCTTGTTGGTTTGATGAAGATGATCACCAATCTTTCTTGAGTTCTTGTGGATGAAGAGTTTGGAATTCTCTAGAAGTATTGATAGAGAGAGAGAAAAGTGTGGGAATGAAATAAATGAAGTGGGAACACATTTATATAACCAGAACTTATTCAGCTCGTCGGGACTTCCACGGACACTTTCACGGTCCGTGGAACATTGTACGGTTCGTGGAACAGGTCGTGGTTCACCACCAGAAGACCATCATCTCTGCTGGGTATTCCACGGACCAGTATACGGTCCGTGGAAGGTTTCACGGTCCGTGCAAGGGGTCGTGGAACTCACAACTTTTTTTCCGAAGTTGTCCGCGTCATTTCGTTCAGTAGAAAGGTCATAACTCTTGATCCAGATATTGTGTGAGGGCCCACGACCTATGGTTGGAAATATCTTGCAATTATATACAACTTTAATTCTTAGTGTTTTTCCAAATTCCAAACTTATAATTGCGTTTTGTCCCCTCCAAGTCAGATCATTCGAAAATGTTTCCTTAAATCGTCCTTTTGGATGGCTTATGCCCATATTTGGCTTATGGGTCCTTCTTAGGACTTGCTCAACTTTCCATGTACTACTCATATATCTCTTCATATGTCCTTTATAAAACTCTGGCGTGTGGGCCCCACTTAGCTTACAGCAACGAGGGCTTTTCGGCCAGTGACATATGAACCAATTCAACCCATATGGTCTCCAAATGGCATATCTATACCATTATTACACTGTTATAATATAAACTTTCTCCTTAATCCTCGCATAACTTTGCTCTTCCTCAGGCCCGTACTACGCTGGCTATGACCTTGGTAGCGCGAAATTTTTCCAAGGTGTAACAATTCTTTTCTAGTTTTTTGGGTGGTTTTTACACCATCTTCATCTCGATTCATAAGAATATGAGGGCCATCACAAATCACGTCCCATAACTCTGAGTCTTCAGACATGATGAAATCATGCATCCGGGTCTTCCACCACCCATAGTATTATCCACTAAATCTAAGTGGCCTGGTGAAAGCTTGTCGATCTTCAATATTTGGTGGGGTTGCCATTTTACAGATTCCTTCTAGGTGTTAACCTTTTAGAAAGCATCTGCTGTAATACCAATTGTTGTAGGATATGCGTCCACCAAAACACAATATGCAGGGACCTGGTTGTTTACCAGTTCTCTTTCGCAATGCAGTAAGTACAGAAGGCGAGATTTCAGCGTGGAAAACTCCTTGCTCAAGGGATTAAAAACCACGACCTACCCCAGTAAGATTTCACTTCACTAACAAATCTACTTCAGATTACAATCTATTGTAAGCTAGGAACTAAAATTCCATAATCCTTCAACCCTTACAATAGTAACAACCTAGGAACTAACTCTCATATTCCCTCAACCTTTGCAATACTATGATTGCAAATACCTCCACTTGACTAACTCTATCCAGGGAAACTAATGTCAACTGCCTCTTAGCTAGACCAAACTAATGCACCTTATACTAACACTAGCCAAGGGTACCACTTAATATATTGAAAGGTAAATTGCCTAACAACTACTAAGAATTTGAAATACCTACAACAGCTTCTTATAAAAGAAGAGTAGTTTTACAAGTAAAAGCACATAAAACAAAGCTTAAAAAAAAACTAGAAAACTAAAGCATATTCAGTGTTGGAATCAGGTCCTTCAGTTTGTGATGGGCTTTATTGAACACTTGGAGACTCTTGCGACGGCTGCACCTTTTGGGTGATTTTTTAGGTTTTCCAAATGATGCACAATATGTTGCAACATGTTGTATATATAGTGGGAAGCATGTGGGATGTATATAGACCACTCATTCAATAGTTTGACCTAAAGCATGGGCCAGCTCACTGCTGTACTTGTGTCCAGTGACTAGCTCAGCTTTACAGCTGTCTCTACTGACGGTGCATGGTGCACAGAGAGCAGATCACAGACCAGGTCTCTATCTGTTTCTGAATTAGTTTGACAATCATCAAAACCAAAAACACTTAGATTTATCAGGTTTAGCTACTCATAGTGAATGAAGAACAATAAGAGGTAATAGAAATCATAATGCTTATGATTTATTGATTGGAATTGAAAGAAAGTAATTACAATTGTTTGTTCTCCACTATAAGAAAACTAGCCATTAACGAAGGGAAATCTGGTAACTAAAAGGCTGAATCTAGTCCCTAATGGTAAATAGCGACGGGAAAAAGATGGTAGCCACCCGTTGTAATAGGCTTCGCCACTAAAGGTCAACTACGATGGGCTTAATAATCTTGTCGTTAAACACTTTTAGGGGCCGCACATTATCTGGTCCTGAATGTCTTTTGGTGACTTGCACTTAGCTAGTCTTAAATGTCTTTTAGTGACGAAATTACTGGTCCCTGTTTGAAGATCTACAAACAGCGATTATATTTTTAGGGACCATGTTTCTGGTCCTTATTTACCTAAAAATTTTCCCCTCAAGCTTGATGTCATCAAATCTAATTTTTATTATTTAATATAAAGACGAATATAAAGAAAACTCATGCTCTAATATATATATATATATATATATATATATATATATTGTAATTAATCACAAAAAACAATGTTTAACATCTAGTGGTAAGTCACAATATTCTGTCTTCAAAAGTCAGCTTGCATGTCTTCAATACATCTTAACTTGCAACTTCAATCTTCAAATCCTGTAAAAAGGTTCAAAAATCCAGAAAAAATGATAAATTTCAACTCTTACTAATATGTAATTTTACTCTAACAATGATTAAACAACTTACCCCATAAGAAGCGTAAATCAGCAGGTGTTATCATGTACTTGAAAAATATTATAGCAACATAAAAGAGCTGCAGGAATATAAGAAAAATGAATTAGAAAAACTTTGAAACAAATACTACAAAGTGGAATATATAAAAAATCAAATGTAGTGCGTTCATCTATGCTAAAAAAAAGAGGTAAAAATGCAGAAAGCCGACACCAAATCAACTTAAATGTCATAATTGAATCTTCTTCCCCTGCTATAACAAATAAAGCATCAACAGCAAGTCACTAGTCGAAGACAAAAACTACTTAGTGTGGTTAACTTTTCAAATAAGTAGATAGCAGGGCCTCAATATGATTATCCATGACATGTATGAAAATATATTCCTAAGATAACCCATCTGTTACCAATGTTTGTTACAAAAACATGCCTAACAGAGATTAGAATTAGAGGTGGGGAGAGGCATGCGGTTAATGGGTTGGCCATCTTGAAAAGCTCTTTAGAAGTTCTTTAGAAACATTACTGAACAGAGAGTGTAAATTGCATTCATCAATAGCCGATGGCCATGGTTACAGCAGAACAACAAGTTCACTCTCTTAATTTATGTGGGGTACGCATCCATATCTCTTTTAGTTAAAATAGTAGAAAATGAACCAGAAATTGTCAAGAGTCTGCATAAATTGAAACTAAGAAAAGAGGCGATACTAAAATTTTGGATATCCAACAACCACATTATTACACCTTGAAAAATTCATGTCGTCGTGTAGTGAGTGAATGACTGCGAGCTTAAGGATAACAGGAAGTTCTTAAGATTATAAGACGGATAATTAGAGGTCCTAGAGTGCGTACGTTAAGATCTTGAAGTTATATGAATTGATGGAATAAGGATTGATAAGGATAAGTGGAGTATAAGTGAGGTTTAGGAAAGGTTTCGTAAATTATTGTGCTAAGAATTGTTTGGTAAGGTCTTGAGGACGAGTTATAGGGATGTTTATATCATTAATGAAGTATTAAACAAGTGTTAAGAAATTTGTATAAGGATTGGAGATCAAACGAAACGACGAGAACAACTTCGGAAAAACTATGAGTTACACGACCATGTTATACGGCCCGTGGAATGTTATACAGACCGTATAATGGTCCGTATAACTCAAAAGCAACTAAGTATTACATGGTGGTGAACCACGATCACTTTCACCGACCGTGCCATGTTCCACAGACCGTACAATTGTCCATGGAAGTCCCGACGGGCTGAGTAAGTTCAATTATATAAATGTGATTCCACTTCATTAATTTCATTTCCCACACACTTCTTCGTCTCTCTCAAAACCTCTAGAAGGTTCCACATACTTCATCTTCAAGAGTACAAGGGAAATCAAAGGTTTATACCATAGATTTAAGTGAATCAAGTGCAAGGAAGCTCACTAGGGTTCCTCCAAGTCAAGAAAACTCAAGGGAAGTGAGTTAGGGTTTTGGTGCAAGAAGAGAAGTTCCACTCAAGTGTTGTTCATCCATCATCCAAGGTGAGTTTTATGATCATTCTTGATTGTTTAAGGTGTTGAAAGTTAAAAACACATGGATTGTAGAAAGACATAGAAAATGGGTCATAAATATGGGAATAGTGACATTGTTGAATAAAGGTTTAGATTGAGTCATGACTATCGATATGTTGTGATTGTAAATATGTTATTAATGACATTTAGACCATGAAATAAGTATTATTTATGAGAAAACGCGATAGTGAGCTATAACCATAATTGTGGAGAAATTGAAGGAAAAATGGTGAATTATGGGAAATGTAGATGAATGATGATTGTTGTTTGCGATATTGTGAATATTGTTATGAACGTTTGGGAGTTCATATAGAATATGGGAAAAGTAGTAAAAACAAAGGAAATGCTGCCCAATTTTCCCTAGAAATAGTAACACGTTCTTATAGCCGATTAACTAATGTTGATGCGAATTATCTTGAAGGTAGAAAAGAGGGCATTGAAGGAGAACAAGAAAGCAATAGATTAGTTAAGCGTAAAAGGTATGTGAGGCTACTACTTTCTTTCTATGGCATGAATCCTATAGCATGATTTTTCTTTCCTCTTCATAATTCTCCTACATTCTGGAAGACGATGAGTCTATGTTCATGAATAGCTATATGAGAATAGAGATACGTTATGAGCCTAATAATGATGATGATGAGCTTGAGTCTAAAGATTCTACAGTTATGATATGATGTTTCTATAAGTTAATAATGTCGTTTGTTGTATACACTCCCCTTATACACTATTTCCTTCAAGGTGAGGTAGAATACTCATAGATGCTCCATAATGGAATCGGGCGTTCACGACCCTATGTCACCCCGATAGAGTATAATTTTCTTAAGTTTCCAGTCATGCATTATGATAATAATATGATGAGAATATGATAAGTCTATGATATGTACATGATGCTATCGCACCGTGCCTATATGGCCGGGCGGACACCGCTAAGGCGGGCAGCTATATGTATACACCCTGTCTAGGTGACATGGGCAGACACCACTAGTGGGCGGCATGAGATTGTACCCCGGACGCTGGAGGCCTGGACGCAGGCTAATGATTATCACACCGATCCGATATGGACGGGCAGCTTATACATTTATTCATATATGATATGATGATGATTATGAGTAAGACAACATGTGTTATTTCTTTTATAAGAGACAGTCATATACAGTTGCTCCTTATTGATGCTTCCTTTATCTCATTGACATATTGTTGTCGTTTATGCCTCTCGTACTCAGTACAATGTTTGTACTGACGTCCGTTTTCTTTGGCTTTTGTGTTCATGCCCACAGGTAGACAGGGAGGTGATCTTGACCCAGACTCGTAGGAGCTAGTAGTTGATCGGAGGGCACTCCATTATCCCGGAGGTGCCTTGATTATTCTTTTGTGTACATATACCTATTTTGGGCACGACGGGGTCCTGTCCCGTCCTTATGTCTAGCACTCCAGTAGAGGCTCGTAGATACGCAGTGTGGGTTATATGTTCTCACGAGGTTGCTGTTATGTATATATATATTATTTTGATGGCCGAAAGGCTTATGTATATAAAAGTATTTATGTTTTCAAATGAAAGATGATATTCTTATAATGTGAGTATGAATATGATAAAAGAACGTATAATGAGTATGATGAGTAGTAGAATGAGTGGTGCTCGGTGGTTAGCCCCGGGTACCCGTCACGACCCCTAGTCGGGTCATGACAAAAGTGGTATCAGAGCAGTTCAGTCCTAGGAAGTGTCTACGAGCCGTGTCTAGTAGAGTCTTGTTTATGGTGTGTTGTGCGCCACACTAATAAACAGGAGGCTACATGGCATTTAGGAAAAATGACCATCTTTCATCTTAAGAGATCGTGCGATAGAGCTGTATTATAAGATTTTCCCCTCTTAATAATGTGTTATGATTTCAGCAATGCCGCCAAAAGGAAAAGCTGCAGCCGCCCAGAAGAGCAAGACTACGACAAAAAGGTGGGTGGAAAGAGAGCCGCCAATGAATGTAGAAGAGGGCGAATCACATAATGAGGCCCCATCTAGTACTTCCTCCACCCCGCCCAATGTAGAAGAACAAAGGGGGGCTTCAGCTCTAGTTCCTCCATCGGTTGCTTCGGGTCAACAAGTTACCGAGGCCATTCACCTATTGACGCAGTTAGTTTCCGCCCAGGCACAGCGGCAGAATGTGAGCTCAAGTGATTGGGCAACTAGTACCAGAGCCCGTGACTTTATGAGCTTGAATCCTCCAGAGTTTTTCGGGTCAAAGCCGGATGAAGACCCGCAAGGTTTTATTGACGATATGTTGAGAACATTGAGGATTATTCATGCCTCCGAGACCGAATCTGTGGAGTTGGCTTCCTATAGATTCCGAGATGTGGCGGTATTGTGGTACAATAATTGGCTAGCATCAAGAAAAGAAAATGCGCCTCCTCCCGTGTGGCAAGAATTTGTAGATGCTTTCATCCGTCACTATTTGCCACCCGAGGTCCGCCGAGCTAGAGCGGATAGGTTCTTAAATCTAAAGTAAGGAAATATGAGTGCCCGGGAATATAGCCTTCAGTTTAATTCCTTGGCTAGATATGTCCCGACTATGGGCCGAGATGGGAGATAGGGTACACAAGTTTGGGAGTGGCCTAGGGCCACATCTATTCAAGGATTGTTTGACTGCTTCGTTGCAAGACGGGATGGATATTTTTCGAATAAGGCCCATGCCCAGAACTTAGAGGGACGACAGCAACCACAAAGAGGTGATCATGATATCGATAGAAGGCAAAGCAAGAGGGCCAGATCTATGGGGGCAAGCAGTGATTGTAGAGGGGGATCAAGGCAGACATATTCTAGACACTTAGGCCAGTCGGTGACTAGCGTACCTCCACGATTTACAGGTAGGAGATTTGATCGCTCCTTTCGTTCAAGACAGGGTCAGAGTTCGAGGGCCTCAGATTCTCAGTTCAGGGAAGATTATAGTCGGAGGAGACCCCCAGTACCGCGGTGCAGCCAGTGCGGTAGACTACATTCCGGACAGTTTCGCCAAGGTTCAAATGCTTGCTATGCCTGCGGCCAGGTTGGGCATATAATGCGAGATTGCCCGTCGACAAGTGGTAGAGTTGGGGTTCAACCCACATGATCAGTGGCTGGTTCATCTTCAGTGCGCCCAGTAGGGCAGACTCCCCAGATTCCAGCAGGTTGAGGTAGAGGCAGAGGGGGAGCATCTACTTCAGGTGCCACTCAGCCCCGTGTATATGCTTTGGCCGGACGACAGGATCTTGATTCCTCCCCAGATGTGGTCACAGGTACATTATCCATATTTTCCCATGATGTGTGCGCATTGATAGATCCGGGTTCTACTTTTTCCTATGTTACTCCATATGTTGCTTGTTGTATTGGGGTGAAACCTGAGCCAATTAAACCTTTTGAGGTATCTACTACGGTTGGTGATCCCGTGATAGCTAGACAAGTCTATAAGAATTGTGTACTTGTGATATGCAATCGCCAGACCAAAGATGATTTAATTGAGCTGGAAATGTTAGATTTTGACGCGATTATGGGTATGGATTGGTTGGCCTCATGTTATGCTAGTGTTGATTGCCGAATGAAAATAGTTTGATTTCAATTTCCGGGAGAGCCCGTGCTTGAATGGAAGGGTAATACAACATCTCCAAAAGGTAGGTTTATTTCCTACCTTAAGGCAAGAAAGATGATAGCTAAGGGCTATATTTACCATCTAGTTCGAGTTCATGACACTGAAGTAAAGTCACCAACTTTCCAATCCGTTCCGGTAGTGAATGAATTTTCGGATGTATTTCCAGATGAACTTCCAGGCCTTCCTCCAGAAAGAGAGATTGATTTCGCCATTGATGTGTTGCCGGACACCAAGCCTATTTCCATTCCTCCGTATCGAATGGCTCCGGCAGAATTGAAAGAGCTAAAGGCACCGTTGAAAGATTTGCTTGAAAAAGGGTTTATTAGAATAGTTCATCACCGTGGGGAGCACCTGTTTTATTTGTAAGGAAGAAAGATGGCTCCTTACGAATGTGCATCGATTATAGGCAGTTGAATAAGGTGACGATAAAGAACAAATATCCTCTTCCAAGGATTGATGATTTGTTTGATCAATTACAGGGTGCCAAATGGTTTTCTAAAATAGATTTGAGGTCGGGTTATCATCAAGTGAGGGTTAGAGAAGAAGATATTCCCAAAACAGCTTTCAGAACAAGATATGGCCATTATGAATTCCGGGTGATGTCGTTTGAGTTGACTAATGCTGCGACAGTGTTCATGTATTTGATGAATAATGTATTCAGGCCACTCTTGGATTTATTCGTGATAGTATTCATTGATGATATTTTGGTATACTCTCGCATAGAATCAGAACATGCAGATCATTTACGTATCGTTCTTGGAATTCTTCGAGCCCGAGAATTATATGCAAAATTTTGAAAGTGCGAGTTTTGGCTGAATTCTGTAACATTTCTGGGTCATGTTATTTCAGATGATGGCATTCGAGTCGACACTCAGAAGATTGAAGCTGTGAAGACTTGGCCAAGGCCTACGACGCCTACAGAAGTCCGTAGTTTTTTGGGATTGGCAGGGTACTATAGAAGATTCGTAGAGGGATTCTCGTCTATTTCAGCCCCATTGACGAAGCTAACCCAGAAGTCAGTCAAATTTCAATGGAATGATGCTTGTGAACGCAGCTTCCAAGAGTTGAAGGACAGATTAACCTCAGCTCCAATCTTAACACTTCCAGAAGGGCCAAATGGTTATGTTGTGTACTGTGATGCTTCCGGTGTTGGGTTAGGATGTGTGTTAATGTAGCACGGTAGAGTCATTGCTTATGCTTCGAGACAGCTGCGGAAACATGAGAGGAACTATCCAACACATGACCTCGAATTGGCTGTAGTCATTCACGCAATAAAGATGTGGAGACATTACTTGTATGGTGTGCAGGTTGATATCTATACAAATCACAAGAGTCTTTAGTACATTTTCAAACAGAAGAAGTTAAATCTGCGGCAGAGGTGGTGGTTAGAGTTATTGAAAGGTTACGATGTGAATATTTTGTACCACCCCGGAAAAGCATATGTAGTAGCCGATGCGCTTAGCAGCCGATCAATGGGCAGTTTATGCAAAGTTCCTCCGGAAAGGAAAGAATTAGTTCATGAGCTCCATCAACTAACTAATCTGGGAGTACATGTAATTGATTCGGGTAGTGCAGGAATTAGTATTAACGATCCCACAGTTTCATCCCTGACTATGGAAGTGAAAGAGCGTCAGTATGAAGATCCTCACTTGTGCCATTACAGAGACTCATCTCATGGAAAAGATACGTCCCCATTTGAAGTTTCTATGGATGGAATTCTTAGATACCAAGGCAGACTATGTGTTCCGAATGTCACAGAATTGCGCCGTCGAATTCTAGAAGAAGCCCATTACTCTCGGTATTCTATTCACCCAGGTACAGCAAAGTTGTATCACAATCTTAAATTGATATATTGGTGGGATGGCATGAAGAGAGACATAGCAGAATTTGTAGCTCAGTGTCCAAATTGCCAGCAAGTAAAGATCGAACATCAAAAGCCAGGAGGATTGTTGCAAGCAATGGAAATCCCTACTTGGAAATGGGAAGTGATCAACATCGATTTTATTGTGGGGTTACCTCGTTCTCGAACCAAATATGATTCTATATGGGTGATTGTGGACAAACTCACGAAAGAAGCCCATTTTCTTCCAGTCGGAACTACATACTCAGCAGAAGACTATGCAAGGTTGTATCTCAAAGAAATTGTGCGGCTCCGTGGTATTCCACTATCCATTATCACAGATAGAGGAGCCCAATTTACAGCCAAGTTCTGGAAGTCTTTTCAAGAAGTTCTAGGTACCCAAGTGAAGTTTAACACGGCATTTCATCCGCAGACCGATGGACAGGTCGAACGTACTATTCAGACTTTGGAAGATATGCTACGGGCATGTATACTAGATTTTGGTGGTAGTTGGGATGATCACTTGCCTCTAATCGAATTTGAATACAACAATAGTTATGAAGCTTTATATGGAAGGAAGTGTAGGTCCCCAATTGGATGGTTTGAAATAGGAGAAGCACAGTTAATAGGTCCTGAATTGGTTCAGCAAGCGGTAGAAAAAGTCAAGGTGATCCGAGATCGATTGTTGACAGCCCAAAGTCGCCAAAAATCTTATGTGGACAACCGTCGGCGAGAGTTGGAATTTAAAATTGATGACTGGGTATTTCTTAAAGTGTCGCCAATGAAAGTGGTGATGAGATTTGGCAAGAAAAGAAAGTTAAGTCCTCGTTACATTGGACCCTATAAAATTATCCGCAAGGTGGGCCATGTAGCCAATGAATTGGACTTGCCTTCAGAACTTGAATAAGTCCACCCAGTATTTCATGTCTCGATGCTCCGTAAGTGTGTTGGAGACCCTACAAGGATAGTCCCGATTGATGATGTCCAAGTGACAGAAAAGCTAGCATATGAAGAAGTGTCTATTGCCATCTTAGACAGGCAAGTACGACGACTTCGAAATAAGGAAGTAGCTTCAGTCAAAGTCTTATGGAGAAATGACAACCAGGAAGAAATGACTTGAGAAGAAGAAGAGAGTATGAAGTTCAAGTATCCGCACTTATTCCAACCCCCAGGAGAGATTCAAGATGAAACACCAACATTATAAGGTATGTATGCTTACTTTTCATGCTTTTGGTCGTGTGTGGCCAATTTATAGTTCTAATGTATTGTGGCCCTGTGAGGCAATATTATTATGGGTTGTTTTGATAGGACGGTAGTGCCATATTATAGGGAAAACTCTGGCGAAATTTTCGTAGAATTCCTGAGTGTTTAACATTCGAGGACGAATGTTCCAAAATGGGGGAAGCATGTTACACCTTGGAAAATTCATGTCATCGTGTAGTGAGTGAACGACTGCGAGCTTAAGGATAACATGAAGTTCTTAAGATTACAAGATGGATAATTAGTGGTCCTAGAATGTGTACGTTAAGATCTTGAAGTTATATGAATTGATGGAATAAGGATTGATAAGGATAAGTGGAGTATAAGTGAGGTTTAGGAAAGGTTTCGTAAATTATTGTGCTAAGAATTGTTTGGTAAGGTCTTGAGGACGAGTTATAGGGATGTTTAGATCATTAATGAAGTATTAAACAAGTGTTAAGAAATTTGTATAAGGATTGGAGATCAAATGAAACGACGAGAACAACTTCGGAAAAACTATGAGTTACACGACCATGTTATACGGCCCGTGAAATGTTATACAGACCGTATAATGGTCCGTATAACTCAAAAGCAACTAAGTATTACATGGTGGTGAACCACGATAACTTTCACCGACCGTGCCATGTTCCACGGACCGTACAAGTGTCCATGGAAGTCCCGGCGGGCTAAGTAAGTTCAATTATATAAATGTGATTCCACTTCATTAATTTCATTTCCCACACACTTCTTTGTCTCTCTCAAAACCTCTAGAAGGTTCCACATACTTCATCTTCAAGAGTACAAGGGAAATCAAAGGTTTATACCATAGATTTAAGTGAATCAAGTGCAAGGAAGCTCACTAGGGTTCCTCCAAGTCAAGAAAACTCAAGGGAAGTGAGTTAGGGTTTTGGTGCAAGAAGAGAAGTTCCACTCAAGTGTTGTTCATCCATCATCCAAGGTGAGTTTTATGATCATTCTTGATTGTTTAAGGTGTTGAAAGTTAAAAACACATGGATTGTAGAAAGACATAGAAAATGGGTCATAAATATGGGAATAGTGACATTGTTGGATAAAGGTTTAGATTGAGTCATGACTATCGATATGTTGTGATTGTAAATATGTTATTAATGACATTTAGACCATGGAATAAGTATTATATATGAGAAAACGCGATAGTGAGCTATAACCATAATTGTGGAGAAATTGAAGGAAAAATGGTGAATTATGGGAAATGTAGATGAATGATGATTGTTGTTTGCGATATTGTGAATATTGTTATGAACGATTGGGAGTTGATATAGAATATGGGAAAAGTAGTAGAAACAAATGAAATGCTGCCAAATTTTCCCTAGAAATAGTAACACGTTCTTATAGCCGATTAACTAATGTTGGTGCGAATTCTCTTGAAGGTAGAAAAGAGGGCATTGAAGGAGAACAAGCAAGCAATAGATTAGTTAAGCGTAAAAGGTATGTGATTCTAGTACTTTCTTTCTATGGCATGAATCCTATTGCATGATTTTTCTTTCCTCTTCATAATTCTCCTACATTCCGGAAGACGATGAGTCTATGTTCATGAATAGCTATATGAGATAAGAGATACGTTATGAGCCTAATAATGATGATGATGAGCTTGATTCTAAAGATTCTAGAGTTATGATATGATGTTTATATAAGTTAATAATGTCGTTTGTTGTATACACTCACCTTATACACTATTTCCTTCGAGGTGAGGTAGAATACTCATAGATGCTCCATAATGGAATCGGGGGTTCATGACCCTATGTCACCCCGATAGAGTATAATTGTCTTAAGTTTCCAGTCATGCATTATGATAATAATATGATGAGAATATGATAAGTCTATGATATGTACATGATGCTATCACACCGCGCCTATATGGCCGGGCGGACATCGCTAAGGCGGGCAGCTATATGTATACACCATGTCTAGGTGACATGGGCAGACACCACTAGTGGGCGGCATGAGATTGTACCCCAGACGCTGGAGGCCTGGACGCAGGCTAATGATTATCACACCGATCCGATATGGACGGGCAGCTTATACATTTATTCATATATGATATGATGATGATTATGAGTAAGACAACATGTGTTATTTCTTTTATAAGAGACAGTCATATACAGTTGCTCCTTATTGATGCTTCCTTTATCTCATTGACATATTGTTGTTGTTTATGTCTCTCGTACTAAGTACAATGTTTGTACTGACGTCCGTTTTCTTTGGATGCTGTGTTCATGCCCACAGGTAGACAGGGAGGTGATCTTGACCCAGACTCGTAGGAGCTAGTAGCTGATCGGAGGGCACTCCATTATCCCGGAGGTGCCTTGATTATTCTTTTGTTTACATATACATATTTTGGGCATGACGGGGTCCTGTCCCGTCCTTATGTCTAGCACTCCAGTAGAGGCTCGTAGATACGCAGTATGGGTTATATGGTCTCACGAGGTTGCTGTTATGTATATATATATATATATTATTTTGATGGCCGAAAGGCTTATGTATATAAAAGTATTTATGTTTTCAAATGAAAGATGATTTTCTTATAATGTGAGTATGAATATGATAAAAGAACGTATAATGAGTATGATGAGTAGTAGAACGAGTGGTGCTCGGTGGTTAGCCCCGGGTACTCGTCACGGCCCCTAGCCGGGTCGTGACACACATATGTGGAATCCTTGAAATATAAATCACCAACACATTAAATGCATACTAACAAAATTCAGCACCACATCTATGCAAATGAACAAAATAAATTAAATTTTCGGCCAATTTGTTACTTACTCGATATGTTCAGGCGGTATCAAAGGCTAGACATCAGAGTATTAGCTAATACAAATGCTTTGGATTGCTTAAATTATTCCATATCATCTTCTAAGGTAACAAGCTATCCTTCAAAGATTTATTTTCCTCTCGACACGAACGTAGCTCGGACGATAATTCAGCATTTGAAGAACTGCCACCTTTCAAGTACAGTAATTGCCGAAAGAAAATAACTCTCACAATAATAGTTATGGGCAAAAAAATTAAGACTCCTAAATTAGGATATTGGGAGAATGCTGATTGAATTTTCCATTATTCAAACATGTAAGGATCCTGAAAGATTGGATCAATTACATTTTTTATAGAACACTTTTATATCACTAAACCGTTTACCAGATTTTGCTATCATAAAATTCACTTTTCTATCAATCTTCAAATAGTAGTCTACAAGTGGCCATGCTGAGCCACGGCCCAAGCTCAAAACAAAAGAGTGCTAACTTGGATTAAATACGAAGAATAATTTGTGTCATGTACATCTTCAAATCTTCATGCTAAGATAAATGCTGCTAACACTACCTAAATCCCCCGTAGCGTAGCTGCAAATATATGACTTAAACAGTGTAAAAAACTGCATAATTCAATCCAACTCTGAAGAGGATAACTGTTACTATTATGTTTTAAAATTATTCAAAAAGCAATGATAAGTGCCGCCGCACAACATTACTATAAAACTAGAAGTCGCATTATCGTGAAGTTGGGCTTAAGCTATCCATTTAAATAACAGAAAATGAAACTACATCCTACAAAATGTCATTCCCATTGCCAGCAAGAGCAACAATCTGCTCATATTTATTTTGAGCATTTCTAGCTTTTTAATCCCCACTGATAAACATATAGCACTTTTTCCTAGTGAAGCTGCCTCTATGTAAGTTTTTCTTTTTGGTAATAAAATGTGAAATATTACCATTACAAACACAAGAAATACAAACTAAAGAGCATCTACGAGTAAAGTACCATCTTCTAGGAAGGGTGCAGTTTAAAATGCCAAGATTTTATCATTCAAGTTCAATAAACGGTACAACTATTATGCTTCTCCTAATAAATGCCCGCATACTAAACATGGCACAGATAATGCTAATATTTTTACTTAACAAATAAAATCTAAATAGCAGATCAAAATAGAAGATAAATAAGAAGGTCCATTTTTCACAAAGCTGAAAAGTATCACGACTGAGTACACTGAACATCCTGTAGACATTAACACATTAGAAGAAGACATGAAAGGTCTCACTGGTAACTTAGCTAATTTAACAACCTGTAATATGAATCCAATATACAAGAAAACAATGAATAAAGCTCCATACTTCGAGTACAATACCGCAGCTAAAGAAAGCAGCAATGGAGGTACTCCTGGATAAAAATATTAAAATCTAAGCAAGGAAGTAACACCGATGGCATGTTGTATTGCAGTTACAATAGTGCAAGTAAACCACAATACACTAATCTAGATTTTCAAAATAATAAAATGAGATTCTACCTCAAAATTCACGTTGCACATCACTATACAAATAGACCAAGATCTAAAAAATTTATCTCCCGTCTGTAATATGAAAAAAAAAAGTTAAAAACATTTATAGGCACATCTATATTTATAATGAAAATGCTAAATAAGTTCCCGTAAATATTAAGTTTACACTCCATATAAAATATAAAATTAGGGAAAAAGAAAGAGTAAAAAGGAGAAAAGATTACAAAGATAGAGAAGTAAGAGTCTCTTTCAAATTACTGAACCAGAAAGTTCCACAAAACAAACGAAAAAATATATCAAAGAAGAGGTTACAGAGGAGATAAACTTACCATGCTTGAGATGAGAGAGTCAGAAGTGAAACTTACCAAGCACAGAGTGTGATGATAGTTTGAATGTTTCAGAGGTTTATCGAAAGTAGACCACTGACTTTTAACAGATAAGATCAATGGAACAGAGAAAGACTTAATTAAAAAGTTGGTGGCACATTTGAGATTACCTACCTGTGAGGAATGAAAAAACCTCTAATTGTCACATATATATATATATATATAGTAGTAAAATTCATTTCTTAATCCTAAGAACGTTGCTTTGTGTCCATAAGAAAAGGAGTGTATTTTGATATGTGAAAGAGGCTTTTGATGCTCTCTAATAAGAGGAGGGGGATCAGTTCAATCAGTTCTTCTTGATTTACTCTTGCTAGACCAAGAGAGAAGAAAGATTCCTACTTTTACTTCCTTACTATTCTCTTAGTAGAATATGTACCAACACTTCTTACTTCCATACGCACAAAATTTTGTTTGTTATTAAATGTTAATCTTTCAACATCAAGGAGGAAATGTGATAGGCAAATTAAGAAAATATAATAAATCCTTATTTCAGAGGAGATTTACAAATTTAACTGCAGTTAAGATGCACATTATAGTTTTAAACAAAATTGTGTGTATCCACATCAAGTAGTTGTGTTGTCAGTAGAGTTAAAAAAATTATATTTGGCTGTTACACGATTGAACTCACAAAACAATTGAATTTCTCATCCATAAAGAGTCGCTATTAATGTAAGATGTTCAAAGTCAGTTTATCGACAAAATGTTCAGCGTCCAAGTGAAAGAATCATTTGCACACAATTCTCAACAAACATCAAGAAAGTTGTATATTCAGTCATGTATTGAAAAAGAAAAGCAGTCTCAATCTCTCTCGATACTAACCTTAACTGATATTGGAGAAGCCGACGAAAGAAAACCAACACTTTGGTTCAGTCAAGGAGAAATAAAATTAGAAATTGAACAAGGTGGATGTTGAATATATGGAGGGCGTAAACAGCTTTAGTGGAATATGCTGTATACTTTTGTTGTCTATTCTCTGGATGTAATGTTATTGATTGGGAAAAAAAATCCTATTCAGGAAACATCAGCTATGTCCAAAAGACAGCATAAGATCAACCCATAAGCTCACAAGATTTCAAGCAGAAGTAATCACAAAGAACCATAAAGATCACCTTTTAGCAAATACCCATATAGATAATCTCATCAGATCAAGAACTAGACCCATCTACAAAATCTTTCTACTAAACCACACACACACATACACACACCAAGAAAAACAAAGCAAAACAAGTAGAAATCAACTGTGAAATTTCCACTCAGATCACCTTTTTAGCCAACACCCATACAAATTATCTCATCAGATCAATCACAAATCAAAAACTAAACCCAATTATTAAAAATTTCTACTGACACACACACCAAGAAAAATAAAACAAGAGGAAATAGCCAGTGAAATTTCTGTAAAGATCACTTTTTTTAGCCAACACCCATATAGATTATCTCATCAGATCAAATCAACAAATGCACAACAAATTTAAAAACTTTTTTAGGGTTTACCAAGCACAATCAGCTATCACGCACATCATCAAAAGAGGAACAAAGAAAAGAACCAACTTTTATACTAACAACAAAAATTAAGACATACCCAGATCAAATCAAAGACAAATCAACATACCCAAATGTTATTTTCACAAAAAAAAAGTTCCATACCCACGCTTCTTATTTCTGATGCTGACTTGGTACACGCCCCAAGAGAAAGCACCAAAAGTAGCAAGGAAAATGGCCAAAGCACTTGAGCATACCTGGGTATACTGGAGATTAGGGCTTTGAGATGCGAAGACATGTTGGTGTTTCAGTGAAACAAAGAAGTGATTATAATTTTCTACAATGTTTTGGTTTTATTATATTTCGTTTGGCACCTGTGTTTTCAGGAAAAAAAAGTTTTTTAAGCTTTCAATATTTTGGTACTCTATTTCGTTTGCCACTCCTCTTTGGCGCTCAAGGCCCGACAAACAATGAATAGGGATTTGGGACCAGTTTATGATTTCTTTAGGACCAGATTTAGTATATTCGCTATAAAGTACACAATTAAGGACTAGAATATAATCTCGTCCCTATATGTATACTTTTAGGGACCGAATTTTTAACCCGACATTAAATGTTGGTCGCAGATAAACCTTTTTCTTGTAGTGCTCCCAAAAAGCTTCCAAAAACTATGAGTATTCAATGCTAGGGAAATAGAACTAAAATCTAACAAACAATTATCTAAACAAACCCTACAACAAGTATTTTTAATGGTCCAAGTCGTGAGAAATAAGATGAAAAACTGCCCTCGCCGGCACTGTTTTGCAGACCGTAAAAAGTTATACGGTCCGTCAAAATTCCTTCTTCAGCCGCCAAACTGCCTTCATCAGACTTTCTGCACTTCCACTTTGACGGACAGTATAATGTTATACAGTCCGTATATTGCTCTACAGAATTTCCCCTGGCTGAGTTGCTCTCTATTACTACTTGACGGTGCATTCTACGGTTCGTAGAATATTTTGCAGACCATCTTTTGCTCTGTGAAATTTCCTTTGGTCACAAGTATCTTACGAAAAGTTTGTGGTACATTTGACGTGTTGTAGAATGTTCTGTGGTCCGTATCTTGTCCCGTCAAAATTCCCTATTCAATCAACTTGCCATTTTTTAATTCTTTTTGCAAACTTTTGATGTAACTTCTTCAACTTTCGTCATACAAACACTGAAAACCTGAAACACAACAAAAACCACATAAAACGACACGAACTTGCTTGAAAACAAGTAAAACTCTCCGTTAAAAGCATCAAATGTTACGAAATTACACGGCAAATCAATATGGAAGAAACGTGGCGCGGGGAAGAACATTCAAGCTCCCGCACGTAGATAGAAGCTCTACATTCCTTTAATCGCTCCTATCAATAAACAATTTTGATTCTCTAACGAAGAACACCAAAACCCTTGCTTGAGTGCTTGAGAAGAATTTACCTTGGAAATCCTATGTTTTTGTTGACGAATCATGTTAATAATCATGTACAGAGTGTTAGAATCGATGAAGGATCCTTAGAATGATCTTACCTTGACGTGGGAGGTTGAAAAGAGAAGAAAAATGCTCCTTAGGCCTTGAGAAGAGAGTTTAGAATATAAAAACTCAGAATAAAAAGCAAAAGGGTCATATTTATAGACCTGGACCGAATTTCTGATATCGTGCGTCGCGCACTCCATAGCACTCAAAAACCATGCTATGGAGGGTGCGTTGCACGCTCCATAGCACCTAAAACCCATGCTATGGTGGATGCCCCGCATCCTCCACAACATCCAAAAACCATGCTATGGAGGATGCTCCGCATGCTTCATAGCATCCGACACTAAGAATAAGTTCAGTTCATTTTGGTAAAACATGCATAACTTGTTGTACGGGGTTCAGATTAACGAACGGTCTGAAGTGTTGGATCCTAAATTCAAAAACGCATCTTCTAGACTCTGTTTAACTTATGTGAATCCACCGGGTCAACCCTTAGCCTGAAATACGAAAGTGTTATAATATTTCTCCTTAGAATGTTTGTTCTCGAATGATGGATCATAGTTCTCATGGACAAACTTAACATACATGCCATAAATCTTTTTGAAACGTACCTCCCTACTTCTCGTCATGAAAATTAACATGGATTAGCATATATGGGATTTGGGAAGGAAACCGTAAGCACAAATAACATGTGTTTTGGAACATGAGCATGGACATAACTTGATTACATGAGCGTGGGAAGCATGACATGGAACATAAGGACTGAGTGAATGTGATTACGTGGAAACATAGATGTCATAACATGAGACATAGGTAGTGGAAACATGAATGTGAAACATGAGACATGAATATATGGAGACATGAATGTTATAGCATGGGATACAACATGAATATGAAGGTACTTACCTTAAACGTTCTCTACTTGTTCTTCAAACCAGTGCAAATATCTAGACATCATGTCCACTTCGGCTTCCCATGTAGCCACTTCAACCTTCAAGCTTTTTGATGTGGCGTGATTTTACGCCATAATCGATGCTTTTCTGCTATAAGTTTTACTTCTTTTTAAGCAAGTCTATGTGATTTTACGTGGCTTTTAGTGTTTTTCAGGAAACGGAACAGATTCAGAATGAAAATAGTTGAAAGTGCAGAAGTGGTCGTAAACTCAGTTTACGGTCCGTATTCTTAAACATGGGCCGTATTCCATGGGCATATTAAAGAATAAGAAGAACCAGAAAGGCAGGCTGAGGAAATGGTGATTTACGAACAACTTTTACGAACCGTATTCCACTCTACGGTCCGTATCTCAAAGCTTATTTAACCATTCGAGCATTTGGCAGAAAGTCAAAGTTTTGGAAGTTGAAAGACAACTAGGCAATTTACGGATCGTAAATTGGTTTACGGTCCGTTTCTCAGGAGATTGAAGTGGCTCAAAACCGGAAGGAAAACCTGGCCGTAAACTAGTTTACGGTCCGTATTTCACTTTACGGACCGTATTTCGTATTGACGGGGACCAAAGTGCAAATCTACAACTTTCACGTTTTCAGAACCTATAAATAGTCATTGTAGGGTTTTATTAGTTATCAGTTATTATATTTTGACTTTTGGCTTAGAACATTAAATACTCTCTAGTTTTTGAAGGTTCAAATATCAATTCAAGTATTCTCAATTCCTCTTATCTTCCAAAGTAAGCAATTATGAATTCTTCAATTTCTTATTTCTTGTTCTTTGTCATGAGTAGCTAAATTCCCTTACTAGGGTTGTGAACCCAATGATGGGTGTTGTGTGATTGGGTTATGATTGATATACACATAATGGATTATTAGGATTTATTTATTCTTCATTCTTCATTCATAATTAATGGTTGCAAACATTGATTAAAGTCATAACCCTTGATTTATGTGAGAAAATAATTAGGGTTGGTAAGAATAAGTAACAAGGACTCAAATCTTTAAACTTTGTTTAATAAATTCACTTAGGAATAAGAAGAATTTACTTGGCATGATTAATCGTTCTTCATAGTTACTTTCTTATATTTGGGAAAATCATAGAAAGAGATAATCTTTATTTATTGGGAAATAGTAGAGATTCATATAGAGATTAAGTGCATTCATATAATGATCCATTAGAAGTATATCGAGATCAATACCCATGATCATACACTCTATCTAACGGGGAAACAACCTTAGTTTCTTTTACCATAAATTTCCACCACAGCAAGTAGATCGCAATTAGTTATAGAAAAACCAACTATTACCAAAATCATCGGGTTAAGACATTAGACCTAAAAATTAGCATCCTACGACTTTAGTAACCTTTTCACACCATATTCCCTGTGGGATTCGACCCTAACCTTGTTGGGCTACTATATTTGATAACGTCCGCGTTATACCATTAATAGGTGTAATTTGAGCGTATCAAATTTTGGCGCCGTTGACGGGGAATACGGTTTTGAAATTACTAAATAGTGTTTTCTTTATTGAAGTCTTTTGCTTATTCCATCACACCTTTTGAATATTTGTATAGTTGTTTTCTGTGTGTTATTTTATTTAAAAAAATGGCATCTTTCCATCAAAACTTGTTTAGTAGTGATTTTTATTGCGAGCATGGCCAAATTGGTGAGTTCAAACTCATGATGGAGTGCCAGCTAGGTGAGGGTAACAAAAATAAAAAAGCGTTAGAAGAATACTTGGAAACTAGTCTCCAACTTGGTTTGATGATAGACGAAGAAAATCCTCCATGGGCAAATCATTATGAACTCCCCAATGCTCAAGATGAAAGGATAAATCATGAAGATGAGCTTATTGGGAATGCCAAAGAAAAAAATACATTGGAGTCAACCATTGTTCTGAAAAATCTGGTTGGTGTTGACTCCAGTCCGGGGGAAAAAGAGGATGTGGTAATTCAGGAAGTTCAAAAGCCTTATATTTTGCAATTCAAAAATTCAAGAAGGCAGAACGACATTCCTCACTTGAAAGCCAAGAAGTGTAAGACGAAAAATATTTTACTTGGCGTGGTCATCTATTTACCACCCCGCTGCTCGTGGTCACAAACTTGAATCCAAGTTGGGTGCCCAATTCATAAGCTCCAAATGGCGAGAAAAGCGGCAAAGTTGGTAACCGTCGTGCCGTGACGTTAAATCAAGCTCTTGGTGGGAGGAAACCCATCGTTTATAAATTCTTAGAATAATTTATTTTATTGTTTTTACTAATAAAAAAAAGGAGAAAAGGAAATTGGGGTGTTAATGTGCAGAAGAAAAGGAAGATTGTTGTTATGGTGAGGAGAGATGACTATAGCACTCAGTGCTAGCAGGTATGCCTAAGATTTTTTGTATGCTTATGTGATGCAGTGAGGACACTGCAAAATTTTTAGTCGGGGGTGGCTATTTGGTATTGTTGTATTGTAAATATGTGTTTAGGACCCCCCCCCCCCTCAGCTTTTCTTTGCCAGAGTTCTTTTCCTGAGGAGTTTTATATTTTTTGTTGAAACTGGCATGTTTAGGATATTTCTTAGGTTGAATAGAGTAGTTGTGACTTATTTGGTGTTACTCTGTAACTGATGGCATGTTGTTATGGTTGTTGGAAATTTTGGACCCCTCGAAATCTTGACAAATGCATACTTAGAACAGTTATTGGTTGACATGATTGATTCTTTATATGACATTTTGATTGTTGGGGTATTGTGTGTGATAAATGACTACTTAGGAGGTCACAAGTGTAAAAATAATTGTCCTTATGCCAATGTGTGTGTGAGCTGTTAGTTTGGTTCTGTTTATGCATGTATAATCTAGAACTTGCCTGGTTGGTCTTGTATGAAATCCGAAAGTTAGTTTGGTTGTGAGATGATCTTAGGCTTTCTTTGTGTAAATAGTCACTTTGCCTAAATAAGCCTTATCAAAATTCCAAATATCCCTAGTTTCCCTCTGTGAGCCTTTTTGACCTTTTTCTTGGCTAGCCAATTATGAAACCTTACCCTTTTGAACAATTAATTCATATTCGCACCCATTCCCTCTTTGATGCTACTAGATAGATGAGGCAAAATGCCTAAGTTAGGGGTGAATTAAATGTGGAGTAGATGTTAAAAACATAAGTTGGGGGTGGTGGAGTTTGCTAGTGGGAATTCGATGTGGTAGTTGCATATAAAAAAAAATAACATAAAAAAAATCAGAAAATTGTAACACAAAAAGATTTGCAAGTTGGATAGGAATAAAACCACATGGAGGTCGAAAACTTGAAAGAAAATAAAAGGGGTTGGAAAGAAAAGGGGTGAATTAAGGTGAAGAGATGTTGTAGTGTTCAAGGAGGGGAAGTCACTAATATCCAAAAAGTATCCTACTCGTCCCTAAGCCTACATTACAAGCCGAAACAAGTCCTAATGTGATCACAACCAAACAAGCCTAGGATGAAAACATATAAAATATGGGCAAGCCTATGGTATTTGCATGTGTAGATATGAATTTCTTTGTGAGTGTGAGTGTTTTTCTTTTCTCTTTCGTCTTCGTCCCATTCTTGTTATATATATGTGTGTTGGGACATTCGTTGGTCTATGGGAAGGCATAAGGATGAGAATTGAGCAAAATAAAGTGATCGCCTAAAGTAGCGTTTGTGTGCATCATAATGTGTTCGATAATGTAATGTCATGCATTGAAGCTTCATTGTTAGTCATAGCGTTCTTGAGTTATGTATATTGCTTTGAAATAGAAAATTGGGGGTGGTCCTTTGAAGAAAAACATGCATGCCGGTAGTTCAGAGTCAAAACCAATGTAGACATTGTTATTCTATGATATCTAGGTGTTAGATTGAATCGTTGTTTTGTATGGCTTTCTTGAGGACAAGCAAATACTTTAAGTTGGGGGTGTTGATGTGGCGTGATTTTACGCCACAGTCGATGCTTTTCTGCTATAAGTTTTACTTGTTTTTAAGCATGTCTATGTGATTTTACGTGGTTTTTAGTGTTTTTCAGGAAACGGAACAGATTCGGAATGAAAATAGTTGAAAGTGCAGAAGTGGTCGTAAACTAAGTTTACGGTCCGTATTCTTAAACACGGGCCGTATTCCATGGGCGTATTAAAGAATAAGAAGAACCAGAAAGGCAGGCTGAGGAATGGTGATTTACGAACAACTTTTACGGACCGTATTCCACTTTACGGTCCATATTTCAAAGCGTATTTAACCATTCGAGCATCTGGTAGAAAGTCGAAGTTTTGGAAGTTGAAAGACGACTGGGCAGTTTACGGACCGTAAACCAATTTACGGTCCGTATCTCAAGAGATTGAAGTTGCTCAAAACTGGAAGGAAGACCTGGTCGTAAACTGGTTTACGGTTTGTACTTCACTTTACGTACCGTATTTCGTATCGATGGGGACCAAAGTGCAAATCTGCAACTTTCACGTTTTCAGAACCTATAAATAGTCATTGTAGGGTTTTATTAGTTATCAGTTATTATATTTTGACTTTTGGCTTAGAACATTAAATACTCTCTCTAGTTTTTGAAGGTTCAAACATCAATTCAAGTATTATCAATTCCTCTTTTCTTCCAAAGTAAGTAATTATGAATTCTTCAATTTCTTATTTCTTGTTCTTTGTCATGAGTAGCTAAATTCCCTCACTAGGGTTGTGAACCCAATGATGGGTGTTGTGTGATTGGGTTGTGATTGATATACACATAATGGATTATTAGGGTTTATTTATTCTTCATTCTTCATTCATAATTAATGGTTGCAAACATTGATTAAAGCCATAACCCTTGATTTATTTGGGAAAATAATTAGGGTTGGTAAGAATAAGTAACAGGACTCAAAGCTTTAAACTTTGTTTAATAAATTCACTAAGGAATAAGAAGAATTTACTTGACATGATTAATAGTTCTTCATAGTTACTTTCTTATATTTTGGAAAATCATAGAAAGAGATAATCTTTATTTATTGGGAAATAGTAGAGATTCATATAGAGATTAAATGCATTCATATAATGATCCATTAGAAGTATATCGAGATCAATACCCATGATCATACACTCTATCAAACAGGGACACAGCCTTAGTTTCTTTTACCATAAATATCTGGCAAAGTAAGTAGATAGTAATTAGTTATAGGAAAACCAACTATTACCAAAATCATCGGGTTAAGACATTAGACCTAAAACTTAGCATCCTACGACTTTAGTAACCTTTTCACACCATATTCCCTGTGGGATTCGACCCCAACCTTATTGGGTTACTATATTTGACAACGTCTGCGTTATATCATTAATAAGTGTAATTTGAGCGTATCACTTCTCCATATAACTTTTACTGAAGCGACTTTCCTAGTCCTCAACTTGCGAACCTGACCATCAAGAATAGCCACAGGAATCTCTTCATAAGTTAGGCTATCGTTCACTTCTATTATTTAGGTAGGGACCACCAATAACAGGTCTCCCACACACTTTTTCAACATAGATACATGAAACACTGGGTTCACAGAAACCAAATCTTGTGGTAAATCGAGCTCATAAGCCACTTAACCTACCCTTCGTAGGATCCTATATGGTCCAATATATCTGAAGCTAAGCTTTCCTTTCTTCGTAAACCTTATAACGCTTTCATAGATGAAGCCTTCAAAAACACCAATCAACAATCTAAAAGTCTAAGTCTCTACGTCTCACGTCCGAATAGGACTTTTGGCGACTCTGAACCATTTTCAAATGCTCCTAAATCAACTTAACCTTTATGGCCTGATACTAGCATGATAACTATTATTTTATGTGACTTAAATGAGGGGTAAGTGATAACCCACTTACTTTTAAAATCCAGGACACATGCTCTCAACATATCTCCGACCGTTTGAATAGTGTGCTCTGCTTGGCTGTTTATTTGCATATGAAAAGTGGTACAGAGATTTACTTTTGTACCCAATCCTTTCTGAAAGAACTTCCAAAAGTTTGTTGTGAACTAAACATCTCTATCTGACTGGAGTCCATGTAACAAGACAATTTCTTAAATATATAACTTGGCATAATCTTCTGCTGAACCGGTGGTCGTTACTGGTAAAAAGTGTGATGATTTAGTAAGTTGGTCCACAATCACCCAAATCAAGTCATGTTTTCAAGGTGAGAGAGGTAAACTTGTTATGAAGTCTATATTTATCAACTCTTATTATTACGCCCCTTGTTTCTGTCATAGTAAGACTTATGATTTCCTAGTTGAGAGTGCCTTGGGAATTGAGACCCGAGCCTGAGTTTTGGAGATAGAAAGTGTTTTACCCCGTGTAAAATGGTACCAGCAGGCATTCCTGGTGATTTATAGGATTAGGAGTTGAGTGAATTGAATCGACGCGATCTGAACTGAACCAAAAAATCTGCAGGACACCAGTCATGATTGACGGGTCGTCGAACCTGTCGACGGGCCATCATTGTGCGACGTCGACAAGGTTCCGTAGCCAAGCATTCTGCAGGCGCAGGACGATGAGCACGTCGATGGACCGTCAACACGTCGACGGGTCATCGACCCGCTCGTCGAACTGGACCACTGAAGCATTTAATTCTCCGAGTATAAATACACGGTCCACGACTTTATGTCTTATTTCTCTCATTTCCTAGATAAGAAAACCCTAGTATTTTGCTCTCCCAACATTTATGGCAAATTAGTGAAGATTTGACAAGACTTGGACCCCGTAAACTCGAGCTTGTGAAGAAGAAGGTTATTTCTAGGGTTTCTCCAAGAATGGGAAGCTTAGGGAGTTGAAGTTAAAGTGATTCTTGAGATTCTTGACCCCTCAAGGTATGTAAATGATTCCTACCTTTATATTTAAGTTGACTACCAAGAGTTTTAGTGATTGTAGGTAAAGAGAAGGTATTTGTGAGAGTGATAGATTGATGAAGGGCAAGGCACTACATGAGGCTATTTTAAGAAATGATTAGGAATGGATTTACATGTATTCTGATATGTATAGTTGTTTTCATTGTATTGTGGGTATTGTAGTTGATATTGGATTGAATGAGAAGGTTAAGAGTGGTAAGCCTATAAAGGGGATGGTTGTCTTTAGTTCGTTAAGCTTTATATGTGCTTGAGGATGATTAGTAAGCAAGGCAAGTAGCCTAATTAAGACTTATGTTACCTTAATTTTAGACTTACAAGTTCAAGAGGTAGGAGTTGGGCGACTTGATATACGTCAAGGTATGTTAAGGCTTTTCCTTTCTTTCACTTGGCATGATCCTATGATATGAACCAATAAACGAGTCAGAGAGTTCCATATTACTCTATTCTTGTAAGCACTAAGAGAAATACAGTTTTAATGTTTCCATATCCTGGATATGGTATTTCCCCATGTACATATCTTGTGATTTTTTGTCGTAGTAGTAGGAGTTCAGTAAGGCCCATGAGAGACCAATTGTCATTATATTGTTTGAAAATCCTATTGTTCAGTTTTATTTGTGCTATACATTCACTTTCAGTTCTCAGGGATATATGAGAAAGGCACACTTGACAGGGGGTGAAGGTGTGACCTGCAATATTATATTTAATATGAGAAAGGCACACTTGACAGGGGGTGAAGGTGTGACCTGCGATATTATATTTCATATGTGAAAGGCACGCTTGACAGGAGGTGAAGGTGTGGCCTATGAGTGGTCCATGAGTGGCCTATGATGTTGGAGTATATATATGAGAAAGGCACACTTGACAGGGGGTGAAGGTGTGGCCTGTGATGTGACAATGAGGCGTGGACCTACTAGATATATATATATATATATATATATATATATATATACCTTCCCACATACAGATTCAGTCAGTTGCAGACAGATACTAGTTCATACAGATTCATGCAGATAGTCATTTCAGCTTATGAGTCAGATATTATTCATGATTTCTATATATATGTTCATACTTGTTGTCTTTAAGCCTTACATATTCAGTACATTATCCGTACTGACTCCCCGTTGCTCGGGGGGCTGCGTTCATGCCCGCAGGTACAGGTAGACAGGGGGGTGGTCCAGCTTAGTAGGACCTTTATCCAGCAGAGATTAGGGCACTCCATTCGATCCGGAGTTACAAGCTATTTTTGGTAGGCTATCCTTTTGAGATGTATATAGATGGGTATGACGGGGCCCTGTCCCATCTTTGCTATAGCTTTAATTCCAGTAGAGGTCTGTAGACAGTTGTATGTAGTAGTCAGATGATGCAGCCTTGTCGACTTCTATGCCTTTGTGTACAGTTTATATAGCAGCCTAGCCGGCTTGCACTGTTCTTCCGCATGTTATGTATATATGCAGATTGTACAGAGTTCTGATGTTTTCTCTTATGAGATTAGCTTGTGCCATTTATGGGCTATTGATGTCCATCATGTTTTACATAAGTGTTTAGGGGTGTTTGGTCGCTAAAGGTCAGACTCCTGTCACGGCTCATCAGTTTGGGTCGTGACAGAAGTGGCATCAGAGCAGTTGTATCCTAGGATTGTCCACAGACCGTGTCTAGTAGAGTCTTATTTATGGGTGTGTTGTTCACCACACTTATAAATGGGATGCTACAGGACATTTAGAACAATGTCATTCTTTCTCTCCTAGATTGTGCGATAGAGCCATGTGTTAGGCGTTCGCTTTCTGATGAATTTTTATGATTTCAGCAATGCCTCCTAAGAAAGCCACAGGAGAGGCCACTAACCGTACTTGGCAGGCCACTAGGGCTCGGGATGAGATTCAGAGCGAGAGCCCATCTGAGACATCGCATACACCGTCTCCAACACCCGTCCCAGTTCCTCCGCCAGATGCACCAGGTCAGGATGTGCAGGATGCTGTTCAGTTATTGACCAGATTAGTAGCCGCTCAGGCTCAACGGTAGGGAGTTGGTAGTTCGAGGGTTAAGACTTTCCTCGAGTTAGATCCTCCGGAATTTTCAGTGATAAAGCAGAATATGGATCCCAATGATTTCATTGATGGTATGCAAAGGACTTTGAGGGTGATGCATGCAAGTGAGGTTGAATCGGTGGAGTTAGCTTCGTATATACTGCGTGATATTTTAGTGCAGTGGTATCAGACTTGGGAGTTATCTAGATGAGAGAATGCTCCTACAACTGTTTGGCGAAAGTTTGCAGATGCTTTTATTCACCATTATTTGCCTCCTGAGGTCAGGCGAGCCCGAGCAGACAAATTTCTACGTATTGAGCAGGGCAGCATGAGTGTCCAAGAGTACTGTGTGTATTTCGATTCTATGGCTAGATATTCCCCAACCATGGTGGCTGAGATGGAGGATAGAGTTCACCGTTTTGTGGCTGGTTTACGGCCACATTTGATAGATTCTTGTACGATTACAACATTACAGCCAGGCATGGATATCTCCCATATACAGGCATATGCACAGAATCTAGAAGATCGTAAGCGTCAGAGGGGGCAGAGCGTGACCGTGACCGAGGCCATGGTAAGACGGCTAGATCTTTCGACATTGTAAGTGAGTCCAGGGGAGGAAAGAGGCAGCAGCATTCCCAGTATTCATATCATTCAGTAGGGAGTGCACCTCCGCGGTTTTCAAGCTCGAGGTTTGATCGGTCTTCTTATTCCGGAGGGGCCCGGAGCGGCCCAGAGTTCTAGAGCATCAGGCTCCCAGTACAGACCAGAGTCAGGACAGATGAGGCCACCCATGCCACAGTGTGCCCAGTGTGGTAGGTTACATATCGGGCAGTGCCGATTGGGATCGAATGCCTGTTATTCTTATGGCCGACCAGGTCATGTGATGAGGAATTGTCTGTCAGGAGGTGGCATGGGTACTATTCAGCCTACAGGGTCCACAGCTGGTTCTTCTTCTGCAGTACGCCGTTCGGGGCAAGCTTTTCAGTCACTAACAGGACAAGGTAGGGGTAAGAGTGGAGCGTCCAGCTCGAGCGGTCTTCAGCACCGCGTATATGCACTAGCTGGTAGGCAGGACCACGAGACGTCTCCTGATGTTGTTACAGGTATATTATCGGTTTCCTCCCATGATGTCTATGCACTGATTGATCCAGGTTCTACTTTATCATATGTTATTCCATTTGTTGCTTGTAAGTTTGGGATAGAGCCCAAGTTGATTAGACCTTTTGAGGTGTCTACACCAGTTGGTGATCCGGTCATAGCTAGGCGAGTATATCAAGATCGTGTGGTTATAGTTTGTGATCGACACACTATAGCAGATTTGATTGAGCTAGAGATGATTGATTTCGACGTTATTATGGGTATGGATTGGTTGGCTTCCTGTTACGCCAATGTTGATTGCAGAACAAAGATAGTTCGATTTCAGTTCCCCGGTGAGCCAGTCCTAGAGTGGAAGGGTAATGCTACTTCGCCGAGGGGCAGATTTATTTCCTACCTTAAGGCAGAGAAGATGATCAAAAAAGGGTATATGTTTCACCTAGTTGGAGTCCAAGATGTGCAAGCAGAGTCGCCGACTCTTCAATCTGTTCCTGTGGTTAATGAGTTCCCAGAAATGTTTCCAGATGAGCTTCCAGGCATTCCCCCAGAGAGGGAGATTGATTTTTCTATTGACCTATTGCCAGACACTCAGCCAATATCTTTTCCTCCTTTTAGGATGGCACCTGCTGAGTTGAAGGAATTGAAGGAGCAATTGAAAGATTTGCTTGAGAAGGGATTTATCAGGCCTAGTATATCACCGTGGGGAGCGCCGGTGCTATTTGTAGGAAAGAAAGATGACTCTTTGCGAATGTGTATTGATTATAGGCAGTTAAATAAAGTGACTGCAAAGAATAAGTATCCGCTCCCGAGGATCGATGATTTATTTGATCAGTTGCAAGGCGCCAAGTATTTCTCGAAGATAGACTTGAGGTCAGGATACCACCAGGTTAGAGTGAAGGAAGAAGACATTCCAAAGACAGCATTTCGGACTAGATATGGCCACTATGAGTTCCGTGTTATGTCGTTCGGTTTAACTAATGCCCCAGCTGTATTCATGGATTTGATGAATCGTGTATTCAGAACTTTTTTACATTTGTTCGTAATTATGTTCATAGATGATATTCTGGTTTATTCACCGTCAGAGGTCGATCATGCAGAACATCTGTGGACAGTGCTTGGAATTCTCCGAGGAAAAGGGTGGTATGCCAAGTTTTCGAAGTGTGAGTTATGGTTAAACTCTGTGGATTTTCTGGGTCATATTATTTCAGAGGAAGGCATTAGATTGGATGCCCAGAAGATTGAGGCTGTGAAGAATTGGCCAAGGCCCATGACACCAACGGAGATACGTAGTTTTTTGGGCTTGGCAGGTTATTATAGAAGGTTCGTAGAGGGATTTTCTTCTCTTTCAGCCCCATTGACTAAATTGACTCAGAAATCAGCTAAGTTCCGATGGACAAATGCTTGTGAATAGAGTTTTCAGACGTTGAAGGATAAGTTAACTTCAGCACCAGTTTTGACTCTTCCAGAAGGAGCAGATGGCTATGTGGTATATTGTGATGTATCAGGTGTTGGATTGGATTGTTTTCTTATGCAGCATGGTAAGGTTGTCGCTTATGCTTCTAGACAGTTGAAGAAGCACGAGAAGAATTATCCAACCCATGATCTTGAGTTGGCAGCAGTGATTCATGCCTTGAAGATATGGAGGCACTACTTGTACGGTGTCCATGTTGATATCTATACTGATCATAAAAGCCTCCAGTACATCTTTATGCAGAAGGATTTGAACTTGCGTCAATGACGATGGTTAGAGAGGTTAAAATTATGATGTGGATATTCTGTACCATCCCAGGAAGGCTAATGTAGTAGCCGATGCCCTCAGTCGTAAATCTATGGGTAACTTGTCTCACCTGTCGCCATAGAGAAGAGGAATAGTCCGTGAGGTTCATCGATTGGCTAGCCTTGGAGTTCGATTGCTAGATTCAGGTGATGCAGGAGTTACTGTTCAAGACACAGCGATATCATCCTTGGTAGTAGAGATAAAAGAGCGTCAATATGAGGATCCGGTTCTAGTTCATTACCGAGATACATCCCCTCAGAAAGAAGAGACACCTTTTGTGATCACAGGTGATGGAGTACTCAGATATCGAGGCAGATTGTGTGTCCCTAGTATTACAGGACTCCGTCAGCAGGTTATGGAAGAGGCACATTACTCCGCTATTCTATTCATCCAGGCTCAACAAAGATGTACCATGACCTCAAAGAAGTTTATTGGTGGGATGGTATGAAAAAAGATATAGCAGAATTTGTCGCTCAGTGTCCAAATTGTCAACAAGTCAAAATAGAACACTAGAAGCCTGGACGTTTTAATGCAGTCTATGGAGATTTCAACATGGAAGTGGGAGGTAATTAATATGGACTTTATTACAGGGTTACCCCGCACTCAGCGGAAGTGTGATTCGATATGGGTCATAGTTGATAGGCTCACAAAGTCAGCTCATTTTCTGCCTGTCAGAACTACTTATGCAGCCGAGGATTATGCGAAGCTTTATCTTAAGGAGGTCGTACGACTTCATGGTGTTCTCACGGCCATTATTTCAGATAGGGGAGCACAGTTCACAGCTAAATTCTAGAAGTCTTTTCAGCAGGGATTGGGGACTCAAGTGAGTCTTAGTACTGCATTTCATCCGCAAATGGATGGGCAGGCGGAGCGTACTATACAGACCCTTGAAGATATGCTTAGGGCTTGTGTACTTGACTTTCAAGGCAGTTGGGATGATCATTTGCCTGTCATTGAGTTTGCTTATAACAATAGTTACCATTCCAACATTCAGATAACTCCTTATGAGGCCTTATATGGGCGGAGATGCAGATCGCCCATAGGATGGTTCGATATCGGGGAGAATCAATTAGTAGGACCAGATTAATTTAGCAAGAAGTTGATAAGGAGAAAGTGATTAGAGAGAGGTTGCTAACAGCTCAGAGCCGATAGAAAATCCTATGCGGATAATCGGCGACACAAGCTAGAGTTTGAGATAGGCGATTGGGTCTTCCTAAAAGTTTCTCCTATGAAGGGAGTAATGAAGTTTGGCAAGAAGGGTAAGTTGAGCCCTCGATATATTAGGCCGTATAAGATCATTCGTACAGTGGGCACGGTGGCATATGAGCTAGAATTGCCTTCTGGGTTAGAGTCGGTACATCCAGTATTTCATGTATCTATGCTTCGTAAATGCATCGAAGATCCTTCAAGAGTTGTACCAGTAGATGATATCCGAGTGACCGAGCAGTTATCATACGAAGAAGTTCTGGTGGCTATCTTAGACAGGCAGGTCTGTCGGTTACGAACTAAGGATATAGCCTCCGTTAAAGTCTTGTGGAGGAATAAGCATGTTGAGGAAGTGACTTGGGAAGCGGAAGAGGCAATGAAGACTGAGTAGCCACATTTGTTCCCAGCAGTACAGGAGGTTCGATCTGAAATATCACATTCCCCCGGTATTATTTCATTTATGTTATCGTGATTGGTCGTGTGAGGCCATGGCACCGTATGTTGTTGCATGTGGCCCTGTGTGGCATTATTCTGGGTTGTTATGTGCAGGTTAGATTGGTATAAGAATAGGGGGAAAACT
Organism: Lycium barbarum; assembly: GCF_019175385.1. NCBI lineage: Eukaryota > Viridiplantae > Streptophyta > Magnoliopsida > Solanales > Solanaceae > Lycium > Lycium barbarum. The sequence goes on along the minus strand of NC_083345.1, from coordinate 57,016,834 downwards.
CAGCCGAAATTTTCCTATAGCCTTGATTGTTCGAACATTCGGGGACGAATTTTCTTAAGGGGGAGAGAGTGTTACGCCCCTTGTTTCTGTCATAGTAAGACTTATGATTTCCTAGTTGAGAGTGCCTTGGGAATTGAGACTCGAGCCTGAGTTTTAGAGATAGAAAGTGTTTTACCATGTGTGCAATGGTACAAGCAGGCATTCCTGGTTATTTACAGGATTAGGAGTTGAGCGAATTGAATCGACGCGATCTGAACTGAACCAAAAAATCTGCAGGACACCAGTCGTGATTGACGGGTCGTCGAACCTGTCGACAGGCCATCGTTGTGCGACGTCGACAGGGTTCCACAGCTATGCATTCTGCAGGTGCAGGACGACGAGCACGTCGACTGGTCGTCGACCTGCTCGTCGAACCGGACCACTGAAGGATTTAATTCTCTGAGTATAAATACATGGTCCACGACTTTATGTATTATTTCTCTCATTCCCAGATTAGAAAACCCTAGTATTTTGCTCTCCCAACATTTATGGCATATTAGTGAAGATTTGACAAGACCCGGACCCCGTAAACCGAGCTTGTGAAGAAGAAGGTTGTTTCTACAGGTTCTCCTAGAATGGGAAGCTTAGGGAGTTGAAGTTAAAATGATTCTTGGGATTCTTGACCCCTCAAGGTATGTAAATGATTCCTACCTTTATATTTAAGTTGACTACCTACCTTTATATTTAAGTTGACTACCGAGAGTTTTAGTGATTGTAGGTAAAGAGAAGGCATTTGTGAGAATGACAGATTGATGAAGGGCAATGTAGTGACATGAGGCTATTTTAAGAAATTATTAAGAATGGATTTACATGTATTTTGATATGTATAGTTGTTATCATTGTATTGTAGTTGATATTGGATAGAATGAGAAGTTGAAGAGTGGTAAGCTTATAAAGGGGATGGTTGTCTATAGTTCGTAAAGCTTTATATGTGCTTGAGGATGATTAGTAAGCAAGGCAAGTAGCCTAATTAAGACTTATGTTACCTTAATTGTAGACTTACAAGTTCAAGAGGTAGGAGTTGGGCGACTTGATATACGTCAAGGTATGTTAAGGCTTTTCCTTTCTTTCACTTGGCATGATCCTATGATATGAACCAATAAACGAGTCAGAGAGTTCCATATTACTCTATTCTTGTAAGCACTAAGAGAAATACAGTTTTAATGTATCCATATCCCGGATATGGTATTTCCCCATGTACATATCTTGTGATTTTTTGTCCTAGTAGTAGGAGTTCAGTAAGGCCCATGAGAGGCCAATTGTCATTATACTGTTTGAAAATCTTATTGTTCAGTTTTATTTGTGCTATGCATTCACTTACAGTTCTCAGGGATATATGAGAAAGGCACACTTGACAGGGGGTGAAGGTGTGACCTGCGATATTATATTTCATATGTGAAAGGCACGCTTGACTGGGGTTGAAGGTGTGGCCTATGAGTGGTCAATGAGTAGCCTATGATGTACGAGTATATACATGAGAAAGGCACACTTGTCAGGGGTGAAGGTGTGGCCTGTGATGTGACAATGAGGTGTGGACCTACTAGATATATATATATATATATATATATCTATACATGTCTATACTTTCCCACATACAGATTCAGTCAGTTGCAGACATATACTAGTTTATACAGATTCATGCAGATAGTCATTTCGGCTTATGAGTCAGATGTTATTCATGATTTCTATATATATGTTCATACTTGTTGTCTTTATGCCTTACATATTTAGTACATTATCTGTACTGACTCTCCGTTGCTCGGGGGGCTGCGTTCATGCCCGTAGGTACATGTAGATCGGGAGGTGGTCCAGCTTAGTAGGACCTTTATCCAGCAGAGATCAGTGCACTCCATTCGATCCGGAGTTGCAGTCTATTTTTGGTAGGCCATCCTTTTGAGATGTATATAGATGGGTATGACGGGGCCTTGTCCCGTCCTTTCTATAGCTTTCATTCCAGTAGAGGTCTGTAGACAGTTGTATGTAGTAGTCAGATAATGTAGCCTTGTCGGCTTCTATACCTTTGTGTACAGTTTATGTAGCAGCCTAGCCAGCTTGCACTGTTCTTCCGCATGTTATGTATATATGCAGATTGTACAGAGTTCTGATGTTTCCTCTTATGAGATTAGTTTGTGCCATTTATGGGCTATTGATGTTTAGCATGTTTCAGATAAGTGTTTAGGGGTGTTTGGTCGCTAGAGGTCAGACTCCTGTCACGGCCCATCAGTTTGGGTTGTGACAATTATTTCCACACTGGAATATCTATATTCTGAGCTAAACCACCAGGCCTCTGGTGCGTGAGTTTCATTTGTTGGCAATTCAGAAACTTAGCCACATAGTCTGCCACATTCTTCTCTATGTCATTCCACCAATAAACCTTTTGAAAGTTATGGTACATCTTCGTAGAACCTGGGTGAATAGAATACCTGGAATTGTGTCCCTCGACTATAATTTTCTCCTTGAGTCCATCTACATTCGGAACACATAATCTACTTTGATACCTCAAAGTACTATCACCTCCTCATTGTTCAAAAGTCATCATCTTATGCTTGTGAATTCCTTCTTTTAACTACGACAAATAAGGATCATAAACTGTTTCTCCTTTACTTCAGCTGCTAAGGAAGATTCAGCCTTCTTCTGAGCAACAACTCCCAAAATCTTAAGAGTCCAGGAGTCGAAGTCCTAGATTATCTAAGCGTTGGAATTCCTTCACTATAGCTATCTTATTGTCACGACCCGAATAGGGGCCGTGACGAGTACCCGATACTTGTACCGAGCACCCCTTATCCATTTTTTTTTTTACCTTTACTTCTCAGCGGGCCGTAGGAACTGTGCTATACATTTATTTTTCATTGCTGAGCTTTAACATTAGCCGCGTCATCATAAACATAGACTAGTAAGCGTTGCTGTCACATTATACAGAGACGCGAACAATTCAAAATACAAGACATCTACCTGTACATATCTACCTACGAGCCTCTAGACATAGTACACATATACATAGAAAGGGCCGAGTACTGCCGTGCCCGAATATATACATACACAAAATAGTACCAAGGAAGTAAGGCTCCGGAATAACTGGAGCGCTGTCAAGTGCTGCTGGTAGAGCTCCTAAGAACAAAACCTGCCTGTCTGCTGACCTGCGCGGCATGAAACGCAGCGTCCACAAGAAGGGACGTCATTACGAAAAGTGTACCGAGTATGTAAGGCATGAATAGTAATATACAGAAAATATAAAACAGGGATAATGACATAAAAGAGTTATAACACATGCCCTGAGGTGGAAACATAACCTGTACATATAAGTGCCCTTGGGCAGATGCCATGCATGCTTAACTTTCCTTTGAAAATATTTTCTTGTTCATATATATCTATAAAAGTAGAACATGTCATGTTGCCGAGGCGTCAGCAGCCGATCCATTTAACCATAATTATACACATCCCGCGTCCGGGACGATATCATGTCATGTAATGCCAACTGATCAGGTTGATATGCGTATATAACGCTCTGCCTTTATCTCCATCTTCCCCGTATACATATGCATATATCTTGTATGTATATCAACGTCTATAGCGCTCTGGCTCTTTCATCATGTACATATACGAGTATCATGTGCATATATCAGCGTCTATAGCGCTCTGGATCTTTTATCATATACATATACATGTTTCATGTACATATTTTATAAATATATATACACATATCTTACATACATTTACATATCTTATATACATATGTCACATAGGCACGCATGAGAGCCCAAAGAAAAATCATGTAGCCATAGGAGTGACGTAAGGTCGGTGACCTCCGATTATATTATGGAACAATCGTGGTCGCTTTGTCTCTCCTTGAAGGAACAAGTATTTAAGGCGAGACTACCAACGGAGAATAGCGTCAACAATAAACATAGATGGAATCATGGCATCATGGACATCTACTCATAGGCTTTGGATTCCTTAGGAAATAGTGTCATAGCTAGGAGGTGGAAATAAGGTTCAAGAACTAGTTTATTACTTTCATACTCGCATTGAATCCTTAGCTTAGAAATCTTAGCCGTAGAACCGTTCTGGTCGTACTTATCATAGGCATGTTCTCTTGTCTAACATCGTCGTTATCATTATCATCGTGAAAGTATCCTAGTTAGAGTAGTTATAGTACTTATCATTTAGTAACGGGATCGGGATCAAAGGCCCCCTTTGGATTCAACTTCAAGTAAGTCAAACAGAACTATAAGGAAAATTCGAGAGCAACGGGCCCACCTCGGCCCGAATGAGGTAGCGTATACGATTTGCATATGTTGCATGTCATGGCGTTACTTGTGGGGGTTTTATGGTAGTCGGGTCCCATTTATACAAGTTCTAGGGGTTTAGGAGGTCTTTCCAACATTTCGCGCACTTTCTAGTTCAATTCTACTGAAGGGAAAAGGGGAAACTTTGGATGCGGATTCCGGGGAATAGAGTTGTCCCCGGGGCTCGTACCCAACTTATTACGTCTAAGACATGCCATAGAAAGACGGGTGAAGCCTTACATACCTCTTTCCGCTCCTTTTGCTACTCCGAATTCACGTTGCAATTTCGTCAAAATCTGCAAATCGGTCATATTTACCAAAACTCTTATTAGGATACTTAGAGTTGAAATCTTAAGGTAATACTTGGCCACCGAAATTTCGGCAGCACTTCCTCTGTAAATATACCATCCTCGACATTCAACTTAGCAAGTTTTCAATCAACAACAACCCGGGAATTCAAACCCGGCCAAACTATTAACACAACTCAACAATCACATTAGCAATTCACATATTCCATTCAAGACACATGATCTCAATTTACCACTTTCTTCCAAACCTTCCGACTTCAATGAGTACAATAGCAACCTTACAATATATATTCCAACAACATCATACTAATACCATTACATGCTATCCATTCAAAAATATTATTTTTCAATATACACAATCTTCCACTTACCAATACTTCACCAAACTTATCAAGTCTTTATTTGTAATATGAGATCTAAAACACAACAACTAAAATATTAATTACAACTCGCTCATTATTCTTTCACAACTCACCAATATACACGACTATACATCATGTATACACAGCCACATACACACTACACACTCACGGCTTCATCATGCACACACAACTACAATCTCTCCAAACTCATTCAACTTCCATTTTCCACATAACATTCACAACAATAACAACCAAACACTAAATAAAATAATTTAAACATGCTTCCTACACATGCATACATGTGCACGGCCACATACCATATTCCTTTCCTTCATGAATTTCATCCATATTAGCATACTACAACACATATAAACCATTCATAACACATAAAACAAGATTAAAACTCACCTTTCTTCTTCAACTTCTCACTTGACTACAACTTGGCAACTTGTATGATTATGAAGTTTTTCTTGCTTCAACAACAACTCCACCTTGTTAAGGACCCTTTAATTAGTAGAATACAATTTTTGGAGGAATTTTTCAAGGTTTCTTATGGAATTTTTACTATGGCCGAAATGGCCCCTAGATGGTTCTCCTTCTTGTTTTTGTTCTTGAGTTTCTTGAAACTTCTTGAATATTATGTAGGCATGTAGAAGACTTGGTCTTCTTTTTAATTCCATGTATTTTAAGTCAACATGGGCTTGGGCCATAACTATGGCCGGTTGGGCCTCTTCATTTTCTTGAAAATTTCAAGCCCAATTATATTTTGGGCTAGTTCTTGTAATTCATGAAAGCAATTTTTTTCCAATTTCCAAATTTGCCCTTCGTCTTCCTCCATATTTCCACGAGTCATACCGCGAATTTCCTTTTATGCCCTTGACCTTTCTTAATATTTCCGCTTCTAAATTCTTTATAAGCAACTCATATGCTTAACAAAATAAAAGTAAGACCTTGTTTTTCATCTGTCCGCAATTACCTTGGATTATCCGATTGTACAAAAATGCGGGATATAACATCCTCCCCCCCTTTAGAACATTCGTCCTCGAATGTTAACCTGGCCTCATAGTGTATCATAATACTTCGGGGAGGTCTCCTTCGTAGACATCTCACATGTCGCTTAGGTCGCTTTTATGTCGTAAGTCCATTGAGTAAGCTCCGAACGCTGGCCCTACGTTAATAAGTTCCCTTTTCATGACTTCTATAGGGTTTCTAACCACTTCATACACTCTAGTTTACTTTAGGCTACCTAGTTTCGCATTAGTCTCTTGTTCCCCCGTTTATGACATTTTTAGCATATTTCCCAGGGGGTCACCCATCGTGAAATTGCTCTCACCCTAGCACGCTTAACCTTGAAACTTTAATGCATTTCAGCGTCTTAGCGTTAGTATTTTCGCCTCCACTCCCTCGCACTACTTATATCACATAATATGGAACGAGTTGGGGTCTTAGCAGTTTTCGAAACGCCCGCGTAACACGTCTTTTCTTTTATTTACAGTTCTAACCTCCGCAATCTCTAGTATTCGTCTTTTTACCTGTGCGTATGGCCACTTTTCGTCCAAATTTTCGAATTCTTAATATGTTCAGCAATACAAAGGGCAGAGCAGGATAAGACAGAATCCGAATCAATTAACACACATATCATAGAAGATGCCGAAAAAGTACCTGTGGCCGCGTCTGCGGAAGGCTCAGGGTCCTGTCGTCTTGTCAAGGCATATAGGCGCTGCGGAGGACCGGCTGAACTAGGTGCCCCTCCTCTACCTCGGCTGCGGCCCGCTGGAGCTTGGGAAGTCTGTCCAAGAGGGCGTACGGTCGACAATGAACCAACCGCGGACCCGGCGGGCTGGGCTTGGTCTCCCTCATACCTCAGTGGGCAATCACGCATCAAATGGCCAACCCGCCCACAAGTATAACAAGCACCTGTACCTGCGCGACACTCTCCAGAGTGTGGCCTACCACAGCGCGCACACCGTTGCGGGAGTGGCATCATCCTGCTAGAATCAGTTCTATACTGGGATCCTGAAGCTCTAGTACCCTGATCTGGTCTCGAGTGAGTAGAACGGTCAAACCCCCTATCCGCAAATCGAGGAGGTACACTGGCCGTCGATTGGTCTGAATACCTAAATTGCTCCTGTGCCTGTCCCCCTCCATACTCGCTTCTAGCCCTGGAAAATCTGCCCCTTTTTCTGGAACCCCTATCTGGATACCGCTCCCCTCTCTGTGACTGGTACTGCTCCTCCAGATTTTGGGCATGGGCCTGTATTCTAGTAATAGTCATCCCCTCCTAGAGTGAAATCGTCAAGCACTCCTTAACCAAATGTGGCCCTAGCCCATTCACAAATCGGTGCACATGATCTCCCCTATCAGCTATCATGGCTGGGGCATACCTGGCCAACGAGTTAAAACGAAGACTGTATTCTCGAACACTCATATTTCCCTGCCTAAGGTTCAAGAACATATCGGCTCGAGCTCGTCGAACCTCTGGTGGTAGGAAATGCAGTAGAAATGCCTCAGTAAACTCCTGCCAAACCGGAGGGGGTGCATTTGCTCCCCTCGAAGATATCCAGCTACTGTACCACAGAACTGCTACATCCCGCAGCCTGTATGAAGCCAACTCTACAGACTCCGTATCCGAAGCATGTATGATCCTTAAAGTCCTCAGCATCTCATCTATAAAATTCTGCGGGTCTTCCTCTGGTTTTGATCCATAGAACTCTGGAGGCCTCAGGGTGATAAAGTCGCGAGCCCTTGTACTTACCGCCCTGTCTCCTAGGTCTACATCTTGCCGCTGAACCTGTGCGGCAACTAACTGGGTTAATAACTGGATGGCCTCTGCCATCTGCTGGCCCGGAGCTGCTGGCGGTGGAACTGGAGGTGCGGGGGCTGGAGCTGGAACTCTTTCCGGCTCTGCTGGTACAGGGGGAGCAGGAAAGGTATGAGGGGGAGCTTCATTATGAGATTCTCCTTCTTCTAGCTCCCGTTCAACTCTTCTTCCAGCCACCGTCTCTCCCTTCTGGGCCGCCCTAGCTTTCTTCTTCGGCGGCATTACTGAAACGTAACATAGAATTAAGAAAAGAACAAGGAAGCCTGGTAACATAGCTCTATCGCACGATCTAGAAGACAAAGAAGGTCATATTTCCTAAATGCTCTGTAGCCTCCTGTTTATAAGTGTGGCGCGCTACACACCCATAAACAAGACTCTACTGGACACGGCTCGTAGACAAACCCCTAGGACCGAACTGCTCTGATACCACTTCTGTCACGACCCGACTAGGGGCCGTGACGAGTACCCGATACTTGTACCGAGCACCCCTTATCTATTTTTTTTTTTACCTTTACTTCTCAGCGGGCCGTAGGAACTGTGCTATACATTTTTTTTTCATTGCTGAGCTTTAACATTAGCCGCGTCATCATAAACATAGACTAGTAAGCGTTGCTGTCACATTATACAGAGACGCGAACAATTAAAATACAAGACATCTACCTGTACATATCTGCCTACGAGCCTTTAGACATAGTACACATATACATAGAAAGGGCCGAGTACTGCCGTGCCCGAATATATACATACACAAAATAGTACCAAGGAAGTGAGGCTCCGGAACAACTGGAACGTTGTCAAGTGCTGCTGGTAGAGCTCCTAAGAACCAAACCCGCCTGTCTGCTGACCTGCGCGGCATGAAACGCAGCGTCCACAAGAAGGGACGTCAGTACGAAAAGTGTACCGAGTATGTAAGGCATGAATAGTAATATACGGAAAATATAAAACAGGGATAATGACATAAAAGAGTTATAACACATGCCCTGAGGTGGAAACATAACCTGTACATATAAGTGCCCTTGGGCAGATGCCATGCATGCTTAGCTTTCCTTTGAAAATATTTTCTTGTTCATATATATCTATAAAAGTAGAACATGTCATGTTGTCGAGGCGTCGGCAGCCGATCCATTTAACCATAATTATACACATCCCGCGTCCGGGACGATATCATGTCATGTAATGCCAACTGATCAGGTGGATATGCGTATATAACGCTCTGCCTTTATGTCCATCTTCCCCGTATACATATGCATATATCTTGTATGTATATCTGCGTCTATAGCGCTCTGGCTCTTTCATCATGTACATATACGAGTATCATGTGCCTATATCAGCGTCTATAGCGCTCTGGATCTTTTATCATATACATATACATGTTTCATGTACAAATTTTATAAATATATATACACATATCTTACATACATTTACATATCTTATATACATATGTCACATAGGCACGCAGAAGAGCCCAAAGAAAAGTCATGTAGCCATCGGAGTGACGTAAGGTCGGTGACCTCCGATTATATTATGGAACAATCGTGGTCGCTTTGTCTCTCCTTGAAGGAACAAGTATTTAAGGCGAGACTACCAACGGAGAATAGCGTCAACAATAAACATAGATGGAATCATGGCATCATGGACATCAACTCATAGGCTTTGGATTCCTTAGGAAATAGTGTCATAGCTAGGAGGTGGAAATAAGGTTCAAGAACTAGTTTATTACTTTCATACTCGCATTGAATCCTTAGCTTAGAAATCTTAGCCGTAGAACCGTTCCGGTCGTACTTATCATAGGCATGTTGTCTTGTCTAACATCGTCATTATCATTATCATCGTGAAAGTATCCTCGTTAGAGTAGTTATAGTACTTATCATTTAGTATCGGGATCGGGATCAAAGGCCCCCTTTGGATTCAACTTCAAGTAAGTCAAACAGAACTATAAGGAAAATTCGAGAGCAATGGGCCCACCTCGGCCCGAATGAGGTAGCGTATATGATTTGCATATGTTGCATGTCATGGCGTTACTTGTGGGGGTTTTATGGTAGTCGGGTCCCATTTATGCAAGTTCTAGGGGTTTAGGAGGTCTTTCCAACATTTCGCGCACTTTCTAGTTCAATTCTACTGAAGGGAAAAGGGGGAACTTTGGATGCGGATTCCGGGGAATAGAGTTGTCCCCGGGGCTCGTACCCAACTTATTACGTCTAAGACATGCCATAGAAAGACGGGTGAAGCCTTACATACCTCTTTCCGCTCCTTTTGCTACTCTGAATTCACGTTGCAATTTCGTCAAAATTTGCAAATTGGTCATATTTACCAAAACTCTTATTAGGATACTTAGAGTTGAAATCTTAAGGTAATACTTGGCCACCGAAATTTCGGCAGCACTTCCTCTGTAAATATACCATCCTCGGGATTCAACTTAGCAAGTTTTCAATCAACAACAACCCGGGAATTCAAACCCGGCCAAACTATTAACACAACTCAACAATCACACTAACAATTCACATATTCCATTCAAGACACATGATCTCAATTTACCACTTTCTTCCAAACCTTCCGACTTCAATGAGTACAATAGCAACCTTACAATATATATTCCAACAACATCATACTAATACCATTACATGTTATCCATGCAAAAACATTATTTTTCAATATACACAATCTTCCACTTACCAATACTTCACCAAACTTATCAAGTCTTTATTTGTAATATGAGATCTACAACACAACAACTAAAATATTAATTACAACTCGCTCATTATTCTTTCACAACTCACCAATATACACGACTATACATCATGTATACACGGCCACATACACACTACACACTCACGGCTTCATCATGCACACACAACTACAATCTCTCCAAACTCATTCAACTTCCATTTTCCACATAACATTCACAACAATAACAACCAAACACTAAATAAAATAATTGAAACATGCTTCCTACACATGCATACATGTGCACGGCCACATACCATATTCCTTTCCTTCATGAATTTCATCCATATTAGCATACTACAACACATATAAACCATTCATAACACATAAAACAAGATTAAAACTCACCTTTCTTCTTCAACTTCTCACTTGACTACAACTTGGCAACTTGTATAATTATGAATTTTTCTTGCTTCAACAACAACTCCACCTTGTTAAGGACCCTTTAATTAGTAGAATACAATTTTTGGAGAAATTTTTCAAGGTTTCTTATGGAATTTTTACTATGGCCGAAATGGCCCCTAGATGGTTCTCCTTCTTCTTTTTGTTCTTGAGTTTCTTGAAACTTCTTGAATATTATGTAGGCATGTAGAAGACTTGGTCTTCTTTTTAATTCCATGAATTTTAAGTCAACATGGGCTTGGGCCATAACTATGGCCGGTTGGGCCTCTTCATTTTCTTGAAAATTTCAAGCCCAATTATATTTTGGGCTAGTTCTTGTAATTCATGAAAGCAATTTTTTTCCAATTTCCAAATTTTCCCTTCGTCTTCCTCCATATTTCCACGAGTAATACCGCGAATTTCCATTTATGCCCTTGACCTTTCTTAATATTTCCGCTTCTAAATTCTTTATAAGCAACTCATATGCTTAACAAAATAAAAGTAAGACCTTGTTTTTCATCTCCCCGCAATTACCTTGGATTATCCGATTGTACAAAAATTCGGGATATACCATCCTCCCCCCTTTCTCACACCCCGACCTTACTAGGGTGTGATGGGCACCCGACCCCATATTCAGAGCCGAGCGAACCCGCTGACTCTTATTACCTACTTAATCTCCTTAGACGCTTACCTCAATAAGAAATGAAAAACATAATAAAGCTTTCAGATTTTTTTTTTCTTTCTTTTCCATCGTACTCAACTCAAATAGAATCTGTAATCTCATGGACTTTGATACATAACACAAAATGACATATCGATTGGTGGAGCCGATTACAATACCGACATTCTATACCCACGACTCTGTCTGCAAAGTCTCTAACATCAATCCAGAAATCCTAGCATACAGGCTCTGACTCGGCAGCATTCCCAGGAACAAGTGGGGTCTACCAACTTCGCTAGAACCTCTTCTATACTAGCTTCTGCTCGTTTGGGTGTACCTGCGCGGCATGAAACGCAGCACCCGAAGAAGAGGGGTCAGTACGAGCAATGTACTGAGTATGTAAGGCATGAATAGTAACAAAACGGAAACATAGGGCATATCATGAAGTAAAAGAGTAACCTGTACATCTGAGTGCCGCTTAGGCGGATACCCTGCATGCTTGGTATGTCATATTGCCGAGGCGTCGGCAGCCGATCCATTTAACCACATATCCCACGTCCGGGAATCCCGCGTCCGGGACGATATCATATCATACCAACTGATCAGGTGGCTACGAGTATATAACGCTCTGCCCTTTTTCCCATCTTCCCCATATACGTATACATATACATATATCAGCGTCTATAGCGATGTGACCCTTTCTCCCCTCTTTCCCAATATACATATACGTATACATATATCATATAGCAGCACGCAGGAAAGCCCAAAGAAAGTTATATAACTATTGGAGTGACGTAAGGTCGGTTACCTCCGATTACATTATGGAATAATCAGGATCATCATGTCTCGCCTTGAAGGGACTAGTATTATAAGGCGAGACTATCAATGAAGAATAGCGTCAAGAGAACACGTAGAGTAAGGTCATAAGCCTCATAAAACATTAATTTATACCCTTTGGAGTCTTTAGAAAATAGAGTCATAATAAGGAATAGAATTAAAATCAAGACTAGCTCTTTATTCTTATATTCGTATTGGTTCCTTAACTTAAGACTTTTAGACATGAAACCATTCTTGTCATAACCATCCTAGACATATTCTCTTTTTGACATCATCGTTATCATTACAAAAGCATATTCATCGTTGTAACCATAAAAGTTTACAAAGTCATGACCCTTTGTTTTAGGAAAGTAAAGACATTTTGGAAAACGCTTACGGGTTATTAGAAAGGAAATCATGCCATAGAATCACAAGCTTCTAACTTTTGAAAATATGGAAAACATGGAAATATTTATGAAATTACAACCTAAGGATCATGCCTTTGAAAGAAAAGGGACGAGCCTTAACATACCTGTGTCGCGCCTTACTAGCTATGCTTATTCGTCCAACATGTTAGTCTACATTCAAGAAGATCAACGCAATCATTAGATTCATTTCCACACACACTTGTCTTAGTCTTTCAAATAAATTCATTTATGATCTGCCGAAATTTCGGCAGCATCTCCCCCGTTTATATGCCTAGCCCAAAATTACAATTCAGCAACCAATCAACAACAACAATAATACCAATAGTATTAATACCATTTCCAACACCAACGTATGCCATAAAATAGCCCGCACACTGTTTTCTAGATTTCTCAACCCACCAAATTTGCGTTATACTTATATAATAATTTTATTTCCGTCAAGGAGTCAGAATTCATATGAACAACATAAATAACAACATCCTCCACATTCTACAAGTTAACTACATTTATTTTCATCCAAAATTCTCTTCAAATTTCATCCCATAATTCACAATGCCAACGGACGAAGTTATATCTCTATTTTCCCCGTTCTAATCCGTTAAAATTTTAAATAAACTTATTAGCAATGAAAAAGAACCTTATCCATACCTTAATCATTCATCCACCATGTTATCGTCCTCCTCCTTGGTTGATTTTTAGCTCAAATTGAAGACAACGCAGCGTACAACACTTTTCCCTTCATGGGCTTCGGGATTCGGGGCTCGGATTTTGGTCAAAATTGTTTTTTCTTCTCCAAGGATTTTTCTCTATCTCTCTCCAGAATTTTGTGGTTGTTCCAGATCTTAAAATGAGGAGGGAAGGCCTAAAATATCACTTATATAACATGGGTCATGGGCCTAACCCGGTTGGGCCCGAGTTGGGCCTAGCCCACTGACCTTTTGACCTTAAAACGTACATATCTCCTTGTACCGACGTCACTTGGGAACCCACGACCTATGGTTGGAAAGCTAATTCACTTATCTATAACTTCTATTTCTTGGTAATTTTCCAAATTCCAAACTTATAATACCGTTTTTGTCTCTCGAAGTCAGGTCACCCGAAAACGTTTTCTTAAAAATATTCGTTTGGAAGACTTCCACTTGCAGCTCAATTGGTAAGAGGCGATTCCCTTTGGGGAATGTAAAGGAGCCAGAGGTTCCGGGTTCGATACCCCGTAGCGCTGCAGCGTGAAGAGGGATAATGGGGCAAGCCCCTGTGCGGACTGGCAGTACCCTGGCATAGACAATACCTTGAGTAGTGGGTCCCCAAAGGGGGTCGTCACACTTATCCTCCTCCACATGAGCTAACCTTCCCATGGATCATCGACAAAGAGCATCAGCTACAACATTCGTGTTACACCCTGCCCTCTCGGAGCATGTGCACGCCACGTATTTCACCGTATTAATGGAGTATCGGAGACGTTCCGTGAAGTTTTGAAAGGTACAAGCCATGGGATGTACGTAACAATGAAGTAAAGAATGAATTATGATCTCGTAAGTCGTAACCGGGAAGGACAACCTTGGAACCAAGTGACATGACCCTTATCAAGTATAATTAATGATAAATATAATGTATGGGAAGTTTCGGAAGGTTCCGGGATCAAGCGGATAGAAGAAAAGAGAGTTAATAGGACTTTGGAAGAAGTTGGTGAAATTTCGAAAGCAAATGTTGGTCCAAATAGATGGGAGTGCAACTTTTAGTATACAATGAGTTTTGAGGTGATTCAAGAGCCTAAAATAAAGTTCGTCGAGTCTAGTTTCCAACGAAATGAAATATTCCTCAATACGACAACAGAGTAGGAAGTTATGAGTATTTTAAAACGAACTGCCAAAAGCTTGCGAACCAGCACGAAAATTTGAGAACCCACTTAAAGGCCCACTAAATCGGCCCGAAGGGGCCCAACCCGACTTGGCTCACTATATATACCCCCATATCCCTCATTTTAGCTTCATTTTCACCCTTATAAACACTTGGAAGCTCCTAGATACCTCTTCCACCATCCAAATATTAGTTTAGCTAAAATTAGGAAGGTGTTAACCACAAGTTAGGCTCGGAAGGTACACGCAAGCTCGTAGATTGCAAGTTCCGCCAATTGGTCTTCGTGGGAAGCGCGAAAACATCAAGCTCGGGTGGAAATTCACCCATGCAAGCTCAGTTAAGGTAACCAATTTCCCTATTTTTCCATACTTTACACAAATCCGAGGTAGATCTCATTGAATTTAGCTAGTATTACGTTAAATGGGTGAAAATACAAAATGGGTTGTGCTAGTTGTTGCTGATGGATTAAAATGGACATTTTCGACTAATTATTATGCAAACGGGTTTAGATTATGATTGGTAATGTTGGGTTGTTGTCATTGTTGTTGATGGCTATTGTTGTTATTGATATTATAGCTATCTGACACAAGCCGGGATATAACAAAAACAGAGGAAGTGCTGTCGAATTTTTCATAAATCGAACTCTTCAAGACTATAGGATTTGGATAAGTTGAATCTACGGAATCTATGAAATTGAATAAAGGAAGTATTTGTCGATATAGGCTTCGGGACGAAGGGATGAGCGGTGGAATAAGGGAGCAAGTCGAGATTTGCAAGGCAGCGAAGGCATGTATGTAAGGTTTAGCTGCCCTCATTTCCTTGGCAGGAGTCTTAGAGCTGTTTAGCGTGGATGCTTCTCCATTCAAACAGTTCGAAGTTTTACAAAGAAAGGATACGTTTTTATAAGAAAGCTGGATTTTGAGAAAAAGCCATGTTTTACAAGATTTACCGATTTTATGGAAAAGTATATTTTATACGATTTTCTGTAAAAGAGATTATTGATTATGACTAACAGTTCGTTAGCACGCATTCCTTGACCCTTGTTAAATTCCATAAAATGTCACGTATAATCCTTGTGCTTGTTTATTGATATCACAACTATTATTGATTGCCCTTTGGCCTCGATATACATTCCATAACTAATTCGGAGGTCACGACCTTACGTCACTTCGAAAGGCCCATGTCTATTTCTTGAACTCTACATGCATTTATATGTATACTATATATGCACTATTTTACTTACCGAGCCGTGCTATAGTTGGCCGAGTACGACACGTAGATGTGCAACCGCTGATCAGTTGGGTATGTTTACCGAGTCCCGAAAGGGTCAGGTACGTTATGATGATGATGATGATGATATAAAGTTTCCCTGGACTCGGGATGCCCCGAACGCGGAAGGATATGATGATGATGATGCTTATTTACCGAGTCCCGAAAGAGCCGGGTACGATATCTCATAGAGTCCCACTAGGGCCGGGTATGTTATATATATATATACACACACTATATCGCATATGAAAAATGGTTTTATCATGCATTGCGTATTAACTGCTTTCAGATTATGTCCTTCGTTTTTTATCTTATGGTTATGTGTTGTTTCGTTACCGTATTTCATTCTGCCTTACATACTCAGTACATATTTTCCAGACTGACTGTTCCAATTTGGGACCTGCATCTCGTGTTGTTGGTCAGGATAGGTTTACTGAAGCCGCCGTGATAGGAGAATCGTCAGCGGGTCAGCATGTGCCATTCATCCTGACTTGCTTGTTTTGGTAGATGATTATGACTGCATAGTTACTGTAAATGTTTTTTGATACGTCGGTGGACGTGTAGTCCCGACCTTTTATGATGATGATATTTTCTACACTTAGAGGCTCGTAGACCATGTGTAGTGTGTTGGTGTTGGTCGTGAGAATTATATTTTCCTAAATGAGCCTACGGACTTATGATATTGTTTAGTGGCAGCCTCGTCGGCGTGCGTACTAGGTTTATGTGTATATGTAGGTGATGTTATTAATTGTTCGGTTTGGGGTTTTGCTGAATGTAGGTGCCGCTAAGGATTTATGCTAAGTTATTCCAAGTCCATTGTGATTATGTTATCTAGTTCAGGTTAGCTCAGCCGGCATTCCGGCCATGAGGTCGGGTGCCCCATCAGGCCTCCCGGCAGGGTTGTGACAAAGTGGTATCAGAGCTGGTCAGTCCTAGGGGTGTCTACTAGTCCTGTCTAGTAGAGTCTTGTTTATCGGTATGAAGAGTGCCATACTTATAAACACGAGGCTACAGGGCATTTAGGAATGTTTCCTCTTGTTCTTGATCTAGATCGTGCGTTAGAGCCATACGTAGGGTATTCACTTTCGATTCTTACCCACGTTTATACTGCAGCTATGTCGACAGAGAGTTCGATTTCAGCAAATAGGAAATGGGAAAAAGGACTTAGCTACTGACACAAAGGACATGTAGTATTCATCTTCAAGCAGAGAAATCAGCAAAATGAATTGCCAGTTGAGATAAGTAAGGCAGACGGTGGGAAGATACGACACAAAACTACCTCAGGACAACAACTAAATGGAAAGTCAGGACGACCTGAGTAGGCAAAGCCGAATGAAGGTAGATGGGAGCTAGGACAGGGAGGATATATTGAGCAAGAATAGGAGAGATCGTGAGACGAAAGATCTAATAGATAAGTTGAATAAGCATCAAGGATAAATGAGCATAAAAGAAAGTATAGAGGGGTTAAAAGCGAAAAAGACCGAAATGCATCAAGGATAAGAAATCCTAAATAATGGAGGGTTGAGCAGGTTAGAAAGTGTAACCGCAATAAAGAAGCATAGTGTAGGATTAAGTATAGTATGAGGGCAACACTAGAAGTCACGAGGCGACCACGACATCCGACTCAAAGG
Organism: Lycium barbarum; assembly: GCF_019175385.1. Taxonomy (NCBI): domain Eukaryota; kingdom Viridiplantae; phylum Streptophyta; class Magnoliopsida; order Solanales; family Solanaceae; genus Lycium; species Lycium barbarum. The sequence continues at coordinate 56,999,251 of NC_083345.1, read as the reverse complement.
AAAAGCACTAGCTACGGGAGTGAAGCAAGTAAGGACTAACGTCGTAAGAAGACAAACACAAGAAGATTCACCCTATCAGGAAAGTGACCTGAGGATTATGGGATTTGCAACTCTGCCGAGCAATAGGGAAATATTAGTAAGCATTGGGGGAAGACCCGAGGAACTAGATGACAGATTCAGATCAATAAGGTGTATTGAGTGTAGACAACGTTACGTAAAGCGAAGATCATATGCAGGCATGCATTCATCTTAGTAAATGCCCAAGTAATATATATGAATGAAGTGCAAGGATACGAAGATCCTAACCACCTTAGACCCGCCTCATAGAATTTTGGGAATTGACCAACATGAAGAAGGACGGAGTTCCACAATCTGGAGATAAGAGCAAAGCGTATGGAACACTAAACGGAAACAAGATAGTGGATGCGGATAACCGGACAACAGAACACTCTAAAACACAGAGCAGGAGAGTAACACAGCGGAGAAGGGATTGAGTTGAGAGAGTTGACGTCAAAGGAAAAGTAGAAGGACTTCCGAGTCAACCGCGCTCTGAGAAAGCGCCAGCCTTCGAACAAGCATCTTGGAAATAGCAGGACAAGACCAGGATTATCGCGAAGGGAATCAAGCATGGATCAGCAACAAGGTAAGATGCTTTAACCCGAGGAGTATTCAACCATAAATCTGACTATAAAAAGTGTATTAGAGACCGCCAACCCAAGAATTAAGGTCACAATGAGGAGAAAGCTAAAAAGGCCACACCAGGAAAACACGAAGGGAATTCTAAGGACAAGACCCTAATCGTGTCAGGGGGGAAACTAGGGACAAAGGTATTAAAGGTCAAAGTTGATCAAGAGAACCGCTCAAGCTATTCTAAAAATATGGTTTTGTACGACGTTGGTAGCAGAGAGTCAAAGTGTATGGACGCATTCGATGACATTCTTGGAAAATATTTGTTAAGGAATATATTATGGGTAGCAATATGAATGGGATCGCAACTCAAGACTTATTGGTTTTTTTTACAGAATCTTTTGAAGAGACTCAACATATTTCAATCGCGGTAAGGGATACAAATATTTCCAAGGGCAAGTAAGTAACAAGCGAATAGAATCTAACTTCTACACCGAAACAAGGTTGAGAGGCCTAACTGGTCAGTGAAGAATGAAGAAAGGACTCAAACATGTGACAAAGGCTTCCTCATTCCTCGAGTTCTATTCTTTGCTAAAGAAGATTCGAAAAGGAGAAGGAAGTAAAGGACGTGTTCTCAGAACACGAATAAGGAATAGGTCAAAAGAGAGGGTCAGCATAGTTGGATAAGATTGGAAGGACCTTAAAATGATGTGCCGGCTCAGGTAATACCTCTATTTTTTTTGCTGCAAGGTATCCCACCCATCGATTGGGACTTGATTAGCGGTTTGTCGGTCAGTCGCCATGGAAGAAAGGGACAAGCTAAGTGCAGCAGGTAATGAGCGCCCTATGCAAGGGTAAGCCACATAGGTAGTTTTGGTTAGCTGGTGGAATTCAAGTATGGATTAGCAAAGAAAGGTAAGGACACTCATATAAGGGGGGAGATAAAGGAATAGGAAAGGAAAGAATATAAAGGTAAGGTAACCATGCGGAAGAGACGCAATATGGATAATAGAAGTAGATCGGATATCAGGAAATGACCTAGACATAATCAAAAAGTGGAGAGGTATCTCCCATAATTAAGAGGTAGAGACGCAATTTGGAAACATCATAAGCAGAAGATACTGGAGACATGTATGATGCGACTACAATGTGATCCGGTGAACGGCCATGGACGCATGTATAAACTATTGCACGGATCACCGAATTCCAAGACAAGAAAGGATGAGTAAGGTATAAGACAAAAAGAGTACAAATAATCGCTGTCAAGAGTAGTGACAGTAGGACGATTAGGATAGCAATGGAATTCACCCCCTGAATCCCAAGTAACACTATCGCCTAAGAATTGAGCTCACTCGAGGAATAGTATGGTAAGGACCAATGATCAGATAAGGGGAAGTGGGCAATGACAAACTAACCAATGATTGAGACATTAGAGTAAGACAGGCACTAAGTCGAAGTCCATAACCACAAGAAATAGGGTAAGCGTAAAACCTATGGCCATTAAGAAGATATCACACGAAGGACGATTAATGCAAAAAGGGCCTAAGACGAGAACGAAATTAAGTAGATGCCATCAGCAGCCAAAGGACTGGAAGAACCAGAAACAGAATTTCACAAGTATTAGCCAGATCCTAGGGGCATATCGTAACTTTGTTACCAAGAGCAAGCCAAGCGTTGTCGGCACCCCCGAAGGCAGATATTAGATAAAGGACGAAGGAAGAAACTTATAGAGTAAAGACGCAAGATTGATGTAAAGGTATGGAAGTTGGGAATGTTGTTGCAAGAATTAAGGATAGTCATGAGGACTCCGAAGGCAACTAGGAGGCAAATGCACCAAGGAAAGAGTACCCCGTACCACACTACCTCAATGAGAACATGCTGTAATGAAGGATTAAAAGGTAAAAGTAAGGACAAAGGAAGGCCAGGGAAGACTCTGTGGATAACCGAGTAAGTCCATTGATCATCAACCTTTTCCATCTAGCCAAAAGGATGCAGACAAGGAAGAAAGGGACTCTTGGAGACAGATTATCAACAAGATAGACAGAGGAATTAGCGAAAACTAAATACAAGTTCAGCAGACGAAGATAAGAAGGACGTCAGGTTATACAGCGGTACCCCATAGTTAATCAATAAAAAGGAAAACAAGAGTTAGTATATGGAAGACAAAGCGTCGAGTTGTAAAGGTATTGCTCGTAAAGATAACTTGGGTGGCAATGAAGACAAAAACGTATGTTTGGGGACAGGCGAAGCAAATACGGACACTATCAACAATATTCCATAGTACGACGGACCGTAATAAGAGAGGACCCCATACTTTCAAGGGCTTATGGAAGTACATGTATACACCGCACAATATGCCATGTGCATGACAGATCCAGGCAAATCAGAAAGGTTAGTTCATGATAGCCGAAGGTACTCGAGGCCATCCACTCTAGACAACGAAGTAGACGTAATGGTTATAGCTGGTCAGAAGGTAGTAGCTAGAGGAGAAGATGTAGGATGTAAGGAGTAATGAAAGGAGGATCTAGATTCAAGAGATAATCGGGTAAAGAATCCTTTAGGAGAAGTGTTGGTGTACACGAGCACGCTTAAGTCCATTATAGCTTCTGCCCCATAGAATGGTATCGGAATTCTAGGAGAACAGACCCGACAAGTGAGGAAACCCTTCGACTATTAACATTCGAGGATGAATGTTCTTAAGGGGGAAGAATGTTACACCCCGCCCTCTCGTAGCATGAGCACACCATGTATTTCATGTATTAATGGAGTATCGGAGACGTCCTGTGAAGTTTGAAAGGTACAAGCCATGAGAAGTACGTAATAACGAAGTAAAGGATGAATTATGATCTCGTAAGTCGTAACCGGGAAGGACAACCTTGGAACCAAGGGACATGACCCTTATCAAGTATAATTAATGATAAATATCATGTATGATAAGTTTTGGAAGGTTCTGGGATCAAGCGGATGGAAGAAAAGAAAGTTAATGGGACTTTTTATGAAGTTGGTGAAATTTCGGAAGCAAATTTTGGTCCAAATAGATGGGAGTGTAACTTTTAGCATACAAGGAGTTTTGAGGTAATTCAAGAGCCTAAAATGAAGTTTGTCGAGTCTAGTTTCCAACGCAATGAGTTCTTTGTCAATAAAACATCAGAGTAGGAAGTTATGAGCATTTTAAAACGAACTGCCAAAAGCTTGCGAACCAGCACGAAAATTCGAGAACCCACTTAAAGGCCCACTAAATCGGCCCAAAGGCGCCCAACCCGACTTGGCTCACTATATATACCCCCATATCCCTCATTTTAGCTTTATTTTAACCCTTATAAACACTTGGAAGCTCCTAGATACCTCTTCCACCATCCAAATATTAGTTTAGCTAAAATTAGGAAGGTGTTAACCACAAGTTAGGCTCGGAAGGTACATACAAGCTCGTAGATTGCAAGTTCCGCCAATGGGTCTTCGTGGGAAGCGCGGAAGCGTCAAGCTCAGGTGGAAATTCACGCATGCAAGCTCAGTTAAGGTAAACCATTTCCCTATTTTTCCATACTTTACACAAAGCCAAGGTAGATCTTATTGGATTTAGCTAATAGTATGTCAAATGGGCAAAAATACGAAATGGGTTGTGCTAGTTGTTGCTGATGGATTAAAATGGATATTTTTGACTAATTATTATGCAAACTCGTTTAGATTATGATTGGTTATGTTGGGTTGATGTCGTTGTTGTTGTTATTGATATTACGGTTATCTGACATATGTCGGGATATAACAAAAACAGAGGAAGTGCTGCCAAATTTTCCGTAAATTGAACTCTTCTAGACTATAGGATTTGGATAAGTTGAAACTACGGAATCTATGAAATTGACTAAAGGAAGTATTTGTCGATATATGTTTCGAGACGGAGGGACGAGCGGTGGAATAAGGAAGCAAGTCGGGATTAGCAAGGCAGCAGAGGCAGGTATGTAAGGTTTAGCGGTCATCATTTCCTTGGCACGAGTCTTAGAGCTATTTAGTATGCATGTTCCTCAATTTGAACTGTCCGAAGTTTTACAAAGAAAGGATACATTTTTATAAGAAAGCTGGATTTTGAGAAAAAGCTATGTTTTACGAGATTTATCGATTTTATGTAAAAGTATATTTTATAAGTTTTTCTCTAAAAGAGCTTATTAAGTGTGACTAAAAGTCTGTTAGCGCGCGTTCCTTGATCCTTGTTAAATTCCACAAAATGTCACGTATAATCCTTATGCTTGTTTATTGATATCATAACTATTATTGATTGTCCTTTTGCCTTTGATATACATTCCATAACTAATTCGGAGGTCACGACCTTATGTCACTCCGAAAGGCCCGTGCCTATTTCTTGAACTCTGCATGCATTTATATGTATACTATATATGCACTATTTTACTTACCGAGCCGTGCCATAGTCGGCTTGGTAGGGCACGTAGATGTGCAACCACTGATCAGTTGGGTATGTTTACTGAGTCCCGAAAAGGGCTAGGTACATTACGATGATGATGATGATGATATGAAGTTTCCCCAGACGTGGGATGCCCCGGACGCGGGAGGATATGATGATGGTGATGCTTATTTACCGAGTCCCGAAATGGCCTGGTATGATATCTCACCGAGCCCCGCTAGGGCCGGGTACGTTATATATACATATATATATATATATATATACACTATATCGCATATGAAAAATGGTTTTATCATGCATTGCATATTAACTGCTTTCAGATTATGTCCTTCGTTTATTCTATCTTATGGTTATGTGTTGTTTCATTAGCATATTTCATCCTGCCTTACATACTCAGTACATATTTTCCGTACTGACTGTTCCATTTTGGGACCTGCATTAGGTGCTGCAGGTCAGGATAGTTTTACTGAAGACGCGCCGTGATAGGAGCATCATCAGCGGGTCAGCAAGTGCCATTCATCCGAACTTGCCTATTTTGGTAGATAATTATGACTGCATGGTTACTGTATATATTGTTGGATACGTCGGTGGACGAGTAGTCCCGACCTTTTATTATGATGATATTTTCTACTCTTAGAGGCTCGTAGATCCTATGTAGTGTGTTGGCGTTGGCTGCGAGAATTATGTTTTGTTAAATGGACCTACTGACTTATGATATTGTTTAGTGGCGGCCTCATCGGCGCACGTACTGGGATTATGTGAATATGTAGGTGATGTTGTCCACTGTTCGGTTCGGGGTTTTGATGAATGCATGTGCCGCTAAGGCTTTATGCTAAGTTATTCCAAGTCTATTATGATTATGTTATCTAGTTCAGTCTAGCTCAACCGGCATTCTGACCATGAGGTCGGGTGCCCCGTCACGCCTCTCGGCGAGGGTGTGACAATTTGCTTTTTCGGGATGATAGAGAATATCCACATAATAATCCTTGAGTAATTCGAGCCATCTTCTCTATCAAAGATTTAAGTCCCTTTGCTTGAATATGTAGTTAAGGCTCTTGTGGTCGATGAAAATATCCAGATGCACTCCATACAAATTGTGACGTCATATCTTCAACGCGAACAACACGACTGCCAATTCTAAGTCATAAGGGATAATTCTATTCATGACTCTTAACATGTGTGGATGCATAAGCCACTACTTTACCATGCTGCATTAAAACTCACCCAAGACAACCTCCTGAGGCATCACAGCAAACGACGAACCCATTGGTCCCCTATGGTAACATAACACTGGGGCAGAAGTCAACTTCATTTTCAACTCCTGAATACTTTTCTCACATACATCTGACCATTGAAACTTAGCCTTTTTCTAGGTTAACTTAGTAAACAGAGTTGCTTCTACACCTCAAAAAACATCGCGTTACCAAGACTGTAAACGGCTTAGTATGAGCTCAAAGGAGAGTAAAGTTATACAAGGATTATGGATGTAGATTATATTATATGAGTATAAGAATAACATATATATGACATTTGGAGACCGTATGGTGTAAATAAGTTAATACGTTACTTGATGAATAGCCCTCGTAACGGTAAGTTAAGGTGGGGTTCACATGCCGGGGTTTTATAAAGGACATATGAAAAGTTATATGAATAGTACATGGGAAGTTGAGAAAGTCTTAAGAAGGACCCTTAAGCCAAATATGGGCATAAGCCCTCCAAAAGGATGATTTAAGAATACGTTTTCGGATGATCTAACTTGAAGAGGAAAAAACGCCATTATAAGTTTGGAATTTGGAAACACACCAAAGATTAAAATTGTAGATAATTGAAATAGCTTTCCAACCATAGGTTTTGGGCCCTCATACAGTAGTGATATCAAGCGTTATGACCGTTTTACTGAATGAACACGCAGGCAGTAAAATAAGACTGCGCGAAGCTTGGAGCAGCAAAGTTCGGCAATATGGGAGGTAGTCAGAACTGTTTGTATGCGCTTGGTAGGTCGTCAAAATATAGAGGCACGTGGAGATGTGGTCACAGGTATGCTAACCGTCTTTATTTATGATGTTTATGCTCTCATGGATCTCGGGTCTACCCTATCAGATGTAACCCCTATTATTGCTAAGAAATTCGGGATTGAACCAGAAAAGTTGCATGAACCCTTTGAGGTCTCCACTCTAGTTGGAGAGTCAGTTATAGCAAGACGTATTTATAGGGGTTGTCCAATTATGGTCTATCAGCGCAGAACTATAGCAGACTTAGTAGAACTAGAGATGGTAGACTTCGATGTAATCATGGGCATGGATTGGTTTGAGTCATGTAACACGTCAGTGGGTTTTAGAACAAAAATAGTAAGTTTCAATTTTCTTGACCGACTTATAGAATGGAAAGGTAATTCAGTAGTACCGAGGGGTAGGTTTATTTCCTATCTTAGGGCCAGAAAGATGATTACCAAGGGATGCATTTATCACCTAGTTCGAGTCAGGGATGCAGATACCCAGACTTCAGCTCTTCAATCAGTACCAGTTGTCAGTGAATTTCTAGAGGTCTTTCCAGATGACCTACTCGGAGTCCCTCCCGATAAGGAGATTGACTTTGGAATCGATCTTCTTCATGGCACTAAGTTTATATCTATTCCACCATATAGAATGGCCCCAGCAGAGTTGAAAGAATTAAAGTTCAGTTGAAAGATCTTCTTGATAAGGGATTTATTCGACCAAGTGTCTCCCCTTGGGGTGCACAGGT